>NC_141685.1:871787053-872232702 GCF_964263255.1 Lissotriton vulgaris
AAGATGAACTTGGAGTAGAAACTTGTTTTCTTTGTAAAAAGAGTGCTCAGCCTCGAGGATAGTGTGTTCTACCCTCAATATTCATGGACCTTAGGTACCAAGGGCATAGGTACCACAGAGGCCTACCAGGGGCTTCAGCATGTATTATACCACCCCTGGGAAGCCTTCCAAAATGACACCACAGGACTGCTACTGCAGCCTGGGCAAGGTGGTGCATGCACCTCTCACTAAGATATAGGTTACCTATATCTACCTTTAATCACTGACACATATAAACCTATCAGTAATTCCTATGGCAGGCCTTATCAATCCTGAAGGCAGAGTGCTTGATTTTGTGTGAGAGGGTGCCCATGCATGAGCAGGACCCCTCTGCAGCTTTTGGAATCTATTCTCTGAGGCTGTTCTGCGATACAGCCAGACCATATACGGACGCGGCAAGGCTGCTGTAGATGGCGGCCCTGCTAGCTGCCTTTTTATCGTTTTACTGTGTTCTTCTAATCGTGCTGCTAGACATTTTTAAATTGCCGGATTAAACACTGCTACTGTTTTTTAAAAATTGCATATTTGCACATTAGCTCACTTTCGCCCTGGTCCAACCCGGCCTGTGCCGTTGTGCGGAGGGCGTTATTAGGCCTGTCACTGTCCCTTTACGGATTGGGACCTGCGGGGCGGGTAGCAGTCAGTGGGCTGGTCTTGGCGCGAAAGAAACGCTACAAGACTAGATGTCAGAGCGCACGGGCGGCGGATGCGGCAAGGCTGCTGCAGACGGCGGCGCTGCTAGCTGCCTTTTTATCGTTTTACTGTGTTCTTCTAATCGTGCTGCTAGATTTTTTTTAAATTACTGGATTAGGGGGGCGTAGCCAAGATGGCGGCTCGGTAGAACGTGTTCCGCGGAAGCTCCACGCACCCGATCCCCCGACCGGGATTTTTAGGCAGACCTACCCCCTACTGAGCCAGCCACCGACGGCGGACAGAGAACGGAGCGCCACCTGAGCAGCCAGGTCCGGGGGCAGGGCCCCGAAACAGAGAGGGGCACCACGGAGCGTAGGCGCTGCTCACGACGGACTAAAGGCGCGAAAACCGAGATCCTGTCCCCGGCGCACAACTGAGCAGGGGGGCCTCTCACGGCGATTCCAGCACCGGCGCTGCGGCGTCGGAGGTTCCGGTGGCGGGAGCGGAGGCTCAGGAGCGGAGCCTGCCCACAGAGGAAGGCGGGCCCACCAGCAGGAAGGCAGATCAAGGAGCGCTGGGTCCGCCGGCGCCTGGCCCTACGCAAGACCCCGGCTTGGGCCTAGTCATTGGAGGAGCGGCCGCAATCACCTGGACAGCCTGGGCCCAGCAGGTACGCAGCAAACAGCGGGGTGAGGACGGAGGTGAGGACGGAGGCGGCAGCGGACCAGAGGCGCATATCTCCGGTGGGGTGGAGAGTGTGGAGGCCCCTCACTGCACCCAGGTGCTGCCGCGAGGGCACAGCGAGGGCATAGCAGTCCCCAGGAAGAGAGCAGCTTGGGGAGCTCAGCAGAGGCCTGGAGGGTCGACTTCGGATGCCATAGCCCCCGGAGCGAGGAGGCAAGGGCTGCAGCGAGAAGGTCTACAACAACGTCTCTTGGGACCTGGAGACCGGAGGAGCGTGCCTTCCGCGGAGCCGAGACGCAGTGCGGACGCAGGTCAGCCCCCTTCCCCCCGGACCGTACACATCGTGGGCTTCCTACGGTCCAGACATGGGCAGCACCCCAACCGGGGTCTCCGGCCGGAGACAAGGTGCGACATGGCGTCCAACAACCGCAAATGGAATTGCACCATCTCCGATATGCTGACCAGGGCGGCTTCTAAGGTCGACAAAAGCCCGGACTAGCCGGCTCAAGTGCCCCCCCCCCAAGGGGAAAGACCACACGGAAGGCGAGACTCCGGTGACCAAAGCATTCATGGAAGCCCTCTTCACCTCTCTTAAAGAGGACATCCAAACCTTCAGGCAAGAAATGACAGGGGAATGTAAAGAACTCCGATGAGACGTCGATGATCTGGGGGAAAGAGTGGACGCGAATGAGCTCTCGGGTCAAGCCAGAAGTGAGGAAATAGAGCTCCTACGACAGGAGATCGTTTGCCTCCATGACCAACAAACGGACCTTCAATCTCATACGGAGGACCTGGAAAACCGCTCAAGGCGCAACAACATTCACGTCCGAAATGTGCCACTCAAGGCGGAGGGAGGCGACGTGGCAGGATACCTACAGGCATTATTCCGGTGGATGCTTGAGGAGGCCGATGACTTCGAGATCCGAATCGACAGAGCACATCGAGTGGGCCTGGCTCGCCGGACTCAGGGCCCACCCCGGACATCTTGGCCTTCCTGCTGGACTACCCCCTGAAGGAACGCATTCTGAAGGCGGCGCGCCTCAAACAGAACCTTCGCTTTCAAGACCACGCAGTGGACCTATTCCAAGATCTGTCGGTAATCGCCCTACAGAAACGGAGGTCATTCAAGGTTGCCACCGCCTTCCAACGCAAAGAGGGGGTCCCCTACTCTTGGGGACACCCATTTCGCCTCATCTTCAAGTGGAACGGAGCCCTGCACCAGCTGCGCTCCTTGCAAGACACCTGCGCCTTACTGGGCATCCCACATGAGGAGACTCCACCGGACGATATTGACGAGGTGCGATCGTCTGGGACTGCATCCGGATCCCCGCGAACGGCTCGGGACGGCTGGCAAAAAGTACGAAGGGGCAGACCACATAAGAAAAACCTCAAGCCTAATCTCGAAACAGTGGCACAGGAACAGGCTGCAGCGATCCAAGAGGTCTCCAAGGACACTGGTGCCGAATCATAAGATGACTACGGCGACGGTCGACATCAGCTAAGTTGTGGCACCTGGTCGGGGGGAGGGTCGGGGGGCAGTTAGCCGCCACTACCACACACCCATACATTGACTCACTTACCACAGGCCTGGACAGACAATTGAGAGGCCTGGGACAATGTTCACCTGTTGGGGTTTTGGGTTTGAACGGGGAGGGGTGGGGGGAAGAAAGGGGGTAGGGGTTGGGGGGGAAGTTGGGGTTAGGGTGGGAAAGGAAGGGGAACATGGTTGGATGGGAGGGACAGGGTTGATTCCCAACCGGGGTCTCCGGCCGGAGACAAGGTGCGACATGGCGTCCAACAACCGCAAATGGAATCGCACCATCTCCGATATGCTGACCAAGGGGGCTTCTAAGGTCGACAAAAGCCCGGACAAGCCGGCTCAAGTGCCCCCCCCCCCCCAAGGGGAAAGACCACACGGAAGGCGAGACTCCGGCGACCAAAGCATTCATGGAAGCCCTCTTCACCTCTCTTAAAGAGGACATCCAAACCTTCAGGCAAGAAATGACAGGGGAATGTAAAGAACTCCGATGAGACGTCGATGATCTGGGGGAAAGAGTGGACGCGAATGAGCTCTCGGGTCAAGCCAAAAGTGAGGAAATAGAGCTCCTACGACAGGAGATCGTTTGCCTCCATGACCAACAAACGGACCTTCAATCTCATACGGAGGACCTGGAAAACCGCTCAAGGCGCAACAACATTCGTGTCCGAAATGTGCCATTCAAGGCGGAGGGAGGCGACGTGGCAGGATACCTACAGGCATTATTCAGGTGGGTGCTTGAAGAGGCCGATGACTTCGAGATCCGTATCGACAGAGCACATCGAGTGGGCCTGGCTCGCCGGACTCAGGGCCCCCCCCGGACATCTTGGCCTTCCTGCCGGACTACCCCCTGAAGGAACGCATTCTGAAGGCGGCGCGTCTCAAACAGAACCTTCGCTTTCAAGACCACGCAGTGGAACTATTCCAAGATCTGTCGGCAATCACCCTACAAAAACGGAGGTCATTCAAGGTTGCCACCGCCTTCCAACGCAAAGAGGGGGTCCCCTACTCTTGGGGACACCCATTTCGCCTCATCTTCAAGTGGAACGGAGCCCTGCACCAGCTGCGCTCCTTGCAAGACACCTGCGCCTTACTGGGCATCCCACATGAGGAGACTCCACCGGACGATATTGACGAGGGGCGATCGTCTGGGACTGCATCTGGATCCCCGTGAACGGCTCGGGCGGCTGGCAAAAAGTACGAAGGGGCAGACCACATAAGAAAAACCTCAAGCCTAATCCCGAAACAGTGGCACAGGAACAGGCTGCAGCGATCCAAGAGGTCTCCAAGGACACTGGTGCCGAATCATGAGATGACTACGGCGACGGTCGACATCAGCTAAGTTGTGGCACCTGGTCGGGGGGAGGGTCAGGGGGCAGTGAGCCGCCACTACCACACACCCATACATTGACTCACTTACCACAGGCCTGGACAGACAATTGAGAGGCCTGGGACAATGTTCACCTGTTGGGGTTTTGGGTTTGAACGGGGAGGGGTGGGGGGAAGAAAGGGGGTAGGGGTTGGGGGGGAAGTTGGGGTTAGGGTGGGAAAGGAAGGGGAACATGGTTGGATGGGAGGGACAGGGTTGATTCCGGGCAAGAGGGAGGACGGTCAATCTGCCGCCCGGAGGGGTGTTTGGGACTGGGGTGGGGTTCAGTTTGGCCGGGGGGACAGGGGTGGGAGGCCCCGGGGGGTTCGTTCCAGAGAGGCGGGACAAGCGGGGATCCAAGGGGGCTGTGTACAGAGGTTTGTGGCGATGGACACGAGAGCTCGAGGGCGCATCTGGTGCAGGCAAAGTGGTAGCGGGGCAGGGCCTAATTCCTTGAATGGCGTCTGACACTTTACAGGTCCTAACTCTCAACGTCAAAGGCCTCAATAACCCAACTAAGCTGAGGGCAGTTCTCTCATACTTCGAGAACACCGGCGCGGCAATTTGCCTCCTACAGGAGACACATTTGCTGGCAAAGGACTGGCATCGTATGCGATCCAGGATCCAGGGCCTTAACGACACAACTTTATTCCTCCACTATGGAGAAAAAAGCGGGGGTGGCCATTTTGTTCGCTAAGCACTTTAGGGGCCAGGTAAGGGACAAGGTGGCAGAAATAAAGGGCAGGCTGCTAGCGCACACTGTTAGCATTGGTAATGTGGAATCTACAGTGGGATCCATTTACGCACCCAACACGAAGCAAGAACCGTTCCTTACGGGGGCGTTGTCGGAGGTTCTGGGGGCTGCGGCCAAGTATACACTGGTGGGAGGGGACCTAAATCTGGTGATGGATAATGCGGTAGACAGGTCAGGACACAGATTTGGTGACTCCGGCTCGCCAGCAGGGGCTTCCGGGATGTATGGAGGGAGGTACATCACACAGCACCGGGGTACACCTTTTACTCACACGTTCATCGGACAAATGCCAGGATAGATCACTTCCTTGAATCGCCATATGTAGCCCCTATGGTAAAGGACGTGGAGGTCACCCCATCACTTTAAGGATTGGGACCTGCGGGACGGGTAGCAGTCTGTGGGCTGGTCTTGGTGCGAAAGAAACGCTACAAGACTAGCTGTCAGAGCGCACGGGCGGCGGACGCGGCAGGGCTGCTGTAGACGGCAGCGCTGCTAGCTGCCTTTTTATCGTTTTACTGTGTTATTCTAATCGTGCTGCTAGATTTTTTTTAATTACTGGATTAAACACTGCTACTATTTTTAAAATTGCATATTTGCACATTAGCTCACTTTCGCCCCGGTCCGGCCCGGCAAGTGCCATTGTGCGGAGGGCGTTACTAGGCCTGTTGCTGTCACTTTAAGGATTGAGACCTGCAGGACGAGTAGCGGTCAGTGGGCTGGTCCTGGCGTGAAAGAAAGGCTACATGACTAGCTGTCAGAGCGCACGCGGCAAGGCTGCTGTAGACGGCGGCGCTGCTAGCTGCCTTTTTATCGTTTTACTGTGTTCTTCTAATCGTGCTGCTAGATTTTTTTAAATGCTGGATTAAACACTGCTATTGTTTTTTAAAATTGCGGTCATTATCATTAAAAGCAGCACATTCGCATACCACCAAAGATACTAAAGCCATGCTAATCAACACGCACTCACTAATGCAATATAATACTGAAATCGCAGAGATGATAGATAGCCATAAGCTTGACTTAGTCTTTGTAACAGAAACTTGGCTGACGCAACATCCGATCCTGATCTTGCACTCGCACTTCCCACTGGATTTACCATCACCAGAGCCGATAGAACATTCAAACGGGAAGGGGGGCTAGCCATTATTGCTAAAGAAGAGCTATCAGTAACAGGATCCCCTCCTGGTACCTCCCAGGACTGTGAACTGCTATCATTCCAGATACTGCTTAATAATAATTACTCATTAAAAAGACTATTAATTTATCGTCCACCTAAGGCTCAGACCCCCTTTCTGGACAGAATAAGTCCTTTTCTGGAAGCCAGTATAAACTGTGCAGATTTCACAATTTTAGGAGATTTTAACTACCATCTAGAAAACATAGCTGATCACAAAATCATTGCACTTACTGACGTTATGACAGGTTTTTCAATGGAACAATTAGTCAAAGAAAAGACTCATGTTGCAGGACACACTCTGGATGGAATCTTTACCTCTAATACCATGCTTAAAATACTTGAAGTGGTACCAGTCCCTTGGTCGGACCACAGAGCCTTAATTTTCACAATTAAGACATACTCTCAACAAACATCAACAACTACTACACCTGTTGCACATACGTATCAAGACTGGGCCAAAATTAACACAAATACCATCCAGACATCACTACATGAAACCAAGCCAAAGATGGTAGCAGATATGAATGAAGCGGTTTATAATTTAACATCATGGGTCAAAAAGGCGGTAGGCGCCGCAGCACCCTTAAAAACTCTCATCTCCAGAAGAAAAAAGCCTTCCGAACCTTGGTTTTCTGAAAAATTAAGAGATGAAGAACAACCGTGCAGAAGAACTGAAAGACAGTGGAGGTCAAATTATGATCAGGCTATAAAATATGCACAATTACTGGCAGTATATAAGAGACTAATCATGAGGAAAAAAGCAAATATTATACAGCAAAAATCTCGGAGGCCAAGAATTCCAGCAGGGAATGATTTGCTACTGTTAAAAAATTTGCCAAGCTTCCGGCCAAATCCAAGACAGACAGCAGCCCGGATTTCTGTAATACTTTGGGTCAGTCTTTCATCAGTAAGGTAGAGACATTGTATAAAACTTTTTTAGACAGTAATCCTCCCTCCACCAAGTCAATAAAGTCAGGGACAGATCCCCTCATGCCACAAACCAGTTTCTCCTTTTCCTCCCCTTCGTGGGAACAGATTGTCCAAATAGTAAAGGCAATTAAATCAGGGGCCCCAACAGACCCCTGTCCTCCCACAATCTTCAACTTATTTCCTGAAATACTCAGCGAACAACTTGGCTTATTGTTCTCTGAGATAATACGGTCAGGTCAGTTTCCAGAAGTATGGAAGGTACCCTCAGTACTACCTTTGCTGAAGAAACCCAACCTGGATCCGGAGGACCCTAGCAACTACCGCCCAATCTCTAGAATACCATTTCCATCGAAGGTACTGGAGAAACTGCTTAATACTCAGCTCACCTCATATATCTCCTCGAGAAATCTTCTAGATCACTCACAATATGGCTTCAGAGAGGGTCACGGAATGGAGACCGCTCTGATCACAGCAACAGAGGAACTTAGAAGATCACTGGATGAAGAAGGGAAGGCCGTCTTGATTTTGTTAGACTTATCCACACTGTCAATCCTACAATACTAATTGACAGAGCTGAGTATGCAGAAATCCGCAACTGCCCTATTGACTTCATACCTAACTGACAGATCTTTCTCAGTAAAACTGGGTGGCTCTAGTTCCAAAGTTTTTAAATTACCATGCGGGGTACCTCAGGGCTCGTCCCTGGGCCCTATGCTATTTAATATTTACGAGGCTCCCTTGGCCTCGATGATCAGGCAGTATGGCTTTCTCCGTGGTCTCCTACGCAGACGACACCCAGGTGGTCGTGCCAATAACTAACAACGAGGACGAGACTGCTGATCGCTTTAACAACTGTATGTCTCAGGTAAACATCTGGATGCAGACCAATTCTTTAAAGCTGAATGGTGAGAAAACGAAAATCCAGCTATTAGGATCCAACCCTCCAGTCTGTTTGTCGAGATGGTGGCCAGCTAACCAGTTACCAAGGCTAAAAATCTGGGTGTGATCGTTCATAATATATTGGCATTTGACAGCCAAATCAATAATCTTTCGGCCAATTTCTGGGGCATCTTAAAGATGATTAGGAAGATTCGCTCCTTTATCGCCCCAGACGCTTTAAAGACATTAGTAACCACTTTAGCGCTCTCCTGATTGGATTACTGAAACGCCCTCTATGTGGGGATTCAGACCCAATATTTACAAAAACTACAATGACTACAGAACACTGCAGCCAAACTGATACTGGAAATTCCTAAATAGGAATCAGTCTCACATCAATTAAGAGCACTCCATTGGCTTTCAGTAGGAAAAAGAATAGTATTCAAATCACAATGTATTGCATTCAAGGCGCTTCAGGGCACAGGACCTCTATATCTGAGATCGCATTTGAAATGGTACGTCCCTTCCAGACATCTAAGCTCTTCTCAGCTAAAACTCCTACAAATACCCAGGTACAGACAGGCACGTCGGGGAGGTAGAAGTTTTCTGCTAGGAACTGTGAAAACCTGGAATCTCCTGCCATTAGCGATAAAAAACAGCACGTCACTTATCTCCTTTAGAAGATCATTAAAAACATGGTTATTTTCCAACTGACCAATGATACTCTGTTAGTATGGCGTACCCGCCTATACATATGTCCAGCCAAACCCAGCGCCAAGACACCCTTGGGCATTTGCTGCACTACGTAAATTGATAAATCAAATCAAATCCTATACTCTTAAGTGCATTATAACCTCGCGGTAAATGCTAACTTTGGAATGGCTGCATGAGAACATGTCGTGTTTGGTGGCAAACACTTTGGAATCCTACCCCCGCAGTCCTGGCAATGGGGGTAGAATTCCACCCTTCTAGAGGGAGCGACATGTACGCACTGGTCTGCCCGGTAATAGTTTAAACGAGCATTGGCATCACAAAATGGATGCTGCAGCCACAGACACACGCGTCTGACCTCCTGCTGCTGGATGAAACTCCAGCAGGGAAGGCCTGGACAATAGGTTTCCTGTCACAGGGAGGTGTAACCACCTCCCAGACAAGCTTTAGTGTATTGGGGCTGGGTGGGTGCACTCTGAGAGTGCCAGAAAGTCTGCACTGGGGGCACATTTGGTGTCCCTGTGCATAGCTCAGTTCAAACCAGTTGCAGGGGCTAGCAGCCCCTGCTCTGGCGTGAAACTGGACAAAGGAAATGGGTGTAGCCACCCCTCTTTCCAAACCCTCCCTTAGGTGGGTCCCCAGAGTGTGTCCAACCCCTTTCTACAGTATAGGTAAGGGACCCCTGGCAACAGGACTTTAGATTACACCTTAACGAAACTCTGAAACTGAATCCTGGAACTTTGACGCTCTACTAAAGACTAGAGGACCGAAGAATCTCCCTTGGGGTTAAAGAGTGACTCCCCTGCTCAAGCAGGCACCAACAAAGCATTTGCCGCTCTGCATCTCAGAAGCTCCCGCTGGACTCCGAATTATTTGCAGCCAGGAAGAGGATTTCCAGACTTCTTGAAGACCGACCCGAGTCCCCAGCAAAGCTGAGACCCGCAGCTCTCACGAGTGACGTGGAACCGGAACTCCCGGTAACCAGGCACATTTGCTAGTGCATTGACTTCCCGAGCTTTCCTGAAGTTGTACTTTGGGATACTTGTAGCCCAAGCCCCGAGCACCATCTGCACTGAATATTGTGGGCCTACACTTCACGAGTGTTCCGTGAGCCCGCTTCTTGCATTTCCTGCTCAAGGCTCCTTTGCGATCCCTGGTCCGTTGACTGGTGGGTCCCCACGAAGGCCATTCTGATTTTCCCTGGGCTTCCCTTATTGCTCCAGACATGCCCTGACTCCCTACCAAGTGGTGAGTCCCTCAGGCTTCGGTGCAGACCAGCAAGGTCTATCTCTGCTTTCTGCGTGGGTTGCTGTTGACAAGGCTTGTTGGGTCCAATCCGGAAACCAATACCGCAGCACTCGACATCCTTTGTGGGACAGCTCGATTCCAGATCCTGATCATCATCGACGCCTCCTGGTTTTCGTGTCTGAAGAGTCAAGCTTCACCTTAAATCACCCGACATCGGTGGGCATCCGTCTATCGTGCTCCTGGTCACTGGATAGTGACCCAGACTCTGTCCCCTCTGCTTTCCGCTTCTTCTCATCTTCGATCCAGGCTTGGATCACCCTGGACACTTTCCTCTACGACAGCAGCAGCACTTTGCAGCAGATCGCCATTGAAAACGACAACGAAATCCGACACCAAAAGACACCTTTGCACCAGGCTTCCCTGTGTGAGGTAACTCGAGTACTACGGTGCTCCCTTGGGTGTTGGCTCTGGAACCCCTTAAGTCTAAAGGGGTTTGCTCCAAGTCCTCTCCGAAGTATCCTTAATCTTTAACTTTCCAACCGCGACTTTCCCCATAGAGGTTAATGGTGATTTGCGGCTGTGATCACACACTGCACACGTCCCCTGTGGGTCCCCTGTGTTACTACCTTGGGTGGTTCCTGGTTTCCCCAGCGGTTATAAAGGCTCTAGGCCTTGTGTCTATGCAAGTCGTGGTCCTTATACCCCTTTATTGATGTATTGTTTGGTACGCCCCTAGGGCTCAAAGTATATTGTGCTAAATTACTGTGTGCTATTAAGTTTTCCTTATGTACTTTTGCCTCTAGCCTCATAAAGAGACTAGAGGGATGTGTTGTCTCTGGAGGGAGATGATTGTGCTCCAGAAGAAGGAACTGTCCCAGGTAAGCTTGAGCCTGATCAGGTTGAGTTCTTGGGGACAGGGGGCCCTTCCAGGGCAGATCTGAGTCGGGAGTAGCTGAGCTGTCCTTCTCTTGAAACCCTCGGACAGCAGGCTGCTGAGGCTGCTGGAAATGCTAGTGGCACCCATAAGATTTATTAGGATGATGGACTCCTGTATTCAGAGAGTAGATACTCCAAGCCTGGTACAGCCAGGAGGTTGGTTATACCTTTGAAGTTCAGGGATTTCCTATTTATACTAGCCCTTGATATTCCCCTAGCAGGACACCTGGGCCAAAACAAGACTTGGGGCAAGATTGTCCCTCACTTTCATTGGCCCCATATGTCTGAAGACACCAAACAGTTTTGTCGCTCCGGTGTCACCTGTCTAGCCAGTGGTAAGGCAGATGGTACTACAAAGGCCCCCCTGATACCACTTCCTGTGTTGGGGGTTCCCTTTGAGAGGGTTGGGATTTATATAGTTGGTCCCATGGATCCTCAGACAGCATCTGCACACAGGTTTATCCTAGTGGTGGTGGACCATGCCACTAGGTACCCAGAAGCAATTCCCCTTAGGACCACTACATTCCCTGTTGTGGCAAGAGCCCTCTTGGGAGTGTTCTCAAGAGTGGGTTTCCCTAAGGAGGTAGTTTCAGACAGAGGTGCAAACTTTATGTCTAGTTACTTGACTGCAATGTGGAAGGAGTGTGGAGTGAATTACAAATTCACCACACCATATCACCCAAAATGCAATGGTTTAGTTAAAAGGTTCAACAAAACCTTAAAGGGTATGATCAAGTGTCTCCCAGAAAAGCTTAGGCGGAGATGGGACATCCTACTACTCTGCCTTTTATTTGCATACAGGGAGGTTCCTCAGAAGGGGGTTGGTTACAGCCCTTTTGAACTTCTGTTTGGGCATCCTGTAAGAAGTCTTTTGTGTCTGGTGAAGGAGGGATGAGAGTTACCTCTCAAACCCTCTAAACAGGGCATAGTGGACTATGTACTTGGTCTCCCCTCCAGGATGGCTGAGTATATGAAAAAGGAACCAAAAACCTTGAGGCTAGCCAGGAATTGGAAAAGGCCTGGCATGACCAAAAGGCTGTGCTGACTGTTTACCAGCAAGGACAGAAAGTGTGGGTGTTGGAGCCTGTGGCCCCAGCAGCTCTTCAAGACAAGTGGAGTGGCCCCCATACTATTATTGAACAGAAGGGAGAGGTTACCTACTTGGTGGACCTTGGAACTCCCAGGAGCCCCCATATGGTGCTTTATGTCAACAGACTGAAACCTTATGTTGACAGGGCAGACATGGGCTTGCTCATGGCTACTGATGAGGGACAGGAGGAAGAGAGTGATCCACTCCCTGACCTGCTCTCACAGAACAGAACCCAGATGATGGGTCAGTTGATGGTGTAGCCTTGGCAGGCAGCCTCACTGCTCAGCAACAAGCTGATTGTAGACAGGTGTTCAATCGGTATAGGAACATGTTCTCCCTGACTCCCAAGTCAGACTACCTGGTGCATTAATGAAGTGGACACTGGGGACAGTCTGCCTGTTAAAAATAAGATTTACTGGCAACCTGACCATGTCAGAGACTGTATCAGGACTGAAGTCCAGAAAATATTGGATTTGAGAGTTATTGAACCCTCAGATAGCCCTTGGACTAGTCCAGTGGTCTTGGTACCAAAACCTCACACCCAGGGTTGTAAGAGAGAGATAAGGTTTTGTGTTGACTACAGGGGTCTCAATGCAGTCACTAGTACTGATGTCTATCCAATCCCAAGAGCAGATCAGCTTATAGATATGTTGGCCTCAGCCAGATTTCTGAGCACATTTGATCTTACAGCTGGCCTTGGCAGATCAGGTCAGCTGATGATGCAAAAGCCAAGACAGCATTTTCTACCCCTAGTGGGCACTACCAGTTTGTGGTGATGCCCTTTAGTTTGAAAAATGCACCTGCCACTTTTCAAAGGTTGGTGAACAAAGTCCTAACAGGCCTGGAAGCCTATAGTGCAGCATATCCATATGATAGTGCTGTCTTTAGCTCCACCTAGGAGGATCACCTGGTCCACCTGAGAAATGTTTTGGAGGCCCTGCAGAAAGCAGGCTTAACTATCAAGGCTACTAAGTGCCAGATAGGGCAGAGTCAGGCTGTGTACCTGGGCCACCTTGTAGGTGGATGCCAGGCTCAACCATTGCAGAGCAAAATCCAGACCATTATTGACTTGGTTGCTCCAACTACCCAGACTCAGGTCAGAGCTTTTTTGGGCCTGACTTGGTACTACAGAAGATTTGTCAAGGGGTATGGATCAATTGTGACACCCCTGAATGGCTTAACGTCTAAGAGAATGCCAAAGAAAGTTCAGTGGACAGTTAGCTGTCAAAAGGCATTTGATGACCTGAAGCAGGCCATGTGCACTGCACCAATTCTGCAAAGACCTAACTACTCCAGAGAATTCATTGTCCAAACAGATGCATCTGAATTGGGGGTAGGGGCTGTGCTGTCACAATTGAATGATGAAGGTCAGGACCAGCCAGTAGCTTTTATTAGCAGAAGGCTGACCCCTAGAGAGAAACATTGGTAAGCTATTGAGAGGGAGGCCTTTGCTGTGGTTTGGGCTCTGAAAAAGCTGAGGCAATATTTCTTTGGCACTCACTTCACTGTTCAGATTGACCATAAGCCCCTCGTATGGCTAAAACAGATGAACCCCCCAAACTTTTGAGGTGGTCCATTTCCCTACAGGGGATAGACTATACAGTGGAACATAGACCTGGGAGTAGCCATGCCAATGCATATGGACTCTCCAGATATTTCCACTTATAACATGAAGACTCAACTGGTCAAGGTTAGTTTAATGTCCCAGCGTTTGAGCAAGGGGGTTGTGTAGGAGAGTAGAATCTGCTTACTATGGTTACCCCCACTTTTTGCTGGTGTTTCACTGTTTTTCGACTTTAGTCTGGCTGGGCCCTTCTATCCAGGACCCCATCCTAGCTGCTTCCTATGTAAATGGATTGCATGTACAATAGGTTCAATCCAGTTTGGTTACTGGGGTACCCTTGTGAGTCCCTAGTATATGGTACCCTAGGTACCAAGGGCATAGGTACCCCAGAGGCCTACCAGGGGCTACAGCATGTATTATGCCACCCCAGGGAAGCCTTCCAAAATGACACCACAGGACTGCTACTGCAGCCTGGGTAAGGTGGTGCATGCACCCCTTACTAAGATATAGGTTACCTATATCTACCTTTAATCACTGACACATTTAAACCTATCAGTCACGCCTATGGCAGGCCTTTTCAATCCTGAAGGCAGAGTGCTTGGTTTTGTGTGAGAGGGAGCCCATGCATGAGCAGGACCCCTCTGCAGCTTTCGGAATCTATTCTCTGAGGCTGTTCTGTGATACAGCCAGACCATATACTCTTAAGTGCATTATAACCTCACAGTAAATGCTAACATTGGAATGGCTGCGTGGAAACATGTCGTGTTTGGTGTCAAAAACTTAAAAATCCTACCCCTTCCCTGCCAGTCCTGGTGGCGGGGGTAGAATTCCACCCTTCTAGTGGGAGAGACATGTACGCACTGGTCTGCCCGGTAATAGTTTAAACGCGCCCTGGCAACACAAAATGGATGCTGCAGCCACAGACACGCGTCTGACCTCCTGCTGCCAGACGAAACTCCTGCAGGGGCGGCCTGGACAATAGGTTTCCTGTCACAGGGAGGTGTAACCACCTCCCAGACTGGCTTTAGTGTATTGGGGCTGGGTGGGTGCACTCTGAGAGTGCCAGAAATTCTGCACTGGGGGCACATTTGGTGTCCCTGTGCATAGCCCAGTTCAAACCGGTTGCAGGGCCTACCAGCCACTGCTCTGGCGCGAAACTGGACAAAGTAAATGGGTGTAGCCACCCCTCTTTCCAAACCCTTCCATAGGTGGGTCCCCAGAGTTTGCCCAATCCCTTTCTTCAGTATAAGGGACCCCTGGCAACAGGACTTTGATTACACCTGGAGGAAAAACTGAAACTGAATCCTGGAATTCGACACTCTACTAAAGTCTAGAGGACGGAAGAATCTCCCTTGGGGTCAAGGAGTAACTCCCCTGCTCAAGCAGGCACCAACGAAGCATTTGCCAATCTGCATCTACGAAGCTCCCGCTGGACTCCGAAGTATTTGCAGCCCAGGAAGAGGATTTCCAGACTTCTCTAAGGCCGACCCGAGTCCCCAGCAAAGCTGAGACCCGCAGCCCTCACGAGTGACGTGGAACCGGAACTCCTGGTAACCAGGCACATTTGCTAGTGCATTGACTTCCTGAGCTTTCCTGAAGTTGAGCTTTGGGTTACTTGTAGACCAAGCCCCGAGCACTATCAACTACTATTGTAAATTAATTGTACAATGCAATCGCATACTGACATGTGTATTTCATTTATATTTAACTTGCCCGCTTGTGTAAATTTATGATACATATATTATATGCTCTATATGCTTCCGGCCGCTCCTTGTCTCTACTCTCTTCTCGTCCCCTTCTCTCCTATCCTATTCCCCGGCTAGTTTTCATTGCCTCCTCAATCTCCCATATATCTATTCCTCCCTGTGTGATTCCCGAAAACTTGTTATTTTTTTGCCTCTCTCATGTGTCTGTCTTGTAAATATGACATACCGTACTGATCTAAACAACTATACACCTCTGTTGTTGTGTGCCTTTTCTCTCTTTTTTTCCCCCTCACTCCCCACCTACCCATTTCTCGGTTACTCCACAAACTAACAAAAAACACTATCCTCTTCTTTCCTTTTTCTCTCACCGACCTTATTAACATTCTTCTTTTCTTTCATGGGGATACACACCACCTTCCTCCTTTGCAAATTATGAATGAATGTACAGCTCTGAGGTAGCCCCAGGCCGGATGGTTGTGTAATGGGGTGAAACACGTGTTGGCTGTTTCTTCACTCACTCTTACTGATAGAGTGACAGTACTATCATAAACACCTTAAAAAAAAACAGTGTGTGATTGGAATTTTCAGGAAAGAACACATGAAACTAATCTTGCCCTGACAATCCTGTTGAACCTTGCTTATATTATGGGGTTAGGGGTTTTCCCCTGTCAAGGGCAAGAATCAAAGAAGAGAATTTTCGCTTATTTTACGGCCAGTAAGGGACCGGGACCGCTCACCCCTCATCTCTAAAAACAAGTCCCTCAGACCTTGCTGGTCTGCACCGAAGACTCTCTCTGCTTTCTGCGTGGGTTGCTGTTGCCAAAGCTTGTTTTGTCCAATCCAGAAGCTGACACCGCAGCACTCAACATCCTTCATGGGACAGCTCGATTCCAGATCCTGGTTGTCGTCGACGCCTCCTGGTCTTCGTGGCTGAAGAGTCAAGCTTTACCTTCTTCACCTGAAATCACCCAACATCGGTGGACATCCACCTATCGTGCTCCTGGTCACTGGACAGTGACCCAGACTCTATCCCCTCTGCTTTCAGGTTCTTCTTAGCTTCGATCCAGGCTTGGATCACCCCGGACACTTTCCTCCACGACCGCTGTAGCACTTTGCAGCAGATCGCCATTAAAAACGACGACGAAACCTGACACCAAAAGACACCTATGTACCCGGCTTCCCTGGGTGAGGTAACTCGAGTACTCCGGTGCTCCCGTGGGTGTTGGCTCTAGAACCCCTTAAGTCTAAAGGGGTTTGCTCTAAGTCCTCTCCGAAGTGTCCTTAATCTTTAACTTTCCAACTGTGACTTTCCCCATAGAAGTTAATGGTGATTCGCAGCTGTGTTCACACACGGCGCGCGTCCCCCGTGGGTCCCCTTTGTCACTACCTTGGGTGGTTCCTGGTGGCCCCAGTGGTTCTAAAGGCTCTGGGCCTTGTGTCTATGCAAGTTGTGGTCCTTATACCACTTTATTTATCTATGGTTTGTTACGCCCCTAGGGCTCAACGTATATTGTGCTAATTTACTGTGTGCTATTAAGTTTTCCTTATGTACTTTTGCCTCTAGCCTCATAAAGAGACTAGGGGGTTGTGTTTAGAATAAATACATATATTTTATATATATACCTGGTGTGGTTCTCCTTTCATTAGGTAATTCACAAGATTATAGGCTGGTAAAACAAGCTGCTTTACAGTCCTCCAAGACTTAGCCTGAAGGCTGCTCTCCACAGCTACCACTAGGATATCTTTATATAAAGGTTGTCTTTGACCTGCCATCCATAAGGGGTCGTTTGGACTGGTGCAAGGTGCCCACTAGAATAGTGGACAGCATATGCCAGGTCAACTTCTCACAAGATTGTCTCGAAGACCTAAAAAGACCATATCCATATCATTTATTAGTAGGGCATCATAGATATCAACAACCAGAGACAGGCCCATGATCAAAATATTGGTTACCTGTATATTCCACAAATTACAACCCTGTGCCAATGGCGATAAAATAGAGGGCTCAGCACCTGTAGACAATAAAGATTACAACCCTCAGCCTCGAAACAGATAAACCCCATAAGATCGTATCCACTATCCATGTTCAAGACCTCAATACTTACCTCTCTTAAATCAAATCAAATCAAATCAGGGAACTCCAACCTTTCAGCCACAGTACAGATGATTGCGGTCCTCAATTACCAGTCAACTCGTCCCTTCCGTTTCTGCAATTATTTGCCAGGATCCCTGTACTGCGAATAAATATATCTATATTCTATCCTAAAAGTATTGTATTCGCTGTCCAAATAGCATGTTCCCTACTAAAGTACCCAGTATCCCCCTGAAATGAAGGATAGTTCATCTAAGCACATCTTCAAATATTGTGGGGCTCTACAAACATCGCCCCGTATGCCTAATAGAGGAATCTATTACTTCATACTCTTCCGACCCTATCATTAAAGCAGAAAACATTTTCCTAAACAAACGCTTAACATTATTGGAATGTCCTTCTTTGCTCACGGCAATAGTAAAAAAAGGGCTTACAAACACTTTATTCTATTAATAGTGTCCTACCGCAATAGGCACCTTTTAAAACTCCACTTTTCGTAAGAAACAGAAGGGACGAGTTGACTGGTAATTGAGAACCGTAATCATCTGTATTGTGGCTGAAAGGTCAGAGTTCCCTGATTCGATATTTTTTAAGAAAGGTATGTATTGAGGTCTTCGACATGGATAGTGGGTATGATCTTATAAGGTTTATCTGTTTTGAGACTGAGGGTTGTCATCTTTAATGTCTACCGGTGCTGATCCCTCTATTTTATTGCCATTGGCACAGGGTTGTCGTTCGTGGAATAGACAGGTAACAATTATTTTGATCATGGGCCTGTCTCGGGTTCTTGATATCTATGATGCCCTACTAATAAATGATATTGCCTTTTTAGATCTTTTTGAGACAATCTGACCAGACCAATTGAGTCTCACGTTTTTGGAAGTCCTAGAGTGCATAGAAAATACTCAAGAGTCTGTTTTTGGTAAAATCTGGAAAGGTATTCCACCTAATGAGTTTTACACCTGGGTGTTCTATAATGAAACTGGTTTGAATGTGGTGGTGTGGATTTGGCTGTTTGTTGAAATGACTATATCATCAGGATATAAATGGTCTTTATTAAAATCAGAGGGTGAAGAAATTATTTATGTGTTATTTATGTTGTGTATTCTCCTTTTTTCTTTCTGTATGTGTAATATAGATAATACAATTTGTAGCTGGGAGATATCTACATTCCTGAAGAAGGTGGTTGCAATAGACTTTAACCCACTGAAACGCGTAAATGCCTTTTTATGTATAGACACTAGGGGCCATATGTAGGTAAATACTATTTACCGATTCTAAAATACTGATTTTTTCCGATTCGGTATTTCAGAATCGGTAAATGGTATGTAGGTATTTATTCGGTAACTTTTACCGAATCGGTAAAATTCGGTAATTACCGATTCGGTAATTCCCATTCATTCCTATGGGCCTGGAGGCCCATAGGAATGAATGAGAATTACTGATTCGGTAAATACCGAATCGGTAATAGGGGGAAGACTTACAAGGGTGGCAGGGTGTCACATTGACACCCTGTTCCACCCCTGAATAGTGCATGGGTGCACATATGGTACACATACATGCCCTAAGGGCATTTATGTCTGCCACATGGC
The DNA here is from genome assembly GCF_964263255.1 of Lissotriton vulgaris. Lineage (NCBI taxonomy): Eukaryota > Metazoa > Chordata > Amphibia > Caudata > Salamandridae > Lissotriton > Lissotriton vulgaris. Next base: position 871,805,995 of record NC_141685.1, read on the forward strand.
ACTTTTGGAAAAGCAAAATTTGCTTTTTCAAAGGTTTTTGATATTTAACACCAACTTTTAGTTGGTGGTAAATATCGAATCCTTAACTCAGAAATGCACTCACTTGAGTTCTCCCTACATTAAGGATTCAGTAATTTACCGAATCGATATTTTAAGGAATCAGTAATTTACCGATTCCTTAAATTACCGATTCGGTAAATTACGAATCCTTAAATTTGACCCCTACATCTCAAATGCCCAATACCGGTCGGTAACGGCTGAAATTCAGTAATTTCGGCCGTTACCGATCGGTATTGGGCTACCTACATCTGGCCCTAGATCTCTAGGATGTTGGCAAGTCAATGGAAAAAATATGTAAAGCATTTCGAATGTGACAGACAATCCAATAGTGACTGATATGAACTTTTTGTCTACTGTTTTTTCCTGCTTTTGTGTTAACAATTTGTGAAACCTTTATGTGTGTGTTTTTATGTGACCTTCCTTTGACACAGTATATGTTTTTTATGCCCCTTTTCTTTACATATAGCAATTGACTGTGTGGATGAAATGTAATGATTTTTTGAAGCCCTTTTTTTTAGAAAATGTTTTAAACTTTTGCAACAAATTGTTTTTATAAATGAATAAACACTGCTCTTCAGTATTTTAGACTTGTGAATTTATGTTCCGATGATGAGGTATGGCTATATTGTGTGGATGCAACTCAATTGATTGAATTTGCTAAAGAGGACATTTGGTTTTTGACTTGGGTTTATTTGGTGCTTTACCTCTTTTGGTTGGAAGGAGCCCCCCTCTGTTTTGAGATTGGCATGAGGGTGCCAGTTAATATGATATATCACCCATCTGGGTCTATTTGTGTATGTGTGGTGGACCAGCCATGGCCACGCCTGATCAGGCTACAAACCCCTCTAGCATAGTTGAAGTATCGGGCCGAGTGTGCCCCCCCCCCAGTATCTGTGCTGTAGTTTAGGGTCAGACACTTGTTTCAAGTGAAGGAGCGGAGGAAGCCAATATCTATGTGGTGCCTACTTATATATGCATGTATCAGTCGTGATTTCCTAAAGTCATTAAGTCCTCTTACATTCCATGTGAGGAATTTAGTCTCAGTCAAGTCTCGACGGAAATGTTGCATAGTAAGCTACTTGTATTGGTAGACCGCACCTTGGGGCAATAGAAAGGAAATAGGATAATGATGCAGATTGTCCATTTGCTGTATATAAACTGGAATTTGACATGGTAATTAGAAGTCCTACGTTACACTGTGTCGGTTGCGAATATCGTGCGGTTAGTGACCATGCATCTGAATCTGTTTTGAGCTCCCTAACCCACCCACACCAACCTCCCAATTTGGTTGTGACTTATATCCTCCCTCCCACCCTTTCAAAACCCCTTGACCCAAAAAACGAAGGCACATGGGAGATCTCCCTGGGGGTATTGGAATGCCGGCGATTACCTGCCAAATGGCATGGTGGCCAGGCGTGTCATATGAGGTGGAAACTGCCTAATAGAAAGCTTACAACATTACAAGAACATGGACAGTGAGTCGCGTATTACTATGGCTGAAGTGACTCGTAAAATTTACGTGACTAATACAAGTGCATACATAACATGTGTGACTAAGTACATCACTATTGAATAAACCAGTCAGTCATAGTCGCTCAAGTTCTGTTCTGAAACAGATTGTTGTGTGGAGCGAGGAGGCGACTTCCTTGAGTATATATGCTTAGTGTACTTTAAGGCTGACTTGGTGTCCGTAAAAAATTGGGTTTGCCCTTCGTGTGTAATTTTTAGCTTGGCCCGGTATGGCACAGCATATGAAATGGAGGCATTTTGCAGGATGCGTTTTGTTGGCGTGAGCTCTATACGTGCAGTCTGAACAGCAGGAGTGTAATCTGGAAAAAAGGAGAGTGAATTCATTTGATGAGTTATAGGGCTTTTGACTCTGGCCTCTCTGAGAATTACGTCCCTGTCTCTATACTTCAAAAGACCTGCTATTATTGGGTGAGGTGGGGTTCCAGCTGGAGGTCTAGGGCCCACTGAGCGATGGGCGTGCTCAACGTTCATGACCTGTGAGAGTGCCGGCCCGAACAGTTCTTGTAGCAGGTTTTCTATACATGGTTTCATTTTCGGAATTGCAGTGGACTCCGGCAGACCAGAAATTCTCAGGTTACAGCTAGAAGTGCGCCTCCAAATCCTTGTTTTTAGTTTTAATGACTGCCATGACTTTTCCCATGTTTAGTATCTGTACTCTGGATTCCGCTTGAGACTCTTGGGTATCTGATAACCTATTCTCCAGGGTGTGTAGATGACCGTCATGTACATCCACCGGTTTCTTAACTTTTTCCAGGCTTGAGGTGAGTGCATCTATCTTGCTGTCGATGGTTTTTATACTTGAGCGCACATCCAGTAGGATGGTGCCCAGGTCTTCCTCCTGCTGCTCCGTTGAGTATTTAGTGCCTTGGACAGTGTCAGGCTCAGAACCTGCATAGTTTGTGCGGGTTTGGCGCTTATTTTCAAAGAGGAGCTTGGCCTGTTTAGGGTCAGTCTTACCCATGGATGCAGTTGGTGTAAAACAGTACAGGGTGGCACATTTTAGACACAGCACCTCCCAGGGATCTCCTAGCAGGCACACACTGTGCTCGCTGGTGCGTGTCACAAGTGGTTATGCCCTTTGACTGTGTTATTTAATGTATATATCTTGCCCACCTCAGCAACTTCTCTTATATGTAAGCCTGGAGGGTACTGGCCGGGCATATCTCTCAAAAAAAGAGGGGAACCGGAGTTAGTGCGTGCAAGTGGGAGGGGGGATTTACAGCACCGGTGGGCGCACAAGCAGGAGCGACATGACAGACCCGGTGCCCACGAATCCACACCACGCTACTTAATGCTGGAGGTGCGGAGGGGAAGGCGAATCCTCTGCAGCAATGGGGTATAGGCATAAGGTGCGTCCGGTCCCGCACCACCTCCGATCCTGGCTCATTCTCACCGCACCACCTTGCGTCTCTGCACCGCTTTCGTCTTCCGGGCGGCTCATGCTGTTCCCTTCACGGCCTCAGCTTCACAGCAGCAGCAGCTCACGGGAGATGGTTTAGCCGAACCACCTCCTCCGACTGCAGGTGTCGCCTCGGAGCTCCGCAGATGCTTACGTCTACTCTGCACAGCCGATGCCTCCTCGTGAATGGTGGGTTGGAGCCGACTGGAGTACAGAGCTCAACATCAGTCGGCCATCCAGGTTTGTTAGAGGGCTCTGTGATGAATGTCGGCCATTTTCCCTTTCCAACCCGGACTCAGCTCGGCAGGATTAATTAGTCTGTTTTAGCGCGTCCACATGATCGAGTCGTCGTTGCATGGACAGCACAACTAATGCCGACAGTAGATTATGCTATTTTGCACAGGCAGATTCCGAACATAAACGGTGATACTCAAGTATTGTGAAGCTTGGCCAGGGGCGTAGGAGACACTAACATTCTGGGGGGGGGGGGGGGGGGGGGGGGGGGGGGGGGGGGTTTGTGGACAAGCTTGTGGATTTTCCAGTTACCCTATACAAATCACCGCCCGTTAAACAAATACAATCGCATAGCAGGCATGTTGTAACAATTTTCATGTATGCTTTATTGTTATTTACATTCATATAGTAATCAGACCAAATGTTAAAAAAACATGTATATGAATCATCTTGATGCACCAAGCAAACATAAGCTGACTTAGGGTGGGGGCGTCGAGTTTGCAAGTGCATTATGATTCGAAAAGTACCTGCTGCTGCATTCCTGGTCTCCAGCAATTTTCAGGCAACAATAAAAATGTGAAGATAACTTTGGTGATTAATGTTCTTTATTGAGAGAGATCGAAGGTTTGTCTAGTGGAAGTTTTGATTCTTGGTAAGGTAGACATAGTGGGTTAATATGCATGCTGCAAAGAATGTGTACCAAGCAGATCACAAAATGCATATCATGTAAATTGGTCAGTGAGTTACTGCCTTTGTCTGAGAGATTCTGTTGGTATTTGCCGTCTATAAGTTAAAATCCTAACATTGAACAGTGAGCTATTAACCGTCATCAAAGAGCTGCATGAAAACTTCAATGTATAGATTAGAACATTATGATTTTTCCCCAGTATTTCCTTATCCTAATGTTGGAAAATGGGTTTATTTGGATAGAAATCAATTCTGATTATTAAAGAGAACCCCCCAACCATGGTGTTATGTTTTAAATTCTGAGTGTGTGCTTCTTTAGTGTTGCAAAGCCATCCTGTGCCCTGGGCACTCCCCAAAGTTTTGCTGACTGGTACTGGTGGTACCTGACTCTGACTGACCCTGGCCTCTGCCTGAACAGGCACAGGGCCAGTGCTATTCTGAAAGAGACACTTAAAGATACTGTGAAAACACACACATACACTAGGGTGCACTATGGGTTAGGGTACCCCTATGATTGGCATGACCTCTCCTATAAGTCCCTAGTCATAATAGGGCAGGGAGATTAGAACTACCTTTAAGTCCCTAGAATATATAAGGGCATGGCAGTTTAGAGGCCAGCAGCCCTTTCTGCGTTTGCATGTGTGCACTGCTGAAGCCTGAGGTCAGTTTAAAAGTAGCCCTGTGTTGTAGGACTGCTTTTAAAATGCAAATTGTGCCCAAACTCGACTTTTGGGTTTGGGGAACTTCTAAATTGATCAACTACAATGCTGGTGCAAAATTAAGTTAGGTGGAAAAAAAATTCCACTTAACCATAATCTAACGATTTGACCCAAAACAATTTTGTAGCTCAAACGGTTCAAAAATTACTAAAAGAAATGTGACTTATGTTGCTGTGAAGTGTAGGGCCCTTTGCAAAGGTTGATTGGCCACCTTTCCCTGTGCTGCATTTGTATGTTACACAGGTACTAATGAGGAAAAAGCTTTGCAGAGGCTGTTAGTATGTATAAATATGTTAAAATAATAAAGTATCATAAAATGCACCGCATTTCGCTGCAGCCTTTTTATTGTTGCATCATTTAGTCAACACTGCAACATAATTTTGGCCTCCCTTGCTGCCTAACTCCAATGGCCCGAAAGAAGGCTGCACATGTTAAAAGTGTTTGTGCATGAAGCAGAGACCATGAAGTTTGCAAACTTAGGGGCTGATTACGAAGGCAGGCGGACTTCAGTGCCAGGTCTTGAGGAGTCTCTTGAAGGTTAGAATATCTTCGGTTTGTCGTAGGCCGATGGGGAGGGTGTTCCATGTCTTGGTGGCGAGGTGGGAGAATGATCTGCCACCGGTGGTCACTCTTCGGGTGCGGGGGACGAGGGCGTGGTCTGCGGAGCGGAGCTGGCGGGCGGGGGTGTAGAAGCAGAGTCGTCTGTTGAGGTACGCCGGTCCGGTGTCGTGGAGTGCCTTGTGTGCATGGGGGAGGAGCATGAAGGTTATCCTCTTGTTGACTGGGAGCCAGTGCAGGTCTTTCAGGTGGGGTATGATGTGGCTGCGGCGGGGGGCGTTGAGGATCAGTCGTGCGGAGGCATTCTGCATGTGTTGCAGTTGTGACAGGAGTTTGGCCGGGGCTCCTGCGTAGAGTGCGTTGCCATAGCCCAATCTACTGCTGACGAGGGCTTGGGTGACCGTCCTTCTAGTTTTAGTGGGGATCCACTTGAAGATCCTGCGAAACATGCGGAGGGTGTTGAAGCAGGTGGAGGAGACGGCGTTGACCTGCTTTGTCATGGAGAGTGTGGGGTCGAGGACGATCTCTAGGTTTCGTGCATGGTTGGTGGGTGCTCCGAGTGCCGTTGGCCACCAGGAGTCGTCCCAGGCAGATGGGGTTGAGCCGAAGATGAGGATCTCTGTCTTGTCCGAGTTCAGCTTCAGTCGGCTGTCCCTCATCCAGTCGGCGACAGCCTTCATTCCTTCGTGGAGGTTGGTTTTGGCAGTGTGGAGGTCCTTGGTGAGCGAGAGGATCAGCTGGTTGACGTCAGCATAGGAGATGATGTTTAGGTCGTGCTGTCAGGCAACGTGGGCGAGTGGTGCCATGTAGACGTTGAACAGCGTTGGGCTGAGCGATGAGCCTTGGGATACGCCGCAGATTCTCTGTGGTTTTGGAGCGGAAGGGGGGAGGCAGATGCTCTGTCAGGTCCCATGTATGGGGGCTGAGGGGAAAGCGGCCCGCTATGGGCCTCCAATGTCCCTTTCCACCAACTTTTCAATGGCGGGTGAACTGCCATGGATAGGCTGCCGGGTAAGGTGTATCGTAAGCCCTACTTTGGTGCCTGGTAGGCACCACCAGCATTGTAGGAACCAAGAGCCCATCCGCCGCACTGGCAGGCTCAAAGAGCCAGTAGGGTGGGTGGCGGTTGGTCTTTCCGACCGCCAGGAAAGCACCCGCCATTGTGATATGGTTGGCGTTGATGCAGTCACCGATGGCAGTGGAACCGCCATTGACGGGGTGACGTGGCGGTTCCACCTTCATTATAATCACCCCCTAAGTTTGGTGTGCATGCAAATCCTACATTGTCAACCCCTGGTAGGTTGCACCACTACTGCTGACAAAGGCCAATGGAGGTATCAATGGGTGTGGTGGAATGGCCTCAAGGAACTTGTGACTTCAGTGACAGTCACTGTCGATCTAAGGTGTGCTTCTTTGTATGCCTGCTCGCAAGACTGGAGGTGAACTGCAGTATGGATTGTGGTGGACAGGCCTTCCAGGTTAACTCACACTTGCCACCGTTGGAGTCCACCTGCGGGTGCTAAGACACCAGGCCTTCTAAGGTCTATCAGGCCTTCTAAGGTGTAGCATCGGAATGAGCTCTGTCAGGAGTGCGGTCTGGTGGACTGGTCATGAAGGCTGAAAATGGTGCTCCAGTTCCGAATTCAGCAGCTGTGGCCAGAGTGCCACATCCTCTCCCACACTGAACACCATAGTGCCCCACTGAGAGAAACTTGCACTGCCTTCAGCTACAACTCAATTGTGCTGCACCTAAATTCAAATTATGCACTAGACAACAGTAAAATGCTGCCTGAAAAAAAATGAAGAACACCCTGAAAAAAACAAACACTCATTAGGAATGCAAGAATAAGCAAATCATGTGAAATGTATTCAGGAACAACATGGTTACCGTAACAGTTTTAAACTCATTATTCAGAAATCAGTAAGTGATTTTGCCTGAAAAATCCAGGACATGGCTACCGGACCAGGAAGGGACCCGTTTCAATGTCCATCGCTTATATCCTTTCAAAATGTAAGCAGTTCGGTAAAAAAAAAATCACATCCCCGAACACAGAGCTGCAGTACACATTTTATAAGCTAAAATAATTAAAACAGTTGAAAACGATCATATTAAACATTTTCACTCCACTCATCAACCAGGTATTGCAGTCCCTTTAGAAATTGTGCACTTCCCGTGGGAAAACAATGTTGTTCAAAGAATGAAGAAAAAAAGAAAGTAGCGCTTTCACTGGCAAACTCTGTAAAGTGGTTCTAATGTTTGTGGGTGTAAATAACAATCTGGCCTGTCTGCTGACCACTCTGTATTGCTTAATTTAGGTATTTCATTTTTTTTTCTCTCCGTCCCGAGGTTTTTCTTTGGAATTATAAAATGGTCAGTAAATGAGGAAATATCCAACCAGTGTCCGCCTATTTTGGATCCATTTCACAGAGAAACAAATAAAGAAAAGGAGATGCAAGCGAGAGTACATAAGAGCTCTTGAAATCAGAACTTAAGGAGGAGCGAGACAAAGACAGAAATGGGTATGAAGGAAAAGAGACAGTTTTTTCCCCTTCTCTGCTCTTCCCTGGCCTCCGAGCCTTCCTGCAGCATAACAAAGGGCAGAGGGCGGGGCCTCTTTGACTCCAGGCTCGCCAAGTACAGGGCCATTAGGTGGCGCTTTTGCGTGCTAATGGCCCTGCTGAATAACAGAAGGGTGAGGGGACATTCTTTTGTCCCCTCGTCCCCCAAACCCTTGTCCCCCGTGTTCCCCCCCCACTCCAAAATTGGGGGGACATATCCCCCGCGTCCCCCACACTTCCTACGCCCATGAGCTTGGCCTGCAGAGCCCCTTCAGGAGACGGCCAATCTGCAGCACGCCGCAGCGCCCCTTCCCCCTTTCAGGGATATAGACTTGATTAGAAAATGAGAAGGGAATACAAACTCTCTATTGATAGAAGGAAACACATATTTAAAGAGAAAGCTTAGGAAGCTCTTTAAGAAGCCATTGCCCAGTCTGATAGTGCAGAATATGGAAAAGTAATTAATGCACCTAATTTGAGTGAGAGGTCTTGTCCAGCAGCAGACACTGTTATAATGGTTGAAGTATGGATCAAGCATTTTTAAACAATTTATTCACTGGGAAATTAGGATAGGTGGGAGGTCACGCCCAAACACCCCATCATGGAAGAGGATTTTCCATTAATGCCCATTGAGCTTAGTTTTGACGAGGTGACTGAAGTTACAAGGGCTAGTAGGAAATGTAAATCACTGAGTTTGGATGGTGTCCCTCTAGATTTTTTTTTAGTAAATGTAGACTGTTGGGCTCCACTGGTGACAAATGTGTTAAGAGTAGTAACAAGAGGCCCCCCTTCCTACCTGGTCTCAGTTGGTAATTTTGCAGATGTTTTAAAAGTGGAATAAATCGGACCCTAACTGGTACAGACCTATCTCTTTGTTGGATTTAATCCTTTAAATTGTGGGCAGGATCGTGTTCGCCAGGCTGGAAGGGTAGCCAGAGGAAAATAACATTATTTGTGATGTACGGTGTGGCTTCCAAAAGGAACTTGGGACTGTTGAGCAATGCCTGAATTTACAACTAAAAAGGGATCTGTTTATATGGCCTTCATGAACCTCTCATCCTCCTTCGATTGCGAAAGGCAATCTTTTTTATAGGGACTTCTATCAGACATGGGGGTGGACAAGCCATTCATTGATTTCCTGTCTCAACTGTATAGTGATACTTAGATCAGAGTACGTTAGGACAGGCAAGGTGAATGCACAGAATTGTTTGATGTTAGTAGAGGTGATAGGCAAAGGGTGCATCCTCACGCCCTTTCTGTTAACACTGCATATTAACAACGTAGAAAGCGTTTTGGTAGAAAGAGCTCGAGACATGCCCCTGGTTGGAGGCTGCCCCCTTCCGATCCAACTATATGAAGAGGATGCAGTTCTGATGGCACTGACTGGAAATGCCCTCCGGTGTTTCATTTATTCTTTTACCCAGTTTATGGACGAATTAGGCCTGAAAGTAAACATAGATAAATCGTTGATTACATATAACGGAGTCGGAAAGAAAGGAGCTAGTGCTCACTTCTTGACTGGCATTAAAACGGTGTTTACCAATACATTTTCCTTTTTAGGTCTGCTTTTCAGTGCACATAATAACTGGAAACCTTTATTAGAGAATAGACGTATATAGCTATATAAAACCATTTTGGCTATGCTTAGGTTTGCTGCCAGGTTGATCACTCAAACAGAGGAGTACTATTTACAGAAGCAAGCGTGTGGATGAGCAATTTATGTGGCTGGAAAATGTTATGATAACCGCTGCACTCCAAAGTAAACCATGTAGACCAAAAAGTCTTCCGGCTTGCCGTTCGGTCAGGCCGGACCCATTCACCTTTTCTACCGTGACTCATTGACTCCTATGCCTGGTTAGCGACATTTAATCGGGTTCGCTGTTCTTATTTGCGGGCTGGGATTCACCGGCACCGACCTAACTGCATGTAAGGCACATTCTATTTCCCCACTAGATCCCGCACTCTTGCGGCACATCCATAACGTCTTTTACCCCGTTACCTCACCTTTAACTTACTTTCTTCACCGCCTTCAGTCTATTTTCAGTTTGGGCACTTTTGGGTGTCAAGATCACTGTATGGCTTTACATACAACTTAACGTGGTCTGATTTCCATTTTCCATATTCTCAATGTTCCCCAAAACCACGGGTGCACATCAGTTCAGTTTGATTCGTATGAATACCTGTAATCTTACGGGCACCTTCTAACTGATCACCTTGAGCACTTTCCCCATCCAGTCTTTCAACTTAATGCAGCTCCTAGACATCAGCTTTCTATATCATTTCTTTTTCTTATTCCTAGACATATTCCCCCTGAAGAAGTGCTATCTAGCACGAAATGCATCGGGGCTTTATTCTATTATGGCATTGTAAATTGGTGTATTCATTGATTCAAATTTTTCAATTATATCGTCTACATCAAAACGCCATTAACATATGAAGAAATATGCTAAGATGAGACTGTTTTGATTACCTTTTGGATTATACCAAATAAAAACTACATTGCCAAGTTTTGAAGTACATTTGAACAATTACTTATCTACGCACTGCCGTGCAGCAAGAGTGCCCAGGGATAGTCCTTACCCCTTGTAAGGCTTTCTATGTTCTGACCAATTTATGAGGGTGGCATCTGGGAGTTTTCAAACGTGGATTTAATTCAGCAAGTTGAAAATAGGTGCTTGAAAAAGAATCGTGCAATTCCCCACAATTGCTCTAATTTTAATTTCCATGCAGAGTTAGTCGTTCTTTTTTTTATTGAAGACAGAATTCAGGCTGTCGCTTCCCTCTAGCTGTGGAGAGCTTATGGAAAGAGGCGGCCTCATTGAATAGGACATTTATAAGTGACTGCTTGGCTTTTGAGGATGCACTTCACATCCCCTGGTTGAATTACATCCGGACATTATGTGGGAGTATGGCTATGCCTAGCTTGTATGAGAATCTCAAGTCTATGAGGGGAATAACTAAAAGGGACCTCACTACCATGATCTGCAAGGTGAGAACAGGGGAATAACTAAAAGGGACCTCACTCCATGATCTGGTAGGTGGGAACAGGGAATTAAGAGAAATACGTACTCTCCTGTGGTGGCTCATGGTCCTCTAAACACAGTACCTGGGCCACACCCCTGTCTCAATACGGTACAGAATGTTCATCATAGGTTTTTATTGACTAGACTTTGGTTGAAAACTATTCATTATTTATACGCTTATAACGATGATAATCCTTCTTATAGGCAACTAGCTCCCTGCCCATGTGCTAACTTTTCAGAACAATGTACACTTAATTTAGGTTTCGTTTATGATTTGTTTGCTGTGCCTAGGAAAAAATATATTATACCATTGTTAAAATCTTTACATTTTGTACAATGTAGGCGCGATTTTACAACAACTGAATTCTTGTCACACTTGTTTCTCTGTTGTGAAAAGTTTAATGCGGGTCCAGAAAATAAGGAAGAAGGGTATTGCATTGTAGGGTGGGTTCCTATTGTTTTATTTTCATACAATTAGTGTGACACTTTAATATTAGGAGATGGAAGTAATTTTTAGGGGCTGTATGTTTGTAGTTGTTTAGTTCTGTAAAATTGATTCTCACATTAAACATGGGAGTCAAATGTGGGTGCCCTGAATATGATATCGTAACATGAATTATGTACCTTGTATTTGTTGAAATTCAGATTTTAATTATGTAGGAGATGTGATGCTGATGTCTTTTATGGCTTAGTAACGGAAATACAGTTTTATTTGATTGGATTTTACTGAGTACTGTTGTGTAGTTCCTATATACCTATATAGGTTTTGCGTGTTTAGACAGCATACACTGCGGGATTGGTGCCAGAATAACTCTGTATACCCCCACTGGCTATGTTGGCTTTCTGTATCAGCTAGCTCAGTGCCACTAGAATCTCCTCTTATCAGGGAGAGAACAGTTCTCAGCAACCATCGAACATGACAACCCTGATACCTCAGAATCGTGGAAACAATATACTACCTTTCGCTCAGTCACACATGCTCACTTAGTTTGTCTCAGAGATACATAGAACAAAGGGTTGGGAGTTTTTAATAAGAATTTATTGAACCGTTTTATTCTAGTGTAGAACATAAAAGCTGCAACAACCATTAAACAGTAGCAGAGATATATGATTAGAAGCACTAAAAGTAAATGGACGGTATAGCTCCACCATCTTGCAACAATCATGAATACAAACAAGTATATAAAACACATGATAAAAGGTGCGTACTCCTACGATGCCTCCCTAACTAGATGTACTAAAATGTACCTAGCATCTATGTAAGTGTTATACCAAGAATCCCTCCAGAACAGAGGTCTTCAAACTTTAGTCGGCCGAGCCCCCCACCCTCTAAACCTTTTTACACGTCAAGCCCCCCCACCGCCACCACCACCTGACAAAAAAGTTCTGGAAGCTGGTACTCTGCATCATTGATGGCCATTCCCTCCTGCAAAGCCCAGGTTGTATAGGGCAAATAATATTAAATAAAGTAGGAGTGTTTAGTAAACTTAAGTTTTTGTAGTGCATGTGCTTACTCTAAAGTTAAAATGAAAAGTCTCCAATAAAATAATTAGCACAAAAAATTACATTGGTGCTTTATTTTTCACATAAAACACAACATTTAGGATAGATTAGCAAAAACACTCCCAAAACACAGGTGTGGGAGTGCATGTTTTTCTCCACAGAGACAATGTGTGGATGGATTCTTGCTTCTGCCATCCTTAGGTTATGCTCCACCTCCAGTTTTGAGTGGTGCCTGGAAACTGGAGTGCTCAAAACATTTTGCAATATATTTTTTGTAGTTTTATATAGGGCTAACATGACCTAAAGGTATTGTAGCGCTTTACAGGAACATTTTTTTCATTACACAAGCACACATTCATTTTTTGTAGGCACTTGGAAATTAAGTGATTTGCCCAGAATCACAGGATGTTGAGCAGACATCAAGAATTGAGCCTGGTTTCCCAGCTCTACAGTCATCAGCTCCGGCTACTGTGCCGCATCCTTGCCCCTAAACAAGATATCAGATAAAGAAGTTCCACAAAACATGTTTCTGACACAATTGAAAAATCCATGATTATGTAGAGTATGGCCAGGTGTTGCCATGTCAGTAGGAGGCTAGCCGCAGTTTTCCAAGAAGGCCTAGGGGACAATTACATCATACACATGTAATATAAGTGATTCAAGAGGATATATACATCTTTATTCACTAGCAGCATCAAGAGTCAATTTGTTAGCATAGTTGGCTTTTAAAGAAGATCGCCTTCCAAAGCTTCAGAAATAGTTGCACAAGAAAACATTAAAATTTGGTCTACGAAAGAAGCGAGGACAGATGGTAGGCACCCTTCACAATATTTGACTTGTGGACTCAGCTCTGGGGATTGGAACATGTTAAAAAAGCACCAGCGACTTTAATCAAGGTCAAATTCATTATTCGTAAGTCACTGGTAAATTAAGGGATTTTACCCAGGATCACACAATGTTGAGACGAACCCAGGACTCGAACCTGGGTCTCCAGAACTAAAGAGAGTACCGATTGCATTAATGCCAAATCCACTCCTCCTTGAAATATTCAACGTTCCCACTAGTATTCGGACGAAGGGGAAAGGAGCGAGGCTTTAAAAAAATAATACCAAAAGCTCTTCATTCTTAACTGCCAGAGAATGGAATCTTCAGGAAGGAAATAACCGTTGTAACCGTTGTAAACTCCTTGCAGTGAAACATACTTACAACGTGGGAAGCAACATGGGGCGCAACTAGACAGAACTTCGGGAGGGGGGGGACTAAGATTCTTAGCCAGGGCTGGCCCTAACACTGATCGCACATGTGAGAGGTACAGGTGAGTGAAGTGTCGCATGAGCAGGGTGAGTAGTGTGCTCGTGTGACTGCAGGGTGAGGAACAGGGTGAATTTGTGAGACTGCAGGGTGAAGTACAGTGCGTCTAAGATGATCAAGGGCACTGGGAGTTGTAGTCTCGAAATGTTACCACGCCCGAGTGATATGTGCGGTGTTAAGTCCGTAGTCTAGGCTGAACTGTGCTTTTTGCCGCTCCACCCCTAGTGACCCACGTGGTCCAAGCCGCGCGTGTAGACCAGCGCGGTGTGTCTCAATCAATCAGGGGTGCTGGGAGTAGTGGTATATCGGCGATTGCAGCCGTTCCCAGTCCCCGTGTGTATGAGCCCTCCTCTGCTTACAATAAAGGGTGCAACCTGTAGACATTAGCGGTACGTGCTCATAAATTTAGATAAGATTATTTAAATCCTGAATTTAACGGGGGAAGGAAATGTTTCTCTGTTGGAACTACTTAGAAAATCCATATAGTTTCAACCTTAAACCACTGTGGCACCATCATCAGGATATTTAGTCATATGCCGCAGTGATCTTACTATCACCACAAATACCCATGTCCCCCAAATGTTGTTATTATGGCAAAAGCCTTCTCCTGGCAAGACCCCACCAGTATGGAATCGCAGAATATCTGGGCATGATTCATATAGTCCAGACTTACTGAGGGCATCGAGGGGACTCATTATATCAGTATTTAAATAACAGATTTACATGATGCCAGTATTATATCACAGCAGATTGTCTAGTTTGTCCCCAGAGACTGCCAAGGAATGTCATCATTTAATCCCACCAGGTGACTTTTAATCGGTACACCCATCTCTGTTCACGTTAGAGTAACACCCTCTGGTCACCGGCTTGGTGTCTACCAGGTTGGACCCTCTCTATCACGGTCCATCTCAGGTTTTCTATGCTGTGTCCAGTTTTCTAAGAAATGTGCTATTAGTTTTGTGTTTGTCTTGCCGCACCATATCGTGCTGCGATGTTCTGTGATCCTAGTCCGCACCTTCCTACTGGTCATCCCTACATACTTTTTCTGACATGGGCAGGTTATCAGGTATATCACACCCTGGGAGTTACAGTTTGTATGAGATCTCTGTTCCCAGGGATTGGGGAGTCCTAGGTCTAAGGATGTGGTGTTGCTTGTGATGTGGCATACACTACATGATCCACATCGTGTATGTCCCATCAATTTTGGTAGGCCTGCCATCGTAGTCATCTCTCTTGTTACCCCCAAGTCCCTGGGTCTAGTGTGTATAAGGAGATCTTTAAGATTTTGACTACGTCTGAAAGAGAAGAGAGGTGTCTTTATGTTCATGCCCCCGTGTTTAATATCTTCCAATTCTTCAAAACTAAGCTTTTAATTTGCTGTGATGCAGTATTGAAGGTCGATACAAACACCGGTTTCTTGGTTTGGGGTCTCATGTTCTTAGAGAGCAGCGAGTCGCAGTTTGCATTTAATGCTCTTTTTCAAGCTCTTTTGATAACCCGCATCGGGTATCCTCTCTGTTGTAATTTCAGTGTTAGAGCTTCTGATTCCACGACAAAGTCATTTTTTTTCTGAGCAATTCCAACGGATTCGAAAATGTTCCCGTAGGGAGCGTGGATGGAAGCTCTCAAATGGATTTGGGAAATACCTTTGTTTTCAAGATCCTGCCGCATGGTTCAATGACTAAGTCCAAGAATGGTAAATTGGTCTTAGTGATAGTCGAAGTGAAATGGAGGAACGGATTCTGGGCATTGAGCCAATCAAGGAATGAGTCAACAGATGATCTCTCGCCCCTCCCGATCAATAAGACGTCATCAATATAATGTCTCCACAGTCTCAGATTGTTAGCCCATGGGCCATTGGTATTCAGCACCGTCATTTCTTCAAAAGCCCCTACATATAGTCCCGCTAGGCTGGGGGCGAAGACACTCCCCATGGAAGTGCCATGGGTTTGGAGATACAGCCTCCTTCAAACTCAAAAAAGTTTTTCGTGAGAGCTATCTCAGCCGAATGAAAGATGAATGCCTGTGGGGTTTCATAAGGCCAATCGCTTTCAAAGAGTAATGTTTCCAGTACCCTAAGGGTTTCCAACTGCGGAATGTTCGTATATAGGGCCTCGATATCGAGCCCTATCAAGAACTCATTGTCTGGATCGAATGGCATATCCTTCAACAGATTCAGAATATCCAGGGTATCCCTCAGGTAGTTAGGTAGCCGTTGTACCATTGGTTTGAGAAGTACAGGGTAAACAGCGCAAGAGTATTGTGAGTGCAGAATGTGCGTGGTGCTCATGTGACCACCGGGTAAGTGGAGGGAGAATGGTGTAAGTTCATGGTGAGTGGCATAAGTGCAGTGTGGTCACTGTGAGTACAGGGTGAGAGGGTGGGTTGAGTGCATAGTGATCAGTGTGGGGTACATTGTGATCCATGTTAGTGCAGGGTGAGTGTGAAAGT
Source organism: Lissotriton vulgaris (assembly GCF_964263255.1). Taxonomy (NCBI): domain Eukaryota; kingdom Metazoa; phylum Chordata; class Amphibia; order Caudata; family Salamandridae; genus Lissotriton; species Lissotriton vulgaris. The sequence continues at coordinate 871,822,029 of NC_141685.1, forward strand.
GAAGGACGAGAATGAGGAGTGAGTTGTCTGAATGCAGGGTGCATTCCCAGACCCAGTTGAAGTTCGTCAGCATGTTATTGAGGGTTGGCATAGGGTTTCAGATATAAGTTAAACTATTGCTTTTATGGCAAGGTCCAGGGATCGGGGGTGGGCGAAATAAATAATGTGCTCATCCTGCAATAAACTTCTTGCGATTAGGGTTGCCAGCTCATTATATTGATGTCCCAGAAGGTACAAAAGTAAGTAGTCCCCTAAAGCCTTTTTTCAGCACTTATCTGTGCACACATGAAACAGCAAAAATACATAGAAAGCATTTTAATTGTGTTCTAAGGCTGCCTGAATGATCTATGCCTTATAAGATTGCCATTATCCTGCCATTATCCTGAGTGGACTTTCTAATTCAGGTACTCCCTGTCCCCAGTCACTTGCTGCCCCTGCACCTACTCTCATCTTAGGTGAGTCAGAAGAACTGACAGGTCATCCACGGCTGGAGAGTTTTACTCTTCCCCCGTTCCATGATTTCTGTTCTCTAGCAAATGGTGTGTCCTCGGGCTCTCCCCTTGACCCACTGCCCATAAATTCTGGAAGCTTTTTCAGGAGGAACTCTTTCACCCCCTCTATTCCACCTGTCATCAGTCTTTTAGTACTGCCACCGTTCCGGAGTTTTGGATGCTGGCAGTGGTCTCTACCCTCTTGAGGAAACCCACATTCGACCCCACCTGTCTGGCGAATTATCGGCAAATCTCGTTGCTTCCCTTCCCGGTCAAGGTCATGGAGAAACTGGTGACCCAGTCTCTGCCCAGCTTTCTGGAAAGTAACACCTGTTTGGATGTGGCCCAGTTCGGCTTCAGGCCGGCTCATGGTACGGAGTCGGCGCTGGTGGTCGTGCTGGAGGCTCTTCGCTCGCGGGTCGACACTGGCCGGGCAGCCTTTTTAGTGCTGCTCGACATGTCGGCCGTGTTCGACACGGTCAGCCACTCCACTCTCATCAGCAGGCTGGAGGAGATTGGGGTAGCGGGACTGGCACGGGATTGGCTAATCTCATATCTTCAGAATAGACACCAGGTGGTGGCTTTACCGCCTTTCAGGTGAGGCATCAGGTGAGTAGGGCAGGGTGTGCCCCAAGGGTCAGCGATTAGTCCCATTTTATTTAATTTGTACCTCCGTCCCCTGATTAGTTTGATTAAATCCTTCGGCATCTCTGTGATTAACTACTCTGACGACACCCAGCTTATCTTCTCCCTTGATGGAGAAGACGCTGTGTCCAAGGAGACTTTCCATCGATGCATGACTGCCACTGCAGACTGGTTGAGAAACAATTCTCTCCAGTTTAATGGTTCAAAGACCGAGGTACTGTATTGTTCATCTGACCGTACCCCGCATCCTTTACCAGCAGATTTTTGGCCTTCATCCTCCTTGGGCACAGTGGTGGCGGCAGAATCTGCTCGCAACATTGGAGTTATGTTCGGCCCTAATTTACAACTCGATGGTTTTGTTAACAAAACCATTTCCACTTGCATGATGCTACTCCGCACTCTGCGTAAAATTCTTCCCCTGCTCCCGGCTCAGGACAGGACAGAGGTGGTGCGTGGTATTATCCCTAGCAGGATTGATTACTGCAACGCACTGCTTCTGGGGGCACCCAGCACTTTGATTAGCAAGCTGCAGCGTATTCAAAACATGGCAGCGAAGCTCGCTCTTTCCAGGCCACGCACAGCTTCCTCCTCCCTTGCGCTAAAAGACCTTCACTGGTTACCAGTTCAGCAGCGAATCTGCTTTAAAGCATCCTGCCTGGTCTTTAAGGCTTTGCACGATCAAGGACCAGTCATGCTGCAGAAACTTTTTTCGTGGTACCATTCAGCGAGACCATTACGCTCCTCCTCGGCATGTTTGGTGGTGGTCCCGAGAATCCAGAGGCTACGGATGGGTGGACGCTCCTTTGGATACGCAGCCGCCAAACTCTGGAACTCCCTCCCCCTGTCTTTGAGGAGTCTAAGGATATTTCCATCTTTTAAAAAGGGCTTAAAGACCTACCTCTTCCCTAGGACAGTGTAACGGTGTGATTGTGTATCTGGTTCAGTAGAGTCAAAGCGCCAGGATACCCTTTGGGTGACAGTTTGCTCTATACAAATGTGCAATACATGCATACATACATAATTAAAGGGAACAAAGATTGAAACGTTATGTTACAAAGGAATGCATACTATTTTATTTTTTTACCCTACTTAGTGTCAAAACAAGGCCTTTGCAGGCTCTTTAAACAGCATATGGCTGGCATTTATTTTTGGGTACCCCTACTTTATATTCCTTTTCATGAAATGCATTCTCACATTAAGGCAGTAAAAAGTAAAATGTAAGGAATAGGCAGAGTGGGGGCACAGAGGGTACTTGAACCAGAAAACAAACAGCCTCTTTAATCAGTTTACAAAGGTATGTAAATATGCACATAGGGGCAGATTTACAAGCCTCTTGCGCCACTGTTGCGTCACTTTTTCCATGTAAAAGTGGCGCAAAAGTGGCGCAAGGGGCTTGTAAATAAGCCCCACAGGTTTTAACAGGTGCACAACGCCCATGGGCTCAAAAGGCTTCAGCATGCCTCCCCCCACCCCCACCTGTCATGTGTGTCAGTGTGTCAGCCCCGGCTGAGACAGCTTCCTGGGCACACACACAGACAGTTTTGGAGCTGCCAGCCACACCCGAGTACTTCACAGGTCTTTAAAAGACCATTTACGCGTTAATGAGGATTTGTTGTTTTCCACCCTTTCTTAGAGCCCCTGCATCTCCATGACCATGAGAATTAGCCCCCCCCCCGAAATCATCGTGCCTCTGGCCTTTAGAGACCTGTGACTCTTGACACTCTCAGCCAAGCCCCCAGCAGCTGGAGCTGCAGCAGCCCGGGCTGAGATGCACGTCTCGCGCCTGGAAGCAACAGTGTGAGGTGAAGTGCGCGCCCCCCTGAAGGGATACGACCCCCCCATGGGGGCGCGCCCCGCAGTTTGAAGACCTATGCTCTAGGATCTAGTCAACCCCATTACCTGAGAATGAGAGAATATGGGACCCCGTTCTGGTCTCGAGTTGGACACCACATGAGGGATGGTAGACCACTGCTAGCTGGAGTGTCTGCATGTAGGAGCCTCAGCATCTCTGGTCAGTGTGTCACCTGGGAAGTCTTTGTCTCCTCTCCCCTTCTAAGCTAGATGTGATGTATATATACCCATAGGTCTCCCCAGGAGTACTACCTTGCTGTGTTCCTGTGTTGTCCTAAAGGATGACGTTGGGCCTGAACTTTGTACAGAGATATTATACTGGAGATGGTAGTCCTGCTGTGCTTCCAAGAAACCTCATGCATAATGTATGAGATTAGAACTAGGGAAAAAACAGCGTTCTTTGTAGTGTCGTATCTAGGTAAAAGGTGAGTCCCTGTAAACCGTTGTGTGTAATATAGGGAAGAATATAGGTTGCAATGTTACCTGCTCCTATATTAGGGTGCCTACATGGAATATAAAAAAACATGTGAGGAAGAGCTGTCTTGATGCTCGTTGGAGAGGACCTTACCAAGTGATCTTGGTGACAAATACAGCTGTGAAGTGTGGAGGCTTACCGAACTGATTCACGCCACCCATAACCGCAGTTTCAGCACCCTTGGAAGAAACAGCTCCTCTCCCTACAGAAAGCCCAGCTGTGGTTGCGAGGTCATAGAAGCCCACCCTGTCGTTTACAATTTGTTTGCTTGCTTGGCACTCTTCTTTACAGCTTTGTAACTGGTCACTGCAGGCCTCACATAATTTCTGTTCCTTTTTGTGGAGCACGGACCAAGCACTGATTAATCAGTGCCCGTCCACTGCTCCCGATGTGAAGGAGCTACTATTTTGTTATTTTTAACTTCCAGCGCCCTGCAAACAGAAGGCGTGTGACTGTCAAAAATGTGCCCTTATTTTCTATAGTTAACTTTCTTTTGTTTTGCCAATTCTTCTTTTTTCACTTTGCACTCATGTTTTGTTTAGTTTTTACTTGTGGGCGCTGTTCTCAAAAGATGAAGAGTATGTTGTTCTATATATTGCAAAGCAACATTGTTTCTTTCCTAGTAATTTTCAAAGCTATGCAGTCCACTCTAATCCATTCCACCCCACACCAATCCACTCAACCCAATTCACCCCAGACCAATCCAGTCCACCCCAATCCACTAAATTCCACTACCGTTCAATCGTCCCGACCCACCCAACTCCAACCTGCTCAACTCCAGTCCAAAACAATCTTCCCCCCTCCAATCCAAAACAATCTGCCCCACTCCAATTCAAAACAATCTGCCCCACGCCAATCCAACCCAATCTGCCCCACGCCAATCCAAACCAATCTGCCCATGCCAATCAAAACCAATCTGCCCCACTCTGATCCTACAATCTGCACCACTCTGATCCAACAATCTGACCCACTCTGATCCAACAATCTGCCCACAACAATCTAATCTGCAGCACCTCACTCTATACCAATTCACCCTCCTCCAATCCAATCCACCCCACACCAATCCAATCCAGCCCAATACAGTCTGTCCCAATCCAAAACAATCTGCCCCACTTATATCCACCTCACCCCACTCCAATCCAAAACAATCTTTCCCACCCCAATCCAAAACAACCTGCCCTATTCTAATTCAGAACAATCTGATCAACTCCAATACAAAACAAACTGCCCCACTTCAACTCAAAACAAGTTGCCCACTTCAATCTGCCCCACTCCAGTCCAAAACAATCTGGCCCACTCCAGTCCAAAACAATCTGCCCCACTCCAGTCCAAAACAATCTGCCCCACTCCAGTCCAAAACAATCTGCCCCTCTTCATTCCAAAACAATCTGCCACACAATAATCCAAAATAATCTGCCCCACTCTAATCCAACACAATCTGCCCCACTCTAATCCAAAACAATCTACCCACTCTAATCCAATCTGCCCCACTTCTAATCCAATCTGCCCCACTCTAATCCAATCCGCCCCACTCTAATCCAATCCGCCCGCTCCAATCCAATCCATCTCATCCCAATCCAATCCACCCCACTCCATCCCAAACTACCCAGCTCCATCCCATTTACCCCCACTTCAATCCTGTTCATTGCACACCAATCAAATACTCCCCATTCCAGCCCAATCCAATATGTCATAAATTACCTGGCCCCTTGTTCCCCCATCCAGCCCTACGATCCCCACATTAAATCCCCCACCCTGCCGAATACAAAATAACATTACATAACAACCATATTACACAATCTTACACAATATTGCATTTACAAATCCTATCCTCCAATTACCCAAACTCCTACCTGCCTTTGTGCAACTGTAACTAACAAAACAATATTCTAAACTTAGCCTACCTGGTTACCCTTTCCCTGTCCCTGCTCACAAACTACCAACACTTAACAAAACTTCAGCCAATCTTGGCTAACTTTCAACAAACCCCTCCACCCAGGACAAGGCGGGAGAGTAGGCGGAAACGCCGCCTCACCATTTTCCTGCCCCCCCGCCTCCTAGGTATGACCCATTAGGGTCATTACACATTCAATAGCCTGGCCAGGACCTCCCTGATTTTCAGTAGGTACAGATCCATACTCAGCCTGGATTAAATGCACTCCATCTTCTCTGAAAAAACCCGGTGTAACGTACTTAATGTCCCTAGGCGCAATCTTAGCAAAACCCAGATGCGGACAAAAATGCACCATTTCAGTGTTGAGTTTTCTCAGGGCCTTGTCTACCGCAAATTCAGTCCAGATGACAGCACAACCTGACCACTGCTGCTTTGTCAAAGACAAATCCCGGTTCATGCTCCTCATTAGCGCCAAACCTGTTTTTTTGACCATGGCGGTCTCACCAAGATGGATCACCAGCACATCGGGGCACTTACCAGCCACTAAGACGCCATTCAGAACCTGCAACAACTCCTTCCAACGCATAATAGTGCTGGTAGCAATCCGTAGACCATCTACCAAACTTCATGATGTCCCCTCGCCCCCAACCCCTGTTACTTGCCTCCGATGCTGCCCCAATTCTGAATGAATATGTCCCAAATCCCTTGCCATCAATCCCCAGCTCTACAAGTGCTTTCCTCAAAACCGCTAAAAGCTGATACGCTTTTGCACTCCGCCCATTAGAATGTACGAAAACTAAACCAACTGAGCCGGAAGCAAGGTTTTCCAGTATTGGGGTATCTTTCATAGATTCACATGCCTGAATCATTCCCCGTCGCCGAGGCGGGAATCCCACAGTAAAATCCAAAAGTAGTGCCATAAATAAATAATAGGCTAAAAAGTAAAATCTTGAGGCCTAAATCTTAGTAGCCTATCTGCCTCATTATAGTAAAAATAACCAAAAGTCAGCTCCAACCAATCAGCTACCAGCACCCTCTAGAACACTCTCAGCAGAGGCGGTTCTCCTCAGATTTTCACCGCAATGTCGTGCGGAAGGGAATCTCCCTGAGTGCCACTCAGTTTTTCTCTTCAACTCTTCAGAAAGATGTCTGACAGGAAAACTCTGTTCAAACCTTGCAGAACCTGTGATATAAAAACGAGTCCATGTTGATGACCAACGTAAGGATTGCCATTATTGCCTCTATGCGAAACATGAGTTCAAAGACTGTAAGATCTGTCCTACCTTCCCTAGCAAGACTCTTAGGGATAGGGAGGCAAGACTGCTTTTATGGCTTAAATCCTCTTTGGCTGTGGAAGATGACCCAGCTTCTACTTCTAGTAAGAGGGCTAGATCTCTTGACAGCTCTTCTAGTGAGGGAAGAAAACAACTCAAATCTTCCCATGATGTCACTGATAAACTTGGGCGAAATTTACGAATTCGCGATCAGCGAATTTGCGGATTTGCGAATTCGTGATCCGCGAAATTTGCAAATTTGTGCAAATTTGTGGATTTTTTTATTTTTGCGTGTTCGCGGGGCGCTTTGCGTGTTCGCGGGGCGATTTGCATGTTCGCGGGTTTTTTTTGTGCGAGACCGTGATGCGCCCTCTGGTTCATCACTGCCACCCTCTCGTTTTTTGTTCCCTTCTGCCCTCTGTACCACTCGTTTTTGTGCCTTTCTGCCCTCTGCCCCACTCGTGTTTGTGCCCTTTTGCCCTCTGCCCCACTCGTTTTCGTGCTCTTCTGCCCTCTGCCCAACTCGTTTTTGTGGTCTTCTGCCCTCTGCCCCACTCGTTTTTGTGCCATTCTGCCCTCTGCGCCACTCGTTGTTGTGCCCTTCTGCCCTCTGCCCCACTCATTTTTGTGCCATTCTACCCTCTGCCCCTCTTGTTGTTGTGCCCTTTCTGCCCTCTGCCCCACTCGTTTTTGTGCCATTCTGCCCTCTGCCCCACTCTTTTTTGTGCCCTTCTGCCCTCTGCCTCACTTGTTTTTGTGCCATTCTGCCCTCTGCCCCACTCGTTGTTGTGCCATTCTGCCCCTTGCCCCACTCGTTTTTGTGCCATTCTGCCCTCTGTCCCACTCGTGTTTGTGCCCTTCTGCCCTCTGCCCCACTCGTTTTTGTGCCATTCGGCCCTCTGCCCCACTCGTTGTTGTGCCCCTTCTGCCCCTTGCCCACTCATTTTTGTGCCATTCTGCTCTCTGCCCCACTTGTGTTTGTGCCCTTCTGCCCTCTACCCCACTCGTTTTTGTCCCATTCTGCCCTCTGCCCCACTCGTTGTTGTGCTCATCTGCCCTCTGCCCCACTCGCTGTTGTGCCATTCTGCCCTCTGCCCCACTCATGTTTGTGCCCTTCTGCCCTCTACCCCACTCGTTTTTGTGCCATTCTGCCCTCTGCCCCACTCATTTTTGTGCCCTTCTACCCTCTGCCCCACTTGTTGATGTGCTATTCTGCCCTCTGTCCCCCTCGTTGTTGTGCCCTTCTGCCCTCTGCCCCACTCGTTGTTGTGCCATTCTGCCCTCTGCCCCACTCGTTGTTGTGCCCTTCTGCCCTCTGCCCCACTTGTTGTTGTGCCATTCTGCCCTCTGCCCCACTCGTTGTTGTGCCCTTCTGCCTTCTGCCCCACTTGTTGTTGTGCCTTTCTGCCCTCTGCCCCACTCCTTGCCTTTTATTTTAGAATGGCGCCGGCAAGCTGCCAGCGCCATTCTAAAATAGTTACAAAGTTAGCTTCATCAGGAAGCACTAATAGATAAAATAAAGCAGGTGCTCCAGTTGGAGCTCAAATTCAGTTAAACTCGAGCACCTGCTTCATTTTATCTATTAGTGCTTCCTGTTGAAGCTAACTTAGTAACTATTTTAGAATGGTGCTGGCAGCTTGCCGGCGCCATTCTAAAATAGTTACAAACACTGAGCTTGAACTTTTTCCCCCTGGATCCGTTCCGCTCGCGGATTTGCGAATTTACGGCAAATTCGCGGGAATTCGCGGATCGCAAATTTGCTGTAAATCCGCAAAATCCACGAGTGGAACAGATTTTGCGCCCATGCTTAGTCACTGAGCATTTAAAGAGGTCACCTAAACTTTCCTCTGGATCTCAGCTGTCTCCACTCGCTACATCGGTCAAGGAGTCTAAAAAAGCATCTTCTACAAAAACCGTGAGTACAGGACATGTTAAATGTGTATCGTCGACGATGATTTGTGTGACTTCCTCTGCCCCATCGTCGACAGCAACTATCTCGACGACGGCTATTAACTCACCTATTTTGTCTACCAGAATATTAATCACGTCAAGACCTAAGTCCATCCTTGACGAATCATCGACGAAAAAATCTTCGAAGCCTCTATCGACGATTGCACAGTTGAAGTCGATACCATCGACGATGGCAACGTCGATGAAGTCACCACCGTCAACGACAACTTTACCATTGACGAAGTCTAAGACACCATCAATGAAGACACCGTCAATGACGATGCCGTAGACGAAGATCCCGTCGATGACTATGCCGTTGACTGCAGCACCGTCGACGAAGAGCCCGTCGTCGACGGATATACTAACTCCTGTCAACGGCGATTACTATTCTTTCACTGTCGACGCCCACGTCATCTGGGCTTTCACAACTCAAGACTTTTCAAAGACCCCTTGTACAACAATCTTTGAAGGATTATAGTAAGGTTTATCCGCTTCTGCCTTCACACGTTTTAGAAAGTTACATGGAAGATGATGATTATGACGACGAGGACAATGAAGGTCCATATGGCATAGCTCATCATCCTTCTGAGCTTACCATCAAATGTCAAGATGACGAGGATGATGATTATCAGGAGAGGTAATATTATCCAGAACACCTGATGGTTCCACATCATGGGTATCAGTTCCACAGACGGGAGTCACGCCAGAGGGACATGGGGCATCTTCCTCCTATCCTGATGCAAGGTCTTCAAGCTATGCTTGTGGATTACCGTCCAAGGTTTCCCCATCAGCAGGCTGTCTCCGAAAATCCACCCCCACCAGTGGTGGTTCCTGATCATTTACCTGAGCCCGTTGCACCCTTTATACCAGCTCATCCTTCAGATCCTTCCGAACATGTACAGCATGACACTTCCTCCTCTGACGACTAGGTTGAAGAGGGTGAATTACATGATAATGTTCCCATTCCGGATCCCTGGGACGATTATGTAATTCTGATGCCGTCTCCACCTCTTCCACTACCCTCTGATTCTCCTCCTGAGGACATCGGGGGTTTTCATAACTTGATGCAGCGGGCAGACGCTAGATTCCACCTGCCTGTTATCGTCGAACAGGCAGACTGTTTTTTACACGATTTCAAGGAGGAATTCAGAAAAATCACGCGCGTTCCAATCACATCATAGATTACATCTGGCAGGAGGGTATTAAAATAATGAAAACGCCTGCATCCATCCCGGCAGTGCTTCCTCGTGTAGAGAAGAAATATCGTGCACCCGAAAATAGCCCATCTTGTCTTATAGGTCATCCACAACCAGATTCAGTTATTTCATAAGCTGCTCAACGGCGATCAATGAATCCAGCAACACCTGTCACCACGCCGCCTGACAAAGAGGGACATCGTATGGATCTCATAGGCAAAAAGTTTTCCTCCATGGCAGCGGCCACTATTAGAGCTGCTAATGCTCTAGCGATTATCAGCCGTTATGACCGACAAATGTGGTCAGATATGGCGGGCCTAATTGATCTCATCCCGGAAGATCGTAGACAGGAGGCCAGAAAAATCTTATAGGAAGGTGAACGTGCTGCCTCCAAAACTATAGACTGTGCACTGGACATTGCTAACATCAATTTCCGCCAACTTGCTGGAGCAGCAGTGCTTCGATGCCTGGGGTGGCTTTAGGCCATGACTTTCAGGCCCGAAGTCCAAACAAAGATTCTTGACATGGCCTACAACAGAAATTCTTTGTTTGGTAAGCACATTGATGAGGCCCTCTTAGCTATTAAAAATGACACAGATACCGCTAAATCTTTGGGCGCCCTACAATACAGGCATGCACCCTTTAGAGGCGCCAGAGGGCGTGGTTTCACGTCATACAGAGGAGGATACCAATCGAACCAACAATATCGGCAGTATCAATCTTAATACCGACACCCTTATAATCAGTCGTCATACAGCCAATCCACAATGGCTACTTTCTCCCGCCAGGGTGGACGAAAGCGCTCACAGAATCAGGGCCGTGACACTTCCAGAAAACAATCTCATCAGGGCGCCAACCACACTACCCTCCTTACCCGTGGGTGCGAAGATTTCAGCTTATGTGCACAGGTAGCACAAAATCACTTCAGACCAATGGGTGCTGAACCTGGTCACCAAGGGCCACACCCTAGAATTCCTCAAACAGCCACCTACTACTCCGCCCAGGGGTCCCCCTCCCCCTCGTCTTCACTCATTATTCAAAGAAGCCTCAATAATGCACTCAAGAAAGCGATAGAGAAGGTTCCATCATATCAAAAAGGAACAGGTTCCTATGTTTCTTCCTGGTCAGAAAGAAGTCAGGGGAATGGCGACTGATTCTAGACCTCCGCAAGCTCAACAAATTCCTCAAGAAGCAAACTTTCCGGATGGTCACACTTTCAGATATTTTAAACAAAGGAGATGTTATGACTTCGATGGATATGGAGGACACATATTTCCACATCCCGATCCATCCCAAACATCGCAAATATCTCCGGTTCACAGTGGCTGGCGCCCACTATTAGTTCAAAGTGCTCCCGTTTGGCCTGAAATCAGCACCACAAATTTTCACAAAGTGCTTGGCACAAGTAGCAGCAACATTTAGATCTTGGGGAATCCAGGTGTTCCCTTATCTCGATGATTGGCTGCTCAAAGGCCCTTTGGAGCACAAAGCCAACGTTGCCACAGCAACCTGTCTCCGTCTTTTCGCCTCACTGGGGCTGACTCTCAATGTGAGCAAATCACAGTTGCATCCACTCCAAGTCATTCATTTTCTCGGAGCAACACTAGATATGGTCCAGTGCAAAGCATTCTTGTCACACGACCGCCAAATACGCGTTCAAGAATTACCCACTGTCATTTCAAGAAGGTCAGTTTCTGTCCAGATGTTTGCATCACTCCTGGGGATGTGCTTTTCCGCAACAAATCTCACCCCCTTGGCATGGCTCAAGATGAGGCCTCTTCAGGAAGAACTACACCTTCAATGGCAACAAGCCTTTGGATCTTTTGATGACTCCATCAAGATCACACCACGCATGATAGATTCTCTGCATTGGTGGTCGCAAACAGCGAATCTGGATCAAGGTCTCACATTCCTGCAAACCATTCCAGACTTCGTCTTAATGACCGACGCCTCCATGGAGGGATTGGGAGGTCACCTGCAAGATTTGCAAATTCAAGGAAAATGGTCTCAAGTGCAGAAACATTAGCATATCAACAGACTGGAACTCCAAGTCATCTTTCTATCTCTGCAAGCTTTTCTCCCAAGGATTGAGGGCTCTCTCAGAGCTGGTCCATACCGACAACACGACCAGCATGTATTACATCAACAAGCAAGGAGGTACAAAATCAACTACACTCTTGCAATAGGCACAGGAGTTGTGGGAGTGGATCACGCTCCACAAGATAACCCTGAAGGCCGAGCACGTCAGGGGTCTCCACAATACTCTGGCGGATACATTGAGCAGGTCCCAATCAGGCTGTCGCAGTGGGAGCTAGAACAAGAACAGGTAAACAGAATCTTCCAGGCTTGGGGAAAACCAGCCCTGGATCTATTTGCATCGAGGGAGAACAAGAAATGATGATTCTATGCCAGCAGGTTCCCTCAGCAGGGCTCAAGGGGGAATGACGTGTCCATGCGATGGTCAGGGATTTGTGCCTACACTTTTCCCCAATAACATTGATCCTGAAAGTGCTCCTCAAGATGAAGCTGGAGGGTTGCAGACTAATTCTGATTGCTCCCCGTTGGCCCATGCAGTATTGGATCAAAGAACTTCTGCTATTGTCTCAAGCGAAGCCCATTCGCCTTCATCCATCTCCAATGATGTTGTCGCGGGACAGAGGCCAGGTGGTTCATATGGACCCATGGTCCCTACCCTTGCATGCATGGCTCCTGATTTCTTAGAGTTCAAGGACCTCAACATTTCACAGGACTGTCGTGAGATTTTGGCTAAATCTCGTGCTCGGAGCACAATTAAGACTTATCACCTAAAATGGAAGTGATTTTGTTGCTGGTGTGAAGCTAATAACGTTCACCAAGTTCAAGCTCCTGTGGAAAAAATCCTCCCTTATTTGTTTTCTCTAGCCAAATCTGGGCTTACCTTTTCATCGGTTTAACTCTGATAAAACGGAGGTGATGACATTCGGGAGCTTGAAACCAGCATGGTCCCCACAATGGTGGCCACCGGAGCTGGGATCCCCCCCCGAACCGGTGACTAAGGTTCGTAACTTGGGAGTTATCTTCGATAACAAACTGACCTTCCACCACCACGCCAATGCCGTGACATCATCTGCATTCTTTATACTTAAAAAAATCAAGAAACTTCTCCCATATCTACCTCAATCAGCTGGCAAAACTCTCATTAGTACTCTTGTGTTCTCAAAAACGGACTACTGCAATTCCCTGCTTCTCAACGCGCAGGAAGGAGTCCTTAATAAATTCCAGACCGTCCAGAATGCGGCTGCAAGAATTTTACTTTCAATCCCCAAATTCACTTCAGTATCCCACCGCCTCAAAGAGCTCCACTGGCTCCCAATCAGGAACCGAATAAAATTTAAGGCTCTTTGTATAGCTTACAAGACCCTAAATTATCCAGGGCCTAAGTTCCTAAAAATAGCCCTCCATCCTCTGGAGCATCGCAGAACACTTCGATCCTCTACTACTTGCATGCTGTCTGTCCCTCGGACAAAAAAAGCGACTTGGGGAGACAGATGCTTCACTACAGCTACTGCCAAATTATGGAATACCCTCCCACTGCATATCAAAACTGCCCCCACCCTCATCAAATTCCGAAAAAGCCTCAAGACATGGCTTTTCTCCTCTGTTTAACTACCCTCATAGAGTAAGAGTTCTCTGATCACCAGCGCCGAGACACCCGTATGGGTATTTGCGCGCTTTAAAAATAGCAAAAAAATAAAAAAATAAAAAAATAAAAAAGATCCATCTGGCTACTCTTTCCAGATTCAGAAAATGAACCGATCCACACAGCTGATCTCAAATTCCTCACTTGGAAGGTCGCCCTTTTACTGGATCTGACTTCTGCAAGAAGGGCTAGTGAAATCCAAGCTTTCACTATTAAGGAACCCTTTTTACATTTTACGCAGGACTATGTGACCCTTCGAACGAATCCTAGATTCATCCCTAAAGTTCAGTCACAATGTTACCTGAATGAACCGGTGAGGTTAAGAACTTTTGTTTACAAATCCAACCAATCCAGTTGAAAGAGCATTACTCTTTGGCTGTAGAGATGCTGTTTGAAATTCTACTTACAGAAGACTAAAGATTTATTTATTTATTTATTTATTTATGGCTCTTATAAAGCGCACAGCTACCTCCGTCGGAGGTGTTCCGGCTCTAAAAAACTGTCAACAGAGATAAGAGGAGCATATCTAAGATGAGGAGAATAACCAAGTTTTCAGGCGGCTGCGAAATAGTACTTCAGATGAGGCAAATGTGAGGTCCAGGGGGAGGCCGTTCCAGTGTTTCGCAGCAAGGACAGCAAAAGCTCTGCCGCCCATTCGAGCGCGGCGGAAGCGTGGCACCACCAAAAGGCGTAGACTGTTGGAACGTAGATCTCTCACTGAATGAGATAATGTGAGTCTCTTTCTCAGGTAATCTGGGCCAGTACCGTTGAGAGCACGGAAGACAAGAGTGAGTATTTTAAACTTAATCCGAGAGGCTATGGGAAGCCAATGGAGCTTTTTGCGGAACGTAGAAATCGAATGTCGGAAAGGGATGTTGCCAATCAGTCTTGCTGCCGCGTTTTGAACTGCTTGCAGGCGTTCAATTTGGTACAGAGGGGCCCCCGCATAAAGACTGTTGGCATAGTCCAAATGGGACGTTATTAGCGCCTGAGTGACTGTTCTGCGCGCATCCATTGGCAGGAATGGGAAACATTTTTTCATCATTTTTAGCTTACCAAAGGAGGCAGCCGTGACTTTATTAATTTGCGGGCCGCAGGAGAGCGTGTCATCAAACTGGAATCCCAAATTACGGGCGGTGTGCACCGGAATAGGAGGGGGGTTAAGTACCGAAGGCCACCACAGTGAGGGGGGTATTGTCATTTTTTGATTAAAAAACAGGACTTCCGTCTTATCCGCATTAAGACGAAGGTGGTTCGAGGCCATCCAAGTACAGATTTCTCCCAAACAGTGGCGGAAACTAGAGAGGCTGGAGTCAGAGTGATCTCTAAAGGAGAATATCAGCTGTGTATCATCAGCATAAGAGATCACTCTGACTCCACATGCCTCTACAACTTTGGCCAACGGGGCTAGATAGACATTAAAAAACAGAGGGCTCAGTGCCGAGCCCTGAGGAACTCCACATGCAAGAGGTTTGGACCCTGATTTAAAAGGTCTGAGGAAAACCCTCTGAGATCGGCCCTGGAGAAAAGAAGTGATCCAGGATAGTGCAGAACCACCCAGTCCAATCTGCTCCAGTCGGGCCAGAAGTATTTGATGAGACACCGTATCGAAAGCGGCGGACAGGTCGAGGAGGACCAACATGGCCTCCTCGCCCTTATCCACACACTCTCGAACAGTCTCTGAAACTTCTAGTAATGCAGTTTCCGTGCTAAAACCTGCATGGAAACCGGACTGGGAGTCGTGGAGCAGAGAATTAGTTTGGAGATATTCTGCCAGTTGAAGTTGGACGGCCTTCTCCAAAACCTTCGCTGGTTTAGGGAGGAGGGAAATAGGCCGATAATTACAAAATTGAGTAGGATCCGCGTCTGATTTCTTCAAGATAGGCACAAGCAAGGCTTCTTTCCAAGCAGAGGGGAATTGGCCTAACTGTAAGGAGGCATTCCAAAGGGAAGTTAGTGGCTCTAATAATAGGGTAGCTAAGTCAGTCATGATCTTAGGGGGAACCGGGTCCAAAGGGGAGCCAGATTTGCATTGTATAATAAGTTTTAGTGCAAGATCAGAAGAGAGATCCTTGAATGCCAATAAGGTAGGAGCGATGTCGAGTCTAATTGATGTATGAAGATGAGGGTACTCAGACGCCACAACTGGGCGGAAAGAAGAAGATATCTTCTCAATTTTTTCCTCGAAGAAATCGGATAGTCCATCGCAGAGGGATTGGCTGGCAACATTGTTAGGTGTAGTTGCGGGAGGATTGATGAAATCTTTTACAATTTTAAACAAAGTTTTTGCCGAGTTGTCAGCATCTTTAATTTGCGAGGTGAAAAACTCTTTCATGGCCGTTTTTTTGAGCTTAGAGAATTGCTTCAAGGCTGTTTTATATATAATTTTCGCCTCTGTGTCATATGTCAGTCTCCAGCTTCATTCTAGTTTTTTGCAGCGACTTTTTTCTTCCCGTAAGGTCTCAGAAAACCAAGGAGCGGAGGGACGAGATCTTGCCGATGAAACCGGTAGTGAAGGGGCAATACCGTCAATCGCAGATAATAAGGCGGCATTGAGTTTGAAAACACCAGCATCTAAATTATCTATGTGAGGCTCCAGAGGGCAGCTAAATACCGGCTCTAGGGCCGAGCACGTAATTTTATGCCACTTTCTCCTGAAGTCAGTGCTCAGTGTCACTGAGATAGGGGACTGAGGAAGAGAGATATCGAACGAGAGAAGATAATGGTCAGTCCAGGTGAGGGACAGGGGGGGATAGGTGATATCAGGAGTTGTTGCCTATGGCCAGGCAACACTTGGAACTGTAGTAAGAGAGAGAGAGAGAAACCTTGTTTATTTAGACCACAGCCTTTTAAACAGTACAAAACGCAAACAAGATCAAATAGTGTAAACAATCAAATTATTACTACATAATAAATATTTAAAATACAATACATATTAAAAGAAGGTGACACCCTCAGGACCTACAATTCATTAAATACAATTTACAGAAGACTCTGAGTTTCTAAAAGAAGAAGAATTCACATTTTATGGGAGTCCTATAAATAAATAAAATCATTGCCCCTTCTACAGTTTTTCCCTTACAAATTCTTTTATAGCCTTCTGGAATTTTCCCAATCCTATTGCGATTTCCAACGAGGGCATATCTGTAAGTAAGCAAGCCGCTTGGACACGTGAATTTATCTTATGTGATAAACATGTCATTTTTTAAACCTAGCCCACAGTTACATATACCATCTGGGCCAATCAATACAGACTTTATTTTTCCGTCTATCTTCCACGGATTTATCCCAACTCGGGTCCTTAAGATTTCATTTCTTAACCCTTGGTTGGGCAATATATCCAAATACGGAAACCAGGCTTCATTTTCCCATGAGTTCTTTAACCACTGGACCGATTTTTTCAATAACATATAGTCAAGGTCCTGGGCCCTTGAGGAAGCCTGACCTTGTTCCCTGAGCATTCTCTTTGTGAAATCGACCACAAAGGAGTGCTGGGAGAGTCTCACGTTAAGGCACCGGGCTACTTTCTGGAGGGTTCTTCTCACATTCTTTGCCCAACCAAGGCTACTTGTTTGAATCTCCTCTCTACACCATTGTGAGACCTTCTGTGCAACTCCTGGGTCCTGGTGTTTCCAAAATCTTAGCAATGCCATTTGAGACTGCATAGCCCAGGAAGTTATCCCTAGTTCCATTCTGATTGCTTGAACCATTGTGCAGCTGGGAAGAGACATTAATATTTTTAAATTTTTTCCTTCTTCCTGATCCCACCCCTGCTTACCACTCAAGTTTAATACCTCTGCACCATACAATACTTGCGGGGGATCATTGGTTCAAATGCCTTTAGCATTGGTCTGTGTGTCATATCGTCATATTCTTTGTTAAACTTTTTTAGCCCACATATTGGCGTAAAGGCTTTTGCTTTTTGTGCCTCCAAGTGGGTGCGCCATTTTAGCGCGCTATCAAACCAGAGGCCTAAGTATTTATATTCTTTAACTGCCTCCAGTTTGTCGTGGCCTAGGTACCAATTAAAATTCTTTCTACTCTTCCCAAAACATAGAACCTTAGTTTTTTCCATATTTACAGTCAATAATTTCCTATCGCTGTAATGTTTGAAAACATTTAGTTTCCTTTGGAGTCCTACTTCTGTTTGGTCCAGGATCACTAAATCATCTGCGTATAGGAGACAAGACACTTTTCCAACCGCTCATTCTTGGGCTAGCACTTCTTTTGACTTCTAATGTCGCAAGGAGATCTGCCAAGAAAATTGAAAATAACAGGGGTGCCAAAATGGACCCCTGTCTTAGGCCATTCCCGACTGTTATCTTATGAGTTAATGAGCCCTGGGTGTCTCTGATTATCTGGGCCCAATTCCCACTATGTAACTCTTTTAAGATCATCAATAGGCCTTCCGGGATTTTATATCTTATCATGTCTTCCCAGAGTCTACTACGGTCCACAGAGTCAAAAGCTGCCCAAAAATCGACAAAGCAACAGTGTAACTTCCCATTATGCTCTGTCGATTTCCGAGCTAGGGCCCATAGAACAAAACAATGATCTATTGTGGAATGGCCTACTTTAAATCTGCCTTGTTCAACTGGGATAATTGATCCCTCTTCTTCCCAAGTCTTTAACCTACCTAATATTATTTTAGCAAATATCTTTTCGCTAATATCAAGTAGATTAATTAGTCTATAGTTCCTGGGTGCATAGATATCCCCTTTTTTATGGATTGGCCTAATTATCGCACCCTTCCAATTGATCGGGATCGTCCCTGTGTCAAGGATTACTAAGAACATTAGAGAGAAAAATTCAGCCCACCATGATGTCCGTGACTTTATTATTAAAGCTGGCAAGTTATCTGGGCCAGCAGCTCTTGTTAAGTTCAGGGTTTTTACCGTAATTAGAAAATTTTCTACTGAAAAGTCTGGTTTTAAATCATCTACTAGACCACTCCAGTCCCCTAATACTTCCTCTTCAATTTCTCTCCCCGGGGAATAAAAGTTCTTCAGGTAATCCTCCCAGGCACCTTCTTCTACTACACAATTCATGGAAGCGACAGGAGACTCTGTTGCTGATTGAACTAGCTTCCAGAACAATCGAATGTTCTATGATTCGATCGCCTCCAACAATTTCCCTCAGCAGGTTTTCTTATGGACTCTTTTCGTACTATAGAGAAGTGTAGTATAATCTTTCTTTAATTTGGTAAGATTTTCTGCCCTAGATTTATCAAATCTTTTACACAAGCTGCGCTGTTCTATCATTAGTTCTCTTTTCTTGTTTAAACAGTCTATATTAAACCAATTGCCTTGCTTGGCCCGTGTAATTTGTTTACTCTTGCTAGCCTTTTCGTCTATTCTAAGTTCAACGTTGATACTTTGTACCACTTGATTTATTTTTTCAATATACCAAGGCAGGTTTAATCCATCTACAGTTCCCGGAATAATGTTTTGTTGTAACCTGGTTAACTTTTCTATATATTTTTCTGTTAACCATGTTGAAATACGCCTTGGGTAATCCATCTGTTGTATGATTACTTTCTCACAGGCAAACTGATGGAGGTATACCAGCTCCAACTCTAAATATTATGGTCACTACCTTCTGTATGATTTACTCTAAAGCCCTTTATTAAGTTAAAATTCCATGCATGCATGAAAACATAATCTATGGGGCAATTTTGTGTCCCTTGTTTAAACGTTTTCTTTGCCGGGCAGTCTAGGGGAAGCCTCCCGTTCAAGCAGAAAAGACTTTTGGTTGCTAGATAATTTCCCAAACTTACATCATGCGTTGAGCAAAGACTGTCTGGAAACTTTGCTTAGTTTATATCATAGGACTCTGAAATTTCAGAAAACATAAGATCTTGCCGCTTTGGGTTTAGTTTATGGTTGAAATCCCCTGCCAACAAAATCAAATCAGAATCATACATTTCACACAATAAATCTAAATCATTCTTAAAATATCCCATTTCTACACCATATTCCTCCTGAGTGCCCCATTGCATATATACATTTAGGATCAACACAATATTTGTTTTTAAATACTTGCCACTAACTTGCTTTTAAAATTGTGCAGGTCCTGACCTTTCTTCTGTTTTCAGGGATGAGCTGCCAGCTGGGGCGCTGATCGCGTCCTTGCGGGCTCCCAGCGGCAGCGGGCGCCATCTTAGTTTGGGCTGAACGTCCCATCACAGCCCTGCCACTCCCCCGCCGCTCCGCCCCTATTTAGGTGCGTGCTTTCACTCTTCCTTCGTGACTGTCCAGTGGCCCGGTGGCAGTGGGCTGATTGGTCAGCATTTGGAGAGGTTTGCAGCTCCCTACGCATCCCGCCCCGCTGATTACGAGCGGAGGCGATATTCTGAAGAAATATTTGTTTTTAAATACTTGCCACTAACTTGCTTTTAAAATTGTGCAGGTCCTGACCTTTCTTCTGTTTTCAGGGGTGAGCTGCCGGCTGGGGCTGATCGCGTCCTTGCGGGCTCCCAGCGGCAGCGGGCGCCATCTTAGTTTGGGCTGAACGTCCCATCACAGCCCTGCCACTCCCCCGCCGCTCCGCCCCTATTTAAACAGTTAGTATGAGGCAGCGCAGCGGACGAGCGCAGCGGGCGCGACGGAGGCGCGCCGGAGTTGCGCCTGAGTTAAGCCCGTCTGCGCCCGTCCGCGGCCGGCCGGGGCTAGGGGCACGAGACGCTGATGGTTGTATCTCCTATTCTCTGTCGCAACTATGCCTTTATTGGATCCCCGGCAGCATCAATCCCTTTACTACTACCTATTTACAACATCTTGGCCTATACAGTTCCCCTCCACCCTCCCCCCCTTGGCTAGTATCTCATCTAGCATCAACAGTCTCCGCACCCCCCCTACCTCCCCTTCACTCCTAGCCCCCCCTGCCCCGTTGTTTACCACCTCGGCTACTCTCCTAAACACTAGGTCCGCTGTAAGTCATCAATACGAACTATTTGACTACATTGACTCCAACGAACCAGATCTCCTTTTCTTAACCGAGACCTGGTTCAAGACCGACTCTCTGCCCAATGTGCTTGCCGCCTTACCATCGACATATTCCGCCATTCGTGCGGACCGTCCAGAAGGCAAACGGGGTGGAGGAGTGGCTTTAATAGCTCGTACTGATCTCAATTTCCAAGTTCTTTCTTCCCCTTCTATTCCTGATGTTGACTATCTTGTAGCTCGTTCCACTTCTCACCAAGCCCCCCTCACTTTTGTCCTTATCTATCGCCCTCCCCAGTCCACTCCCTCATTCCTTCCTAATATCCAGACCCTTTTGGCCACTCTGGTAATTAATAATGCATCTGTATTGGTTCTAGGGGATCTTAATTTTTGGCCAATGACCCTGCCGAAAGCCCTCAATCTAAGGAATTTACTGGCCTTATGCACAGTTTGAATTTTGTACCGCTCGTCCACAGTCCTACCCACCTACATGGCCATATGCTAGACCAAATCTGGACACTGAACGTCCCATCCACACCCCCCACTATATCCCCATGTCCATGGTCAGATCATTCCACCATCACGTTTTCCCTTGCCCTAACGCCTCCGGTCAAACCTCCCCTTCCCAAAAACACCTGGGTTCGGAAATGGGGTAAGGTAGACATGCCTTCATTCTGCTCAGCCCTGGCTAAGTCCAGCCCTGATCTATCTGGCTTGGCAGCCACCCCTCAGTTGGCCACCATTAATAACTGGCTCACGGTGGCGGGTGATGAATTCGCCCCCCTAAAGCGGCTTTCAGTTAAACGGGCCCATGCAGCTAACCGTTGGTTTACTTCCGACCTTAAAGAAAAAAAACTAGCTGCAAGGAGGGCTGAACGAGTCTGGAGAAGAACTTACGACCCTGCCCAAAAGACAATCTATTTGGCTGTTCTGCAAACCTATAAAAAAGCATTCTGGAAGCAAAAGCCGAATACTACACCAACAGAGTAATGATCGCTGAGTCCCAGTCGAAGGAAATTTTTTGCACTGTCCATGAACTTGCCTCATCCACTAGAGCCACAGTTACCATCCCCCCTTCCCAATCCCTCTGTGACTCGCTCAATGAGTTCTTTATAGACAAAGTTGTCAAAATTAAATACAACATTCCTCCACCCTCCTCCGATTTTGTTGACCCTTCCCCTCCCCCCGCCACTGTTAAACTGACTAACTTCCCGTTACTAACCACCAACACCCTCCTCCCTCTGCTTCATCGGGTCAAATCAGGCTCTCCCCTGGACTTTGCCCCTGCCTGTATCCTCAGAGAAGTTTACTCAGCCTGTCCCGTCCCCCCTTTGACCCTCCTTAATGATTCACTTGTACATGGTTCTGTTCCCAGTTCTCACAAATCGGCGGTTGTCATCCCAATCCTAAAAAAATTGGACGCCGACCCTTCCTCTCCCTCCAACTATCGCCCCATTTCACTCGTCCCTTACCTTGCAAAAGTTCTTGAAACTCACATGACCTCCACTTTGAGCACTCATGTTGAGGCAAATCATTGCCTCTCCCCCTGCCAAGCCGGCTTTCGTCCCCTGCACTCTACAGAGAAAGTGTTTATTTCAGTCATGGACAAGCTGCGCGAAGGTATTGACATCAACCTTCCGCCAGCCTTGATTCTCCTAGACTTATCTGCCGCCTTTGACACGGTGGACCATTCCATCCTCCTAAACCGTGTCAGGGCGGCGGGTATAGAAGGCCTAGCCTTCTCTTGGCTTGAGTCCTTTCTTGCTGGGAGAACTCAAGCAGTCCGATTGACTGGCTTTGCGGAAGCCTCTCGCAAGGTAGAGTGCGGGGTCCCTCAGGGCTCATCACTCTCCCCTCTTTTGTTTAACCTTTATATTTTCCCCCTCATTTTTATGTTACAGCAACTGGAGGTCACCGTGTTCTCACTCACCTTCATCTGCCCTGAACGTCCAAACAGTAATGACGTTCATTCAAGATTGGATGAACTGCAACCACCTCAAACTTAATCCGGACAAGACCGAGCTGGTCCTGACCGGAGGTGGTTGCAGTCCGTGGTCCCCTTCTTTCTGGCCCCCTTCCCTTGGTGCCCCTCCACTCCCGGTATCCAAAGTGAAAACCCTGGGAATCCTTCTGAATCCCCAGCTCACTGTTCACCCTCAAGTCAGTTCCGTGGTTTCCTCATGTTTCTTTTCCCTTAGAGTAATTAGGAAAGTGTCCCGGTTCTTTTCTCCCTCAGCATTAAAAATTATTATGTTGGCCATGGTACTGTCCCGTATAGACTACGGCAACATAGTCTATAATGGGGCCCCTGCATATTTGATCCATCGATTACAACTGGTGCAGAACCAGGCGGCCCGCCTGATCCACGGCCTACCCAAATTTCATCGGGTCACTCCATTACTCAAAACATTGCACTGGCTTCCCGTGAGAGAGCGTGCCCTGTTTAAACTCGGTTGCCTGACATATCAGGCCAGATCGGGCACTGCTCCAGAGTTCATCTGTTCCCTTATCAAACCATATTGCCCTGGCAGAGAACTCCGCTCTGCCAATTTGGCCCTTCTCACCATCCCTCGCTTTAAAAAGCAGAAGGCGGGCGGAGCAAAATTCGCAGTCCTGGCTCCAACTTTTTGGAATTCCCTTCCGGTTACCCTACGCACCTCTCCTTCTTACCTTCTGTTCCGGAAGAATCTTAAAACCCTCCTTTTCACACAAGCCTACCTGACCTAATCGCTTAGTTGCTGCCTCCACCGTTCATCACTAGCGCCATGAAACCGCTGGGTATGCGAGCACTGTACAAATGCTTTTAAATTCAAATTCAAATTTTCCATCTTATTACCAGCAGCAATTAGGGTTATTCTACAACAAAGCAGCCATTTGCATGATACAGTGAGCTGGGATGCCTTTTTCACTAGATTTGTTGATAGTAATATCAATAAGCCACCTGCGGGGCAGCCAGCCCTAGATTTTACTGCCGATGGACTTGGCGAAACCCATCCACTACTGGGGTCTCCCCACATAGTCAGGTCTCCTGAATACAAATGATCTCGTTATTTTTGGCCAATTCTTTTATCCATTCAAGCTTTATTTGATTTCCTAATCCATTTATATTCCAGGAGGCCATTTTTAAGCCATGTGGCTGCCCCGTTACCATTCTACATCGCTAAGGGGCCCAAACCTATTGGATTCCTCAAGGTAGCACTGAGAAGGCCCTGGGGAACCGGTGCTTAGGCTCTAATTCTTCCAAGAATCCTCAGGAGCAGAGTTATTTATTACTATATTAAGGTATCCAGGCCTGTACTTACATCTCTTTCTAGTAGTCTCACTTGCCTTTTTCCAAGCCCTGCATGGTGCTTTAGAAAGGCTTTTTCTTGATGGTTGTTATATTCTACCCTTACTTCTTCAATGGGTATTAGCCGAATCCCTGCTTTTTGTATCTCACCCTCTGCTTTCTCTATGGCAATTTTTACCAGATCTGAGTAGACTTGTACCCTGGTTAGCTCTTTTCCATCAAGGGTTGATTGAAAGCCCACCTGTCAGAGATCTTTTGAGCAGAATCCTTTTAGGTTAGGGCAATGGGCGACTGAATTAAGGAGAAGTGATCGATTTAAATACAATCTCTTCTCCCTTTTTTTCCCGCCCCTTCCCATTTTCATTTGTTCGAAGTACAGCCACTGGTTTCCTTTAGCCTCCATTCCTATTGATTTTGGCCCCCTTTGTGGCTGTTGTGTAATAGAACTGGCCCCATCCTCTGATATATTGCTAAAATGATGCCGCTCTTTAAAGGCAACAGTTGTAGCAGGTTTTCTGATTGTATTGCATGGAGCATATTTTATGCATCTTGTCAATTTCTCCTTGTAATTTTGTTCATTACTACAAGTACCTTTTTTAGCTTGGCACTTTACTAGTTTCTCTGTGCTTCCTATATTTATGCTACTCACATTCTCTCTCATAATTTTTGAGGCCTTTAATTTCGGCACTTGTTCCACTGGCACTTCCTCCATCTCTCTCCCTTGGCCTACCACTCTACTTATTCCCTTTCTTTGCGCACCTTTTCTAACATATCTGATATAGCCGCCCCTTCTTTTAACCAACATTGACCATTGACCGCAGTTGGGGTTTTATGCTCGGGGTCTGGAACAGGTCTTAACATTAAAGGCATTTGGCCCCTTATTCCTTGTAGTTCCCCCTGAATTTTAAAAAGGTACGAATTCTGTGTTTTTAACCCCTTCGAGGCTGATGACGAGCTGGGCTCGTCATGGTGCACACTGGTCGTGCGCTGATGACGAGCCCAGCTCGTCATGAGCCCCACCCTCGGGGGAAGCGCTGGCGCTCCCCCGAGGGTCTTCGATCTTGCAGGCAAGTACGGGTATGGCAGCTGAAGAGTTTCCGCTGCCTCCCCACCCCTCCCCACCCATGGGAATCCCTGATGACGTCAGCGCGCACAGCACGCACTGACATCATCAGGGATTCCCAGGCGCTCGGGAAGCCATTTGCTTCCTGCGCGCCGAGGACAAAGGTAGGTTTCTCGTGTCTGGGGGGGGGGGGTTGGGGCCGCAAAGAGGCATCAGGGGAGAGGAAAGAGATTTTCCTCTCCCCTGATGTCTCTTTGCAGGGCATTTCTGCCTCACGATCGCGCACAGCGTCACGATCGTGCTGGCGGAAATGCCCCCACTAGCACCAGGGATTTTAAATTTAGGTTTTAGGAAGCGACCCCTTGGGCCAGGGCCGCTTCCAGGTGGGCTGTGATAATCTTTTTGATTTTATGCCCCCCCGGGGGCAAATCGACCCGTTTTTTCAGCCGTTTTGCCCCCAGGGGGGGTGGTCAGAAATTCCCCACTAGCACCAGGGATATGTTTTGGGGCAATGTTTATGTTTTGGAAGGGACCCCTTGGGCAAGGGTCGCTTCCTGGTGGCAAATAATTATGTTTTTGATTTTCTGCCCCCCCCCCCTCCCCTCGGGGCAAATCGGCCTGTTTTTTGGCCGTTTTGCCTCTGGAGGGGGGGGGGGGGGGCAGAAAATTGCCACTAGCACCAGGGTTATTTTTTTTGCATGGTTAGTATTGACCCCTTGTGCAATGGTCACTTCCTGGAGGGGTCTTAATTTTTTATGTATATTTTCTGCCCCCCCCCCCTGGTGCCACTAGGCACCTGGGATTATTTTTTCTGTTATGGCGGCTACCCCTTGGGCAAGGTTTGCTTCTTAGAGGGAACTTGTTTTAGGAATGTTTTTCTGCTTCACCTCCACCACCCTGGGGGCGAATTGGCCCTTTTCTTTTCTGTTTTTTGGCCCACTAGGCCCTAGGATTTGAGTTTTGTAGAGTGTGGATGCGAGCCCTTGGTCAAGGCTTGGTTCCAATGGTGGTTATATTTTTGGTTGTTTTTTACTGGCCGCTTCCCTTGGTGCCAGTTGGTCTTTTTTGTCCTTACTGCCCCCGTGTGATGGGGGTACTGTTAGGAGCAAAAGACCGACTGGCACCAAGGGGGTCAGGCAGTAAAAAACTTTCAAAAAATTAACCAGTGTCTTAATGGTAAACCTCACCTAATCCCAATTGGTCTAAGCCCTATTTGATTGCCCATCTGGGCGAATGTAAATTTGGGGGGCAAATTTGTGTGTTGTTTTTTTAATTGTTATATTGTTTGTGAAATGTGGTAGTAATTGTTTTTCTTCTCTATTTTTGTCTTGTTCCAGGCTTTTGCTGTTTGGATTGTTGTAGGTTGCGGTTCTGTTACTGCTGGTTTTGCAGCTTGTGTAGTTGCATGTGCTTGGTAAGTGAATGTATTTTGTACTACTTTCCCTTGATGATTGTCTTTTTGAAAAAGGTGTACTTATAGCAGTTTGTGTGGCTCTGTGTTTTTTGTTTGTTTATTTTTTTTCAGCATTAGTGCTTGATATGCTCTTTGTTTGCTAATCTGTAAATATTTTTTTCTTTCTAGTGGGATATCATTTCTTTTTGCTGTGTCTCAGCAGAGTAGGTGCTGGTGAGTGTAGCTATATTTGGTAAGAGTGAAATTGTTTTTAATTGTATAAATCTTTGTGTGAAAGCCTTACCTTGTTTACTTCTTACTTTGCACAGTGTAGGTTGTTGTTCCTTTGTGTGTGCAGTCTTCTTGCTTTGTAAGGATAATGGCTAGTCACAGGATTACTGCTCAGCAGGTTCTTGGTTTGCTTTTTAAGTCTTCATCTGACCATGGTTCAGAGACTGAGTCCGATTCGGACCCAGAGGTAGGGGCAGAAGATTCAGGCAGTGAGTTTTCTCTTCGCATGGAATCATCGAATGATGAATCTTCTTCTAGTGCTAATGAAGTGCCTATGGTAGAGGAGGACATTGATGTGCCGGTAGTGGGCCAAGAGGCATCTGTGCTGCTGCCTAGGGCAGCAAGGTTTCCTTTCTTTTTACGTCGGCAAGAGGCATGTGGGTTGCAGCCTGCACCGAAAAGGCTTCACATTGCTGTGGTGCGCCAAGAGGCATCTGGTGCTGTTAGTCTTCCTGTTGGTGTAGTGCAGCAAGAGGCATCTGGGGCTGTTAGGCTTCCCATTGGTGAAGAGCGGCAAGAGGCATCTGGGCCTGCTTGGGTTTCCGGTGGTGTAGTGCAGCAAGAAGCATCTCAGGCTGCTAGGCTTCCCGTTGGTGTAGTGCAGCAAGAGCCCTCTGGGGATGCTATGTTTACTGTTGGTGTTGTGCAGCCAGAAGTATCTGTGGCTGTTAGGCCTCCCGTTGGTGTACAGCAGCAAGAGGCTTCTGGGCTGCAGGCTGGGGTGGATGCTCCCCCCGTTGATACGGATGGCCTCTGGGTTCCCCCTGGCATGGTGCAGCCGGCATTGCCAGAGTTCACTGGTGTTCCTGGGTGTAGAGTGAATACTGAGAATTTTCTGCCAATACATTTTTTTCAGTTGTTTTTTGACGATGTGTTTTTGCAAGAGATTGTTGAGCAAACTAATTTGTATGCAGAACAGTTTTTGAGGGACAACAGTGCCAGCCTTAAGCCCCATTCTAGAGCTACCCGGTGGACTCCCACAAATGTTGAAGAGATGAAGAAGTTTTTGGGATTAACTTTTTTGATGGGCTTGCTAAGGAAGCCATCAATGTCTTCATATTGGTCCACTAGTCCCTTGATGGCAACAGCTATATTTCCAGTAGTCATAAGTCGTGATCGGTTTATGCTTCTTCTTCGGATGATGCATTTCGTTGATAATGGTTTAGCGTTGCCACGCGATCACCCTGATTGTGACTGTCTGTTTAAAATTCGGCCTGTCCTTGATCACTTTGTTGATCGTTTTTCTGAGATCTTTGCTCCTGGTAAAGAAATTGCAGTGGATGAGTCTTTGCTATTGTTCAAGGGCCGCTTGGTTTTTAGGCAATACATTCCTAGTAAGAGGGCACGCTATGGAATCAAACTGTATATGCTGTGTGACAGTGAGACTGGATATGTCTACAATTTCAGGGTGTACACTGGTAAGGAGTCCAGCATTAACCCTCCTGGTTGTCCTTCCACTTTTGGAGTGACTGAGAAAATTGTGTGGGAACTAGGTAGAGGATTATTTAACAAAGGCCACCATGTATATGTAGATAACTTCTACACTGGTGTGCGGTTGTTCAAGGAGTTGGCCAAAGTGGGCACTGTTGCTTGTGGCACAATGCGCTGTAAACGTAAAGGTTTCCCAAAGGAACTTGTTTGTAAAAGGCTTGTGCGGGGACAGTCTAGTGCATTGCGATGTGGGGAGCTTCTAGCTGTGAAGTTTTTAGACAAGAGAGATGTGTACATGCTGACTACTATCCATGATGAAAGTACTCTACCATTGCCTGTTTGGAGTCAGGGTGCTGAAGTGCGCAAACCTGTGTGCATTTTAGCTTACAATAAGTACATGGGTGGTGTTGACAGAGTAGATCAGAGGTTGGAACCTTATGCTGCTCTTCGAAAGTCTTACATTTGGTACAAGAAGTTGGCTATCCATCTTTTCCACTTGGCATCCTTTAATGCTTTTGTTGTGTTCCAGAAGTCTTGTCCTGAGTCGAAGATGCCTTTTGTTAAGTTTCAGGAGTCTATAATAGGCAGCCTTGTACTAGTGGAGCAGGCAAGTGTTCCTAGATTCGGAGTGGTGGAGGATGTGGCCAGATTGAAAGATCGCCACTTTCCTGAATACATTCCTCCCACTTCCGCAAGAGACTTTCCGACTAGAAGATGCAGAGTCTGTTGGCGAAGAGGCGTGCGGAAGGAGTCTCGTATGTACTGCCCTGACTGTCCTTCTAAGCCTGGATTGTGTGTGTCAGCTTGTTTTAAATTGTACCACACGCAAAAGAAGTTTTGGGAGTTTTAATGAGCTGTAAAGTGAATTGCCTGGTCTGTATTCTGTAAACATTTTTAGTTTGTTTCAAGGATTGGCATTAGTGCAATGTGTTTATTTTTAGAATTTGTGTTAGCTGATTTCTAGGTATTTCCATTTGTTTAGTGTTATTTTGCAAAAAAGAGTTCTAAATGGGATTGTGGTGTGTGCAGGCTGGTGCTTGGATGGCGGTGTGCTTAGACTGGCGCTTGGCTGGTGGTGTGTGTGGACTGGTGCCTGGCTGGTAGAGTGCATGGATTGGTGTTTTGCGAGTGGTGTGTATGGATTTTTGTTTGGCTGGCGGAGTGCATGGTTAGGTGCTTGGCTGGCGGTGTGAGGGGATGGTGCTTGGCTGGTGGAGTGCAAGTATTGGTGCTTGACTGGTGGTGTGCGTGCACTGGTGGTTGGCTGGCGGGCTGCGTGGACTGGCGCATGGTTGGTGGTGTGTGTGGAGTGGTGCTTGGCTGGTGGTGTGTGTGGAGTGGTGCTTGGCTGGCGGTGTATGTGGCGTGGCGCTTGGCTGGATGGTGTGTGTGGAGTGGTACTTGGCTGTCTGTGCGTGGAGTGGTGCTTGGCTGGCGGTATGTGTGGAGTGGCGCTTGGCTTGCAGTGTGCGTGGAGTGGTGCTTGGCTGGTGGTGTGTGTGTGGAGTGGTACTTGGCTGTCGGTGTGTGCTGAGTGGTGTTTGGCTGGCGGTGTGCATGGTCTGGTGCTTGGATGGTGGTGTGGGTGGACTGGCGCTCGGATGGCGGTGTGTGAGTAGTTACTGTCTGTTGGTCACTACACACACTGCTAGTTGAGTGACACTCCACGCAGTCCATCATTTTGTGTAGTTGCAGTGTCAGAAATGTGGGCGTGTGAAAGTGATGGGCCCTTGAATGGCGCTGTCTGCTGGTGTGAGTATTGTAATGTGAGGGTCCGCGGCTGGCGGTGTGAATGTTTTGTATGTGTCACACGTACGAAAGGTGTATGAATGGCCTGTAAAGAGGTTGATGCCTTGACGTGGCTTTACAGCTCACGAGCTGAGAGTCAGTGGTTCAGGTTATCATACTTTCAATTATACGCAGTGTATTTAATTTTTGTGAAATTACTTGCGAATACAATTGTATGTACTGAATCATCACTCACCCTCGTGCCAAATCCAGCCAGTATGTGTGTGTGCTTGCGGTTTAGATGGCTGTGCAGTAATATTTGTCTTTTTTCTCTTTCTGAAGTAGGGTGTAACTTGTCCCTTTTTGTGAATGTTGTAATGTGTTGCTTTTCCTTCCGGATGGTGTCAATGTGCTGGTGTGTATCAGGTATGAAAGGTGCATGAATGGCCTGTAAAACGGTTGGTGCCTTGTCGTGGCTTTACAGTTCACGAGTTGCGAGTCACTGGTTCGGTTTTTATGCTTTTATTTATTGACAGAGCATTTCATTTTTCTGAAATATCTTGTTTATAAAATTTTATGTACTGAACCATCACTCGCCCTCGTGCTTGAATGTTTGACTTTTGAGGAACTCTGTTAAGGTGTACATTATAGCTAGGCTGTCCGGAATTCGGTTAAAACCGAATGTGCACGATAATACCCTACGGAATGAAAATCAGCTGACCTGGTTTAAACCGAGTCTCACTGATTTTCATTGTTGTTGCGCCACTTGGCCACTTGATGGAGCCAAAGCAATACAAATCATTGGCCTGCCTGTGGTGTCTGGCACGGAGGTGTCAGGGGAAAACAATGCTTTGCAAATGGGCAGTCGAGGTGTAAATAGCCCAAGGGCCAGTGTAACACCAGGCCCCCTGCCTGGCTCACCTGGGGGGGAGAAGAGCTGTGTGGTCTGCTGTCTTACTGCGGCCGGCCGCACCTGAGTACTTCACAGGTCTTTCAAAAGACTTAACAAGGCTTTGTCAATAAAGTAGTGGGGGACGGGCACCGGAGAAAGAGGTGGCGCACTGGTTTCTGGATTGTTAGTTCTCGCCTAGCACAGCCCTCCGCTGCCTTCCTTGATGGCGTTGAACCCTGACATGTGTGGCCCTCTCTGCACCGACTACACATGCACAGTTAAGTCTATGCTTGCAAGAGTGCTCAAGTGTGGTCTTATACGCTTTTAAATCGCCTCTAAAGAATGCTTCTGAAATATGTAATGTCACAACAGTATCAACTTGCATGTAATAGCTGTCTGAGAGTGTAAACACATTGACAAAGCAGCCCGCCGCGGTGCCAGGGTGCATTTCTGTGGGTTTACTGTATAAGAATATGCGGTCTGAACCGGAGAAAATGGCATGGAAACATTATTAGGGCGCCTCCCGCCGCGCTACCTCTGACTTTCTACATCTCATTTTCCTTTGACACCACAAAACAATATCCCAGCAGTTCTAATCTTCTAAACCCCACGCACGCCGTCTCAAAGCACCCCGGCTCTGCTTAAGATCCCCTCTGCTTTCCCTTAACCCCGGAGCCCCTTGTAAACATCCCCACCACTTACACGGAATGACTCATTGATGTGTCCCTATCAAACCCTCATTACACGCTCAGTAAATATAATAAATGCTCACTTAGAAGCGCCTCTGGTTTTGCTCTGTGCATACCGTGGCCGTAGCCGGAACCACACTGCAGCATTGCTTTTGCCATTTTGACAGCTCATGTCACACTGTGTGGAAGTTGGGGACTATTACCGAGCTCGGGCAGATTTACTTCTTAGTCTTTGGTGCTGTTTTTCGTTTTCATTATTCTGAGTTTCCTTTCACCTACTCAGACAACTGGGTCAGGTGCTCGTGCGTGGAAGACCCTGTGTAAGTTGAGCTGCGCCAGACAGTGACTCACGGCGCACGTTAGATGCAATAAAAACAATGTGCAAGCCCTTCCAATGAAGCTGTTCAGGGTGCTAATAAAAACACACGGTATTTTTCTAGGGCAGGTCCGTGTGCCTTTGAGATATGTGCAGTACGTAGTACTTCTGTTTTCCAAAAGCAAGGTCTCTCCAGTCTAAAGGTCGGAACAGTTTTAAAGATGAATGTTCATTAAAATAGCCTTTGATAGCAGAACCATGTAATTATTGGTGGTCACCGTGTTTCATAAATCCTAGATTGACTGATATTTGTGAGGAGGTAGCAGCCTTTTTAAGGCCCCTGTTGTCTGTCATATAGATATTTTTGGGTGGCATGTGCCAGCACTGTACAGCGCCATGAGGTACTCCAATCTCCCTTGAGTGCACTGCTTGCTTGTTGAAAACCAGAAGTCCTCAGGTTTACAGTTAAAAAAACACTTTCCTGTTCACGGGCAGCCAGACGTAAATTGACCCAGTGATAAGAACGATACCTGTGGCAGTCCTGGATTCTACATTTTCCCTGCTTAGGATATTTAATTCTATCCATCTGAGGAAACCCTTGCTGGGAAAATTTCGTGCCACACATGAATTTATCTGATTGCTGTCTCTGAAATGCCAGTAGCGCAACATACTCGATGAGTCAAAGTTTTTATTATGATTTTATTTTTTAGCTAGGTGTGAATGCATATTCAGGGGAAACTCGCAATGAATTTTTGACTAATGAAGTGTCCAAAAGGGTGTTGGTAGCAAATACCACTATTCCAACCATTACAGGTCAGCTTTTTACTTTACTTGTGGTTCAGAGAGCCTTTGTGACCTCGTTACAGTTGCACCTATTGTAATAATAATAATGCGCTAGCTAAGTTCCCTCTGTACATTACTTCAATTGATGTGGTCCATAATATAGTCCACTGACTACTTGAGCCATCAATCAGTATAACCAGAGACTGAAGGGCTATAACATTCCAACCGCTAAGGATGCAGTGTTGCACAATAAAAAGGAAAATAAGACACAATACTCATATCAACTGACTTCTTCCATTCTAAACTACGGGGGGAATATCCATTCTAGAGTCAGAAATTAGCAGTACAAGCCCTCATTCTGTCAAGCATGGATTATATGGATTATCATAATAGTATCTTGGCATTTCAAATGCTGGGCTGTCCAAAATTCAGGTAGTACAGAATTCAGTTGTCCAGTTAATACTTGGTTTGAGGAGACAGGAGCATGTGTCTGTTTTCACTCATAGATTACATTGGCTCCCTACTGAGAAGAATTTCATTTGAGTCTGCCATGTTTCTTATTCAATACATGGAAGAGAGCCCCTTTCCCAACAAACTTTCACCTGTAGTAACCCAATTGCCGACCCCGATCATAACCTTGCGCTCCTCAAGGTGAGACCTATTGGCTATGCTAATGCTTGTTTTTTAAATGTGCGCAATTCCCCGTCTTCGTTGAACTGCAAACTCAAACTATGCAACTGATGTTTACCAAGTCCTTAATCAGAGTTGGTAGGCTACCAGAAACATGCTTAAGAAGCAGACACTGCACTAGTCAGGTGACCATGTCCTTCGTGGAGTGCAACACTCTGAGCAGAAGAGGGGTAGTTACTCTGGAACATAGACTGTAACTTCCAACTTGCTGAGTGACCAATTCACGCTTTCATTTAAAACAAGCATTTGCAATGCATTAGGTCTGGCATTTACGTGAGTTTCAGCTATTGACATTGCAAATAACAATGTCTTTTATTTTTGTTTTCATTTTTAAAACATAAATAAAAGACTTTGTCATTTCCAATGCCAATAGCTTAAACTCGCATAAATGCGAAACCTATTGCATTGCAAATGCTTGTTAAATCTGAGCTGCAGAATCAAAGGACAATGGAAAGTATTTCATGACTGTTTCAAGCTTCTGAAATGTAGAACAGTATACAATTTCTGAAGAAAAATGGAAAAAGCAATAATAAAAGCAAAGCGTTCCATAAACACCGGTAAAACACTGTTTCCATTGTTTTCTTATGGCGTGAAAACGAGTAACCACTGAAAAGCACTGTTTTTATGAGGTATTGAAATCACTGGAAAACACTGAGAAAACACCACCAGAATTTCCCAAAAATAGAAACTGAAAACAGAAAAGCCTAATTATAGCTATTAATAACTTACTAAATTTAGATATTATTGTTAAACCATGGAAGTATATGGTCATGTCTTTCTGGTGTATTCTATTGTTTTTTTTATCCACAATGTCCTGCAAACTTGAAAATGTCTGTCACAATTTCCATGTAATATTATCCCAAGAATCGCACGCTCTCAAATTGAAAACTTAATTCATTCAAAACAATTTGGTTTTGCAAAGAGGTTCCCATGAGTTTTTGGCCCTGGGCTCGGTGGGCATCTTTGGAAACTACCATACTCAAACCGTTCTGAAAACTTGACACCCGGGGGAGTCCAGGGATGTATGGCATGCGTGGGTCCCCCAATGTTTTTCTATCCAGAAATCCCCGCAAACCTTAAATTTAGGTTAAAATAAACACTTTTCCATACATTTTTGCGTGGGATCTCCGTGCCGGCACAAATGTCCTACCACCCAGCATTTCCCTTGATCTCCCGAGTAAAATGATACCTCACTTGTGTGGGTGGGTCAAAGGCCTGTGACTAAGGTGAGGTGCTGAATTTGTCAATCCCAAATACTACAATTTTTAAAAATTCATTTTTAGCCTGTTCTGCTTTGGGGCACCCACACAAGTGAGGTATCATTTTACTCGGGAGAACAAGGGTAACCCTGGGTGGTAGGACATTTTTGCCGGCACGGAGATCCCACGCAAAAAAATTTGGAAAAGTGATTTTTGTACCTAATTTTAAGGTTTACCAGGAATTCTGGGTAGGAAGACATTGGGGACTCACGCATGCCATACCTCCCTGGACTCCCCCGGGTGTCTAGTTTTCAGAACTGTTTGGGTTTGGTAGTTTCCAAAGATGGCCACCGAGCCCGGGCCAAAAACTCAGGTGCCCCCCCCAAAAACAGAAGTTAGTTTTGCTATAGGCTATTTTAAATTCTCCACCGTACAATTTGGACCTTTTCCTGTTGCAGCCACTATGCCTACCCACGCAAGTGAGGTACCATTTTAATCAGTAGACCTGGGGGAACGCTGGGTGGGAGGAAATTTGTGTGAGCACAGTGATGCCACGCTTTCCCACACAAAAATGTGTGAAAAATCTGATTTCTTTTCAGCTACAATCGAGATTTGCAAGGGATTCTGGGTAAAGGAATGTTGGAGGACCCACACAAGCCATACCTCCTTGGAAGCCCCCGGGTGTCTACTTTTCATAAATGTGTGGGTTTGGTAGGTTTCCCTAGATGGCCGTCAAGCACAGGGCCAAAAACCCAGGTAACCCCTCTTGTCAAAACAACCAGCTTTTGCAAGAGGGGTTACCTGGGTTTTTGGCCCCGTGCTAGACGGCCATCTAGGGAAACCTACCAAACCCACACATTTCTGAAAAGTAGACACCCGGGGGCTTCCAAGGAGGTATGGCTTGTGTGGATCCTCCAACGTTCCTTTACCCAGAATCCCTTGCAAACCTCAATTTTAGCTGAAAAAATCATTTTCTTCACACTTTTTTGTGTGGGAAAGCGTGGAATCACTAGGCTCACACAAATTCCCTCCCACCAAGCGTTCCCCCAGGTCTCCCGATAAAAATGGTACCTCACTTGTGTGGGTAGGCATAGTGGCTGCAACAGGAAAAGGCCCAATTCTTACGGTGGAGACTTAAAAATTACCTTTAGCAAAACTATCTTATTTTTTAGGGGTGGTCACCTGAGCTTTTGGCCCGGGCCTTGGCGGGCATCTTTGGAAACTACCAAACCCAAACAGTTCTGAAAACTAGACACCCGGGGGAGTCCAGGGAGATATAGCATGCATGGGTCCCCCAATGTTTTCCTACCCGGAAATCCCTGCAAAAATTTGTTGATCCACGCAGATTACAGAACTTTCCACCACAGAAATGTGAGGGAAGTGCATTTTTTTTGTCAATTTTTTAGTTTTGCAAGGGATTCTGGGTAACAGAACCTGGTGGTAGGCAGTCGAGTCACCCCATCCTGAATTTCCCTGGGTGTCTAGTTTTCAAAAATGTATAGGTTTGCAAGGTTGCCTAGGTGCCGGCAGAGCTAGGGTTCAAAAACAAAAGGTAGGCTCTTTGCCAAAAAAGTGCACAATTTCACTGCGAAATTGAGGTGCGACCACGTTACGTTTTGAGCTGTTTCCTGTCGCAGCCACTAGGCAGACCCAGGCAAGTGAGGTACCATTTTTTTTCGGTAGACCCGGGGAAACACTAGGTGGGTAGAAATGTGTTGATCCACGCAGATTCCAGAACTTTCCACCACAGAAATGTGAGGGAAATGCGGGTTTTTTTTTGCAATTTCTTAGCTTTGCAAGGGATTCTGGGTAACAGAACCTGGTGGTAGGCAGTCGAGTCACCCCATCCTGAATTTCCCTGGGTGTCTAGTTTTCAAAAATGTATAGGTTTGCAAGGTTGCCTAGGTGCCGGCAGAGCTAGGGTTCAAAAACAAAAGGTAGGCTCTTTGCCAAAAAAGGGCACCATTTTCACAGCGAAATTGTGGTGCGACCACATTGTGTTTTGCGCTGTTTCCTGTTGCAGCCACTAGGCAGATCCAAAAGCAGTTAGGTCCTATGGGGCTGAGGGAGGGCTGGACCATTTCATCAGAACATACACAGAAAATGCCCCCTTCTCACACTACATATAATATGATTTAGAACAAAGACCAAATAAAAAAATTTATTGAATCTGGTCTGGTACATTTATTTATACCTTTTACTTGTATTTTGATAGAAACTAAATTGCTCCTAGAGTTCTTGAAGGACAGAACCAGGGATACACATTCGATCTTATTCAGTTAGTAATTAGGTAAATCTTTTTTTGCCCGCCACCTCTCCTCGCCCCCGCCGCCCCTCCAACACCGAAGCGCCCTCGCAATAAAACCGACGCTTTTGGTAAATAAACACAACCTTGTATAAACTACTGACCCCACAATGCACCGAGAAACAAAACCGGGTCTTGCCGGCGATCCAAAGTAATCGCCTGTTTTTTTATGCAGCCAGTTCAGGCGGCGCCCACCGATTTGCAGTAGCGGCTACGCGCAGGAGGTCAAGCTGAACAGACTCCCATGCAGGTAACGTGTAACAAGGGGAAGCGGCTAGTCATCCGCTCGTTGTATTACTAAAGCTGATAAAGACGCGATCGTTTAATCTACCGCATCTTGTGCGTTTACAATGTGTTTGACCTCGGCGTGCAGTTAACAACGAGGAACAAAGGGAATTTGTTTCCGATCTTGAACATTTCGCCCCAGACGGGGCCCGAGAAGGGGGCGCGAGGAATCATTTCCTCAACCAACTTTGGCAGGTACAAATGAAAGGTCGACTTTTTTTTACTTTTTTTGTCTTAACAAGCCATAGTGCTTTATGCCCTAATATAATGAAATGGCATTGCTTCTTTTAGGCGGCAGCAATGAAGTCTTGTAAATAGGCGACGCAGCCTCGCTAGAACAGGAGATTCATCCAAGAATAAGGTAGGAGACACGGTGTGTCTGCATGTAAGGTAGAAATGCCTAGTGCGATGATAAATGGGACTAAAAGCCCCACGTTGTCATTTTGTCATGTAGGAAAAAGGCAAAGAAACATAGACACTCCTCCGTCCCTCCCCACAGCACCGTTTGCCTAGACAGAGGTATGAAATTCTCTAATTTTATTTGTCTTCATCTAGTCTAAGACTAGTTTACCAAAACAGAATCTACACACAGCAGTATTTTGTGATTACCTTTTTAGAATATAAGGTGCACCAGCTGCTACTTGATGAAAAGAGTCCATATTTATTGACAGAAGTTACCAATGGTTCCCTGCACAAGGAAATACAGGTACAAAAACTATGTGGTCCAAATGGTTAGATAGGTAGAAAAGAGGCCAAAAAGGGTTATCATTAAAACCTTGTTTTTCTACATCCCTTACAGATCAGTAAAAGACCCCTGATGAGGGTTGGGGGAGTAATTACTCTAACCTGAAACGCGTCGGTAAACCAAACAAGAGCTAATCATTTAATTTATTGATTTGTATTAGGAGACAAAAAGCGTTGTTTGCTCTTGTCAGAACTTTTGTCTGCATAGGAATGTGAATAATGAAATAACCTAATGTGTTTGTTGAATGTTTGAAATGTATTTTTGTACATGTTTGTTTGGATGTAATTTGAATCATTTGTTTATGTTTTTTCTTTAATTGTCGTCATGATGTTTTCTGTGAGCTCGAAATGTTTTTTACTAACTGAATAAGATCGAATTGTGTATCCCTGGTTCTGTCCTTCAAGAACTCTAGGAGCAATTTCGTTTCTATCAAATACAAGTAAAAGGTATAAATAAATGTACCAGACCAGATTAAATGATTTTTTTTATTTGGTCTTTGTTCTAAATCATATTATATGTAGTGTGAGAAGGGGGCATTTTCTGTGTATGTACTAGGCAGATCCAGGCAAGTGAAGTACCGTTTTTTTTGGGAGACCCGGGGGAACACTGGGTGGATGGAAATTTGTTGATCCACGCAGATTCCAGAACTTTCCACCACAGAAATGTGAGGAAAATGCGTTTTTTTTGTCAAGTTTTTAGCTTTGCAAGGGATTCTGCGTTACAGAACCTGCTGGTAGGCAGTCGAGTCACCCCATCCTGAATTCCCCAGTGTGTCTACTTTTCAAAAATGTATAGGTTTGCTAGGTTTCCCTAGGTGCCGGCAGTGCTAGGGTGCAAAACTACAGCTAGGCACTTTGCCATAAAAGGGTCAATTTTTAACTGCAAAATTGAGGTGTGACCACTTTGCATTTTGCGCCGTTTCCTGTCGCAGGCACAAGGCCGACCCATACAAGTGAGGTACCGTTTTCATCAGGAGACTTAGGGTATTTCAGATCTGTAAATCAACTGTTATAACCAATTGAGTTTTCATGCATTTCTCCCTTCCCAATGAAAGACATTGTGTAAAAAAAAAAACTTTAAAAAAAATGACCAATAATTCTCATGCTAGTGTGAGTATTCCCAATTTTGAAAATGTGCAAATATATACTGTTTCTAAACTCTATCATTTGTACCCAATTCTTCAGAAATACATAGGTGTCTTTCATACAGATTTTTCCATGTATACATTTTCCAAGAATAAGTGCTCTATACCCAGTAAATAATAAAATACCATTGCAAGTTGCTGCTCTGTTTTTGGATCTTGGTTCGTCGGATTCTTGGTGAAACTACAAGTCCTATATATCCCCACAACCATGATGGTCTAACGGATGTAACGGTATATTGCTTTCCAAGAGCTGTCAAAATTACAAGAAGTTATAGGTGAAAATGTTGAGACAAACAGCTGTTTTTTTAAACAAATTTTCAATTATTCCAATATTTAACTTTTAGTTTCTATAAAGAAACCTTCATGGATTTAGACAAATGACCCCTTTCTGAATTCAGAACTTTGTGTACTTTTCGAAAATGTATAGCTTTCCAGGATCCATTATTGCTTTCAAACTCATTTCTACCATTAACTGGAAGGAGGTTGAAAGCTCTAAAAATAGCAAAAATAGGCTATGTCCCAGAAAAATGCCAAAACTGTGTGAAAAATGTTGGTACTCTGACAAAAGACTGTCATTCCCTAAAAGCTGAGAAAATTGAGATTTTAGCCCCACAAACCATTTTTTGATAACATTTACAGGGAAAAACTCAGAGGCTTTCATTTGCAGCCCGTTTTTCCCATTTTTCTGAAAAAATCTACAATTTCACTGTATTTTGGGTAATTTCTGGGACCCCTCCAAGGGCATCCACAAACCCTGGGCACCTTTGAAATCCACATGATGTTGGAAGAAAAGGAAGCAAATTTGGCATGGATACCTTATGTGGTCAAAAATTTACAGGGGCCTAAATGCGCACTACCCCAAATCGCCAAAAAAAGGCTTGCACAGGAGGGGAAAAGGCCTAGCAGCGAAGGGTTTACAATATCATGATTTAACATTGTAACTTCCAGGATCCCCTGGAGTCCTTTTTGCAACAATAACATTAATTCCAACATTGAAGAGGCCGGAGTTGTGGAAGATTCTGATTCAGGCTGCAGCGATTGATTACAGTCCTTAATGCCCTTGGACCCTGTACTATGCTCATCATCCACTTTGTGTCCCTTCACACTTCCATCCATGGCAGAATCATCTTCCTCCTCTTGCCAAAAGTCTTCACTATTTATTTCCTAAGGGCCATGAAGTAAGGACAACCTTGGTGACGAGGATAGTCGAGGTGTCATTGCAGGACCATTAGAGGCTATTAAAGACTGTATGGATTGGTTAATCAAGTTTGCATAATCCATCATTTGTTCATCAAAAATAAGGGAAGAACCTCCCTTCCATGGTTCTTCCCTGGCTATTTCAGGGTCAGGTGCTGGGGGCTTGACTGGTGAGAAGACCCTTTTGAAGTGCTTTCCCACAAAGTCTTTCAGGGTGTTTGATGCTATACCCCCCTTTTCTCCCACTTGCGGTGGCTCCTTGGGTATTTTCTCTTTTTTCTTCTGTATACGTTTAGGTTTTGTTTTTGTCCCTGAGCACACAGCGCTTCCTCCTGATGCATTTTGGTCCATTGGGGGGTCTTTTAGAACCTTTGTCTGTCCTAGTGCGCTTTTGTTCTTCCTTGGAGCCATCAGTTACGCTCTTTAAACTTGGGATTTAACAACTTCTCTATACCCCAAATGGTCCAACCCCTTAATTCCAAACACAGTCCTCAGGACAGGAGTGACCAGTTAAGGTATTAAAAGTAAAAAAAAGAGATAAAAGAAAAAGGGAGGAAAGGAGAAGACTCCCTTATTCCCACTTACCTCTGTTGTACTTTGTGCATGTGCGTGCCTGCGCTGTGACCGTGCTCTTCTCTATTTTGCTCCAAGAGGAGGCTTCTAAAGGACGAATTTCCTCTTTGCAGCAAATTTTGCAATTCAGCACGTTAATTAGCAGTACTCCTGCCGCATGCACACCCTTCAGGCTTTGGGCGTCTCTCCCTGCCTCTCCGCTTATAACTGGTGCAGGGAGTCACAGGCCTGGGGTGGGGGACCGGAGGTCACAATGCAGGGTGGCGGGTCAGTTCTCCCGTCTTTCTCCGCTGTTTACTTAATGCTGGTGCCTGATGCCGGCTATCGCGGCCAGGGAGGCCGGGGGCCCCAAACCGGGCAGCGAATCTTTCCGCCTTCAGGCTTCTTTTGTTTACTCAGTCAGCCGGGGTTCATGGGTTGGATGGCGAGTCGGGTCTCGGGACTCGGAGCTCGCGTCTCTCGCGTTCGCGTCTCGCGTCTCTGCTCTGCTCCCTCAGTCACGTGGGGTCACGGGATCACGTTTCACACAGCACGCAGTACGCACAACAAAGGCCTTAGAGCCTTTGGAAAAATGTTTGTTTGGGGTGCAGCTTATTTTTCAGAGAGGGCCTCCTGAGTGAGGGATACTTACTGTTATGTCTTTCCAGTTTTCTTGCTGGAGTAACTAGCAACACCCGAATCATTGTGAACTCTACTTTGGGTCCTTCAGGTATTTTCATGGATTTTAATATAATGTCTATGCATCATTTTGATTTTTTTGTGTTCAGGCAAATTTTTGTGAACTCTATTTTTAGCCACACACGATGTGCGTGAACATCATATCATCATTTAGCAGACAAGGCATCAAAAACTGGCATAAAACAGAAGCACTGCAGTTATTGAACTTTTTTAAAGTCAGCTTCAGCTAGGTTTGTAAAACAGGCCCTAAATTGCCATGTGCAGGTTTTGTTTTCCGTTTTAAACCATTGGAGTATATTGTTTTCAGTAAGTAGTATGCCTGTGGTGTTCCAGGAGGTGGTATATCTTTAAAGGTAGCCGGGGGAACAAAGCGCGAGAGTCACTTGAAAGAGGGAGGTCACGAACTGCAGTGACAAAAGCTACAATCGCTAGATGGATTGCATCTGCTATTCATTTCTGCCATGAAAAGGCCAACAAACCTTTACAAAGGAAAGCCAAGGCACATTCTACCAGAACTGTGGCAGCTTCTACAGCATTGTTTGCTGGAGTGACTCTGGAAAATATCTGCTGTGCTGCAACATGGAAGAATGTCCACACGTTCACAAGGCATTACTGTTTTCAATCTGCACAACAGGAAGATGCAGCGGTTGGACAGGCCGTCTTACGCCATCTTTTTCAATAAGGTCATATTCTTATAACTTTTCTTTAAAGCTTATTTTTCATTGTTTTTTCCACTCTGTACTGTTATATTGATTTCAGTATTTATGCTCCTATGTTCCACAGATTGTGTTAATTTGCTTTCAGATACAATATTATTGTTATATATATTTATATTTATATATATTAATGTTTTATTTCTTCAAATGTCTCTTTTAAAATGACTATTGGTTTTTTCAAGGCTTGGTCATTACAGTTCTTTACCACGTTATGGATGTAGATTGGGAGTTTACGAACACTTGCCTCCCACCATATGCTAACAACAGTATATTTGGCATACTGCTTGCTACTCTGATTCAGGCATGTGAATCTATGAAAGATACCCCAATACTGGATAAGAAAAGAAGTTACTTACCTGTCACTACAGTTATCCAGTTTTGGTATCTTTCATAGATTCACACGCACCCACCCTCCTCCCCGTAGAGTCAGTTCTCAGTGATTTTGGGTACTTACTTCTCACTTGTGCTAGGAAAATCTGAGGAGAGCTGCCTCTGCTGAGAGTGTTCTAGAGGGTGCTGGTAGCTGATTGGTTGGAGCTGACTTTTGGTTGTTTTTACTATAATGAGGTAGATAGGCTACTAAGGTTTAGGCCTCAGGCTTTTTCTTTTTAGCCTACTATTTATTTATGGCACTACTTTTGTATTTTACCGCGGGACTCCTGCCTCTGCGACGGAGAATGATTCAGGCATGTGAATCTATGAAAGATACCAATACTGGATAACTGTAGTCAAAGATAGGTAACTTGTTTTCTTCTTCCATCTCGCTTCCCACCTACACGGGCAAGTTAGCTGCAGTTCGGCAACCTGCAAGGACACCCATTTACCCCCTCTCCTCTGGTCTGTTTTAGGTTTCCTCAGCCAAATGCAGATCCTATCCCTGTAAGGACACACCACGCTCCATTAAAGCCCTTCCTCAGATTTCGACCCTAACATTTCTGAGACCTGAAAAGACCCAAAAAACATCACACCATCGGAGTGGAGAAAAGACACACTTCATATCTATCAGTACATACCCCTGGCAAAGTCTGAAGAACCCTCCGCAACAAATCCCAAGACATGGGGTTCCTAACCCTGCTTGCAGAGCCACATTCCTGGGCCCAACCCTCCAGCAACCGCGTCCCGATTTCTCCTGTGGATGGCGCATAACCCCACAACAATTTCTCCACAAATGCAATCCCTGCCAGTTTACCCACGATTGTAACCTTTGAAAGTCCTTTATCAATATGATCCAGGATGAATTGTATCATGTCTTCCCTTGGTAGTGCCAGTGAGTCCCGCCACCTAGCAGCTGATCACAAAAATTCCTCCCATGCTGCCCTATACACTATATTTGTGGATTGCGCAAGTGACCCTAAAACCAGCTGCAACATCCTGTGTTGCCTACATACCAAAAATGCTGCGGCATGCTGGTCAGGGTCCTGTCTGCATCCTTGGCTAGCCCACAGAATCTCCCCCACTGTGAACAAGACAAAGCATCCACTATGTCATTGTCCACTCCTGGCACATGCACTGCTTGAAAGGCAATATCATGATGTAAGCAGCCCAACACAAACTCCCTCCGTAATTTTAAAACTTGTTCAGCCCAGGGCGACTGGCGGTTCACAACTTCCACCACCGCCATGTTGTCAATTCTGAAAGTTACCTTCCTGTGTGCCAACTGCTCTCCCCATTGTTTGACTGCCACCACTAGAGGGAAAAATTCCAAAAAGGCTATGCTCCTACCCCCCCCCCCCTCCACTCTGGAGGCCACTGCTCTGCACACCATTTCCCTTGCCAGTAGAGTTCAAAGCCCTTTCTCCCTGCTGCGTCAGAAAAAATCTGAACATCCCAAACCATGTCATCCTCCTGCATCAAGCTAATGCCATTGAAGTTCTCCAAGAAAAACTGCCACATTCGCAAGTCTTCCCTCACACCGCAGACAGCGGCACATGATGATGTGGAGGTCTCTGTCCTGCTAGTGCCCTGCGCACAGTCACCTGCAAAATGTCCGTCCTACTCTCACCACTCTACAAGCAAAATGACGGTGGCTCAACAGCACCTGAAACTCTTTGAGTGACCTTGCTTTTGACAACATTGTCACCAGCAGACACAACATTTGCTGCTTTTTGTCCTCTGGAAGGCGTGCCTCCATCAACTGAGAGTCCAACTCAATGCCCGATAAGGACAGAGCCGTGCAGGGCCCCATAGTCTTTTCCGGTGCCAACGGCACCCTAAGTTTGCTCATGATCTCATTGAAACTGTCCAGCGCTTTCTGGCAGTCCGTGGAGTCTGAAGTGCCCACAAAGGAAAGGTCATCCAGGTAGTGTTACTCCTTGGTGACCTGTTCCTTCTGAAAACAACCATTGAAGGAAAGTGCTGAAGCACTAAAAAAGTGTGCAAGACATAGAACAACCCATCTGTAATGCTTTGTCCACGTACCAATAACCATTGAAATGGATACCCAGAAGATCCCAATCATCCTGATGGACTGAAAGCAACCGGAAAGCTGACTTTATGTCGCACTTTGCCATCATCGCCGTTGCACCAGCGGTCACTACCAATGACATGGCCACGTCAACTGCTTAATAGGACACAGTAGCTTCACTTTAGTTGATGAAATCATTCACGAGACCCTTTCTGGCCATGAAAAATGTTGTATTAAACAGAACTGTT
This sequence comes from Lissotriton vulgaris, assembly GCF_964263255.1. Lineage (NCBI taxonomy): Eukaryota > Metazoa > Chordata > Amphibia > Caudata > Salamandridae > Lissotriton > Lissotriton vulgaris. Next base: position 871,866,484 of record NC_141685.1, read on the forward strand.
CTTGTTCCTTCTTCGGCACCATTCCTATGGGTGACACAATCATATTTTCCAGAGGCCAATCCTCAAAGGCTCCCACCATGCGGCCCTCACGCACCTCTTTATCCACTTTTTCCTGCACAATGTCTGAATGCTCTTTTGCTGACTTTAAATTGTCTGCCCACCTTCTTGTCCTAGGTCCCTCATACCCCAGTCAAAAACCCTCCTGAAATCCCGCCTGCAAGCGTTCTGCAGCCTCTATGTTACTATAACTCTGCAGGGCTGCAATTAATTTGTCTGTTTTAACAGGAGTACGAGCATTTTGGCCCAGGCCCCATGGCCCCTCGCCCGCCTGAGAAAGGCTGCTGCTGTCCCCCCATCCTAAACCCCCCTGACTGCCACTGCTGGTTCCCTTATTGCTGCCCCTGCCCTTCCCCAAAGCAATTGACCAATGCATTTCTGACTCCGCAACTCGAGCAGTCATGCCTGAACCTGCAGTACTCCCGAGAGCACAGTCCCTTGTTGAAATCCCAGCAGGCCCCTTTTGTTCCTGCCTGTCCTCTTCCTGTGTCATCCACCTCTCCCCGGGTGGGGCGCCCCTGAAAGGGCCGATACACGAGCAGGAGGCCGCTGGCCATGAAGATAGTTTTTCCAGCTCCAGACAGCCCCATCGTATGATGCCATAAGTCTGTAGGCAATTCACTCCATTTGGCCTCAGTGTCCCACGCCATGCGTGCTTTAAATTCCTCATCATATTGTGCCCATGCATACCCACCCCCTGTAATCTGGGCCTTCCTTATCACACCCATGTACTTGAACATGGCCACACACCTTTCCTGGTATTTCTCGCAGTACACACTTGAATATATTACGAATGCTGCCGTCCAATTCTCTATTGTGAGCAGTACTTTCAGCCTTTTGGCCAACTAGTACTCTTCCTCCTTGGACCCTTATTTTGCCCTAACTTCTCTGTCCAGAAGCTTAAGCATCTCTACATATTTGCCCTTCTAAATCCGTTCCTTACTTGTCAGCATTAAATGTGCGCCCAATGGCTTAATGCGCCAATGTAAGGTGACCGTTTTATCTTTAATTCTTTACTTTCTAGTTTAGTCTCTAGCTCATTTGCTGGTATTTCTACTGTCCCTTTCTTGTCAGTCGTGCTGTCCCCTGTGCTCCCGGAAGCCTTACCTGCGTCCTCTGTGCCCACACACCTTTTTGCCGCCCTGCCGCCCGCTCCCTCTGACCCCTTACCTGAGTATTCTGTACCTACTCCCACCTCCAGCACATACTTACCCTTCCTCAACCTACCTCCTTTTCCTCCTCCTTGTCTGCCCCTCCCACACCCACTGACACCACTAGGGGTCGCAATCCTGCAGCCTGTTTACCTGGCTCTATTGATTCCGCCTTTTCCCTCCTGCTTGTTCCTGCACCAGAGTGCCCCTATCCTCTGACCCGAAAACGCTCCTCCAGCTGGCTCACCCCCTTTATCCCACTGACTTCCTCCACCCACAAGGGGAAAATATCCAGGCCACCCCAATCCCTTTTGTTCCCTTCCCACTCCAAATCGTTAGGGGAAACCTCCTCCTCCTTCACGCTCTCCACATCAACCCAGGGCCCCTCCCTCCCGCTTCCTCCACCACCAACCCCACCCCCTACCGCCCTCCCCCGCACCACCGGAATGGCCTGCCCCAGCGCTTCATGGTCCGTCATAAAAGCCCTCCTACTGGGCGTCTGACTGCCCTCTAACCTCAGGAGGCCCAAACCTACCTCAGCGACCTGGGGGCCTTCCTCAGATCCCTTCAGAATGTCAGACATAACCGGCCTGCCCTTGGGCCCACACCTCAGCTGCCCCATGGCCTGGGCGGGCGCCAGGGACTCCCCTACCCTTTCAAAGGGCTGCCCTGCACTGTCCCCGGGGCTTCCGCGCACCTGCCCTCACCCCAAAAAACACTTCTGCCTGCATGAACCGGAGCCTATTCGCATACCAGAGGCTCCAGTTCCACATTCCCTTGTGGGGCTGCTCTGCTCCCATATGAGCGGCCCCTTGCCTCCTGCGGCTAAGACGGGGAGACACGGGACGCACTCCCCCTTCGAGCCCCCCTCCACATGCGCTGCAAGCACCCCCCACCCTTGCGAGGCGCAGGGTCAACGACCGGGGCTGCGCTCATGGCCCCTGCACGGCCCACAGCAATCACTGTCCCTTTGCGTGCTTTCCTGGGGGGTGAGCAGGCCACCATGGTGGCCGCAACCCTGGCAGACGCACGCCTCGTGCCTTCTGAGGCCTCCGACATAAGGAAATCCAGCCGGCAGGCCTCGCTCAATAGGCGCACCGCCTCAAGCACACGATAATCCTCAGCGGCCATCCTCAGGAATTCCTCCAAAATACGCCTGACAACGACTGCACTGAAAAACACCAGACACACTCTACACCCTACTGACACAGACCACAAGGCCCAAAGAAAACACAAAATTCTACAGCGCTCCCAGCCACCAGGTCACCAAATCTAAAATGGTCGCAGAAAATGACCCTTATTTATTTATTTATGTATGTATTTATTTATTTATTTATAAACAGTTTTCTATAGCGCGAACTAGACCCATGGGTATCAGAGCACTTTACATCAATGGCATAGGATAAACAGCAATGTATATAACAAGCAGTGAGATTGCGCACCATATTTGGTAATATTTCCAGCATAGTCTGTAGGAAGATAATAATAAAGAAAAGGCCGCTACTGAATCACAGGACACGAGTAGTATTGTTCTGAGGTAGAGCTGATTGTTTTCTGTTCTCTCCTGGCTTTTCTTTGACTTCCGCTAGTCTTCATATTTCTCATTTTGTTATCTTAATACCCTCACAGCTAAGTCACAGAAGGCAAAATGCCTGCCTATGGGAGGAATTTGCTCATGAGGAAGGTCTTAGCTTCCTTCTTAAATGCTGCAGTGTTTGAAATTTTTCTGATGTTCACAGGGAGAGAGTTCCAGATTCTAGGGGCTGCGCCCGAGAAAGCTCTCTCATAAGTTTTTTTCTTCCTGAAGATAGATGGTCTCAGCAGTAGCAAATTGGCCCTCCGGGTTGGTCTGTTTCCTCCTGAAATTTCTATTTTCTGGGCAAGATATCTAGGTGTGTTGTGATGAATCGCTTTGTGGGCGACACATGCCATTTTTAGTTGTATTGTAGCTTCAAAGGGTAGCCAGTTTAGTGCTTTCAGGTGAGGGGTGATGTGGTCAAATTTCCCCGTTCCTGTGATAAGTCTTGCCGCTACATTGAGGCAAGCTTTTAGGGGGGCTATGGAAATTTTTGGAAGGCCTGCTAGAGTTGTGCATCCATATTCAATTCTTGAGATAACCAGTGATTGCACAGCTAGTTTTAGGTCCTTCTCCGATAAAAATGGCTTCAATTTTCTTAAGTAGTTCAGATGAAAGCGTGTGTTTTTTGCCATTACTTTAATGTGGGTTTTCATATCGAGGTGTTCATCCAGTGTGATTCCGAGAGACTTCGCAGACTCAACTAGAGTCGGGGTGCAGTTTAGTGCTGTGATCATTGTCGACCATTCTTTCACTTCTGTTTGATTCTTTTGTGGTGCGATGAGTAAGAATTTGATTTTATTTGCATTTAGCTTGAGGTGATTGTTAGTTAGCCATATTAGAGTCATTTTGAGGGCCTCATTCATAATGGTTGTGTCTTCCAGTGATGCAATCTTGATGTAAAGTTGCGTATCGTCCGCGTACATATGGTAAGATATTTTAGAATCTCGCAGGATTTCTGTAAGTGGTTCGATGTATAAGTTAAACAGTGAAGGAGATAGAGTCAATCCTTGGGGAACTCCAATTGTGTTTGGACAAGAAGGAGAAAGAGATTGGTTTACTAAGAATCTCTGAGTTCTGTTCTGTAGGAATGATTTGAACCAATCCAATACAGTGCCGTAAATTCCCATCCTGTCGTGAAGTCTGTTTAGAAGTTTTTCGTGGTTAACCGTGTCAAACGCTGAAGACCGGTCTAGGAGGATGAGTAGACAAGATTGGTTTTGACCTATAGCTTGAAGTGCATCATCGACTATGTGAAGGATTGCCGTTTCCGTGCTGTGTCCAGTTCTGAATCCCGATTGGCAATCATCCAATAGGGAGAAGTTATCGATGTGTCGGCTTAACTGATTTTGAACGCATCTATCTATTAATTTGGCAAGAAGAGGGATGTTGGTCACTGGGCGATAATTCGTTGGGTCTGCCGGGTCTGCTGTGGGTTTTTTGATGATCGGGACTTCTTGTCCTGTCTTGAGGCATTCTGGGAGGACCCCCTGGGAGCGTGAGGCGTTTATAATTTCAGTCCACATTGGAATCATAATCTGGCTTATTTCTTTCAGGCATTTTGAAGGTAGCTGGTCGTTAAAGTGATTGTTTGGTTTAGTGGCCGCTAGCATCTTAGTAACCTCAGCCTGGTCTAGTAATTTGAAAGTGTCCCAGTGTGCCTTGTTTTTTGTAGCTTTGCTCTCTTCGTTCGGTGCATAATGTGGTGATGGTATTTTGTAGATAGGGTTATCTGCCGCAATCCTAAATTCTTTTTCAAGTTAGTTGGCTTTGGTATTGAAAAAGGTTGAGAATTCTTCGCAACTAGGCCCCACTCACAGGAGACCCCCAGTTAGGAGGTACCCTATAGCAAGAACACCACACCCCCAGCAATATCCCCCACTTTTTAACCATTTTGGGCCCCTTTCTGACCTTGAGGCCATAGACTGACTTTTTATAGGGAATAGAAAAATTAAGTCTGCTGTGGACCGCGGGTATGTGGAAGCGATGCCAAGTCGGGGGTCGCTCCCTTTACAAATAAGGTAGAGGCAACTCAGGGGGCACCAGCAACCGAGGAATATGCTGTAACAGCTGCTGATAACTCAATAGAGGTTATGCTCCCTCATCTGAAATATTTAACATAGTGTCCTGGAATATTGCAGGGGTTATGGGACGCATGCACTCAGAAGACTGGTTGGAGTTTGTGGACAAATTTGATATTATTCTGCTACAGGAAACTTGGGCACCTGATCCAATTCATAGGGCAGGTTTTGTAAACTTTTTCAAACCAGCTATCAGGGGTGGTAAAGGGCGAGCTTCAGGGGGTTTGCTGATTTGGGTGAAGCAGTCATCAGGATATCACCCAACTGAGATACTTGTAGACAACCTCCTGGTAATTAAACTGAGCAAAGATGGCCATCGGGACCTGATTGTTATTAATATATATGCACGAGGCCTCCCAGGGGGTCGCTGCCCTGTTGTGTTGGATGTAGTGGACCATTATCTTGCTGGACTGGGCAGAGAAAACTTCATTCTCCTGGCAGGAGATTTAAATTGTACTTTTGAGCCGCTTTACGTAGCCGGGGACAGCTGGGGCTCCGCAGAAGACGCAGCTTGGAATATTCCAGATTTGATGCTAAATAAAACTGTTAAAGCGCCTGAGGCAGCCCTGAACTGGATGGCTCTGTGTCTTACCCGGGGGCTAAGGGCTATAAATGGTCGCACAAGATCAGATTTAGGTGCCAACTACACCTTTGACAATGGACTAAGGAAAAGCCGGATTGGTTATTTCTTGTTAAAGCTGGAACACTGGCCTCTGTTGGTAGATATGGAAGTGGTACCCCGCCCAGAAAGTGATCATAACCCCCTGACACTTAAACTATGGCTGCCGGATAGGGGACGTTATTCTGACTAATGACCGAAGGAGGTTAAAATGGTCCAGGCTAGCGGGGGACGAGACCTTACAGGAGAGCGTTGAGACTGTGGTCTCTAACATGTTTAATGAAATAATGCTTGATGATTCGCTGGGGGGTAACTCTGAAAACACTGTCATCGATCTTCATGAGTGTTGTTTTAATCAGCTTAAGCTCCTTCTTTCTCTACCAGGTCAGAAGGGAACCGCCAAACAAAACGCCCCCGTCAGAAATGGTACAATAAAAAGTGCAGGGAGCCCCATAGACACCTTGTCAAAGCGGTTAAGTCCCGGAACATGTTTGCTGTTAAGGCAGCTAGGGTGCAATATAAGAAAATTCAGTGGGAAGCTAAACGGGAGTGGGAGGATATGTACTGGTCCGATCTTTTGGATGCCTCCACTTCGAATAATCTGACCAAGTTCTGGGATTTAGTGAAATGGGGCAAGGACTCTGATTCACGCATTCCCACAAACCATGTACCCCCTGAAGCTTGGGTGACCCATTATTCGGCCCAATTTAGTGCTGAAACCTCTGAACCCCCTTCTAAATTGGATGAGGTGCCCTCGCCACCTATTTGTGGGGAGAAACTCATTTTCTCGGAAACCGAGGTAGAGCTAGCACTTGGCTTGACTCAGCGGGGGAAAGCACCAGGGATGGATTTAATCCCTGCTGATCTGTTCAAAGCCAACCCCGCCCTATGGGTGCCCTACATAACAAAGATCGCAAATGCAATAGCTAAAGGGGCAAGAATCCCTAAGTCGTGGAAGGTTGCGGAGATACTCCCAATCCACAAAAAAGGCGATAGGTCTAATCCGGGCAATTATCGCCCGATTAGTCTTATCGACTCCCTCCAAAAAATCATTGCTCGCATGGTTTTGAGTAGAGTTCAAGGCTGCATTGAACTAGAGGACATACTATCTCCCATGCAAGCGGGCTTCAGACCAGGTACGAGCACCATCGACCAGGTGTTCAGATTTTGTCTGATCTACTGGAAGGTGGTCTTACTCGGCGGTGGAACCATCTTTGCCGCATTTATCAATCTGAAGTCCGCTTTCGATCTAGTGCCGAGGGATAAATTGTGGTGCGTCCTGAGGGACTTAGGTTTACCAAGGGAACTACTTGATCTGATAGTTAAAATGCATGAGGACAACTATGCAAGGGTGAGGTGGGGAGGCCAGGGACAAGTGAGGAAACCCTTCCCCGTGACCCGTGGTGTTCGTCAGGGATGTGTCCTGGCGCCAACACTCTTCCTGCTATTCATTGATCAAGTGGTCAAATTCTTTGCAGACAATCCCACTGACGCCCCTTTGCTAGCAGGGACAAGGTTTCCAATGCTTATCTTTGCAGACGACACCCTACTCCTCTCAAAAACACGTAGTGGTCTGCAGCGGGCGCTGGACCGCTTCGAGGAGTTCTGTGCCATCAATGGCCTTAAGGTAAATGTGGGCAAAACCAAGTTTATGGTCCTTAATAGGAGGCATTTTGTCCGGAGCTCCGTAAGTATGAGTTGAGTCAACTTGGAACAAATTGAGACCATGACGTACTTGGGGGTTACCTTGGACCGTCGTCTGGGATGGAAAGATAAGGTTGGTGCCCAACAGCTTAAATTTGCCCGACTTACCGGCTGTCTTTTGAATGAGCAAAGGAGATCAATTACAAAACGGGTCACCCCAGCGTTAAAGATCTATGATACTAAGATCAACACCGCAATTCTATATGGTGCTGATCTCTGGGGATACATGGATCTCTCTAGCCTATTCAGAATCCAGTGTAAGTTTTTAAGGAGCCTGATTGGGCTACCCCAATCATCCCCTTCCATACCCCTATGCCTAGATCTGGGATGCAATCCAATTAATGAGATCGCAAGATTTAGACTGGTGGCCTTTTGGAGGCGTATATGGACATCCCCCGACCTTACTCTTTTTGCCAAGGAATTGGCTGAAGTTAGGTCAATCGGGGGATCTGGGAGAATGTCTTGGCTGAAAACGGTAAAAACCATCCTGGTTGAAATGGGACTGGAACACCTGTGGATATCTCCAAGTACCAACGCCTTTCCCTCCAAACAGGAATTCAAGGCATTATACTGGGCCTCGGTCCGTCAATTGCTAGTAACGGCTTCCAGCTCCGTTGGTCTAACGGGAAGGTGTCTGACCATTAAATTGGATCCCTCCCGTGAGACCTATTGGGATATCATCACCAAACCGCTGGACAAGAAACTTTACCATCAGTTTCGGGTAGGAGCTTTGCCATTGAATTCCTTCACAAAAAAATGGGTGAATGGAGCAACTGAATTTTGTAGTTGGTGTCCATGTCACAAAGAAACCGAGGGTCATTTTTTGTTTGCCTGCCCTATCTATTTAGTGCCACAAACAAAATGGTTAAAACCCCTGTTTCAGCGCCTCCCTTTTAGAAGGTCTTCGGAGGCTATCTGGGTTCTAAAAACCAATACCTCAGAGGTGATTGTGGTGAGCACAGCCAAATTCCTAGGGTGGGCTTGGGCCATTAGGGCAAGAAGCAGACAAAACCTTCAATAGGGCTTCTCAATTTGTTTATAAAAGCTTAACCATTTCTTTCTAACTTAACTCAGGAAAATGTATATTATATGAGGAATGTTTTTGCATATTCTTGTTCTTTTTTTAACTTTTAAATATGCTATGGTCAGGTTTGTCTTTGTACTTTTTGAATGTTTAATAACTTTTTATGTTAATGGTGCTGCTATTTTAAAAATGTCATTATAAATGACCATTACTATGCTGTTTATAATCCTAAATGTCTTAAATATATTTTAAATGTTGTCTTTTATGATTTTGATATCGAAATAAAGACTTTAAATCTGACAAACCTGAAAAAGGTTGAGTATTCTTCGCAACTAGGTTGTGTTTTAGAGACTTCTTGGGCAGATTTTGCCGTCTTATTAGACTGTAGTTTTATAATTTCGAAGAGTTTTCGTGGTCTATTTCTGGCGTTGTCCAGTTCAGATCTGATATATTCCTTTTTAGAATTGAGGATCTTTTTTTATTATATTCCTTCCTGATCTTTCTGAGGGATTTCAGCTCAGGGGACGACGGGTGTTGTCTCCATCTTCCTTCTGCACGTCTCAATTTTCGCCTATCTTCATTCAATATTCCATTGAACCATGGGTTTTTGATCTTTTCTGTGACTCTTTTTAATTTGAGTGGTAAGGTGGATTCGACTATTTGCGATATTGTGGTTGTGTAATGGTTCATAAGATCATTCTCGTTCGGCGTGTTGTCAGGTAAGATTAGGTCTCTTTTACAGCTTTCCCTTAGAAGATCCATATTCGAGTCTCTGGTATCTCGTATCCATCTTTTCATTTTGCTAGATTGAGTGGTTTTTAGCTTCCCCCGTGATGGTATTAGGAAGGTTATGGCGTGGTGATCTGACCAATCGCACGGTTCTATTGAGAGGTTTGTGATGACATTAATCTTTGAGATAATCCAGCTCCTTTCTCGTGTGTAGGTTGTAGACAAGCTTGTGATAATTCTAGCTCAGTTAGAAAGTCTTTAAATGCGTTGACCTGTTTGTCTTTGTTGTCGTTCCAGTGTAGATTAAAATCACCTAGAAATATATTATTAATGTCTTTGCTAGAGTTGGCAGTGATGATCTCCATTAGTTGGTTAATGAAGTTCATGCTATTTCCTGGTGGGTGATATAAGGCATGTAGGTTGCAAATCTGTTTGTTCTCTGATCTTATATGGAGTCCTAGGTATTCGCATGTTTCGTGAGGGTCTGACTGAAACTGGTCTGTGGATACAGGTAATACCACCTCCTGTCTTTTTTTGTCTGTCAAGTCTCATTATGTTATAGTGCGGTGGTACCAACAGGTCTAAGACTGGGGACGAAGAATCAGATAGCCGCGTTTCGGTAAGGATTGTGACATCTATTTCTTGATTGATAATGATATTGGCTATGTCAGAAGCATGTTTCGCTGCTGATCGGCAGTTGAGCAATAGGCATTTTAATGATTTTTCTGGTCTATCTGTGATCCTGTTTGTCATATCGGTGTTTAGTTGGATTTGTTGTAGGTTGTTGAGATTTGGTTTCCTTCCATTTCTCATGGATGTTCTGTTTGCGTCTATCGGTACTCTTTTAATAACCTGAACCCTAGTGGAGTCCGTTAGCTCGTACTCCCTGAGTAGGGCTAGGATCTCTACTTCCGATAGAGAATTTTGAATCCTATCTGGTCTGTTTGACAATGGCATCGTTCTTTTCTCGTTATTGTCTTTTGATGAATTTAATATCTGTTTGATGTGTTTTACTTCCGTGTTGGTGTTTTCTGAGATATCCTGTAGTTTTTCTATCCCTTTCAACGTGTTTAGAAGATCCTGCGACAGTATATTGATTTGTGTTTGGATCTCACGAATTTTTCTCGTTACCTTAGGTGACGTAGTGCGATTATTCATCCGTCTGTTTCGATCTTCACGTTTTCTGTTCCTGAGTTTCCCTTCGAACCCATGTCTCCTTGACTTTATATTTCTTTCCTTTGATCGGTTTTCTCCTCGGCTCTTAATTTCTGAGTTGGACGTTTTGTCTAATCTTGGTGAGTCACGGTTGTCGTTGATGTTATTTGTATCACGCTTTCTCTCAGCTTCGTTTCTGGTCAACGTCCTTTCAGTTCCGCATAAGGCTCCTAGTTAAGTAGCCTGTTCCTGGAGGTCTCTAGCTGGAGTGCTAACATATTCAGTTTCCTGTCTGTCCCTTGTTGGGTTAACAATAGTGGCGATAGTGTCGGGTGAGACTGTGTTGTCTTCTGACGGTCTCTGGTGTTGTAAAGGCCTAGTTGATTGCATGACTTGATCAGATTCTCGGTGGGCACTGGTTGATGTGTTTATTATAATGGAGTTGAAGGGTGGGACACGGTTGTCTTCTATGTTTCTTAGAAGAATTCGTGGCTTCAAGGTCTCTACGTTTCTTTTTAAGGTTGTCAAATTTTTCCAGGTCGTTGTTAGAGGCTTGGACCATCACTATCCCATTCTTGAAGATAGTAATGCAGAGGTCTGCTCCCAAGTTGGGTGATGTTCTTGTCATATATTTTGTACCATGAGGGATGTTATTTGTGGATTTTATACGGAGTAACGTTGTAATGGAATTGCGCCATTTTGCCCTTCTTCTGGTGAAGAATATAATGTCTTTCGTGATGACTCCTATAGCCATGCATAACGAAATGTCCGCGATCAATGTGTCAGGGTTTTTCCTCATAATGATATGCTTACATTTTTTGGCTGCATAGAAGGGTTGGGTATTTTATGGGGTAGGCGTTCCCATTAGTTGGTTCCAGGTAGTTTTCTTCCATTTTTGGAAAAGAGTACTAAAAATTTGTTTCCCTCTTCCTGATTGTTATGAGAGTCTTATAATTAAATTTAAATTTAATGCCAAATTATAATTTTAGATCTATCTGGCAGTATAGAAGATCTCTATTGCATGTGCTACTTACTTAAGATTTCTATCTTAGTTTCTCTTCCAGGAATATTCTTTTGGAGGGAAGTCGTTACTCTCTCCAGTATCTGTCACATTGTAAGGTATTTATTATGCTTTATATTTTATGGTAATGACTTTTCAAGATGTCCGCTGTGATTGTTAATACTTTGAGTAGATCCCTTTCTCTGTTTCTATAATTATAGTCCTCTTTCACTTTCCGTGTATAAATTCAGCCCTTGGGCTAGACTCCTCTCTTCTTGTCACTGTTTGGGAGTCCTTTTTTACTTTCTTCTGTTTGTAGAAGGCTTTCTCTCTTTACCATTTTAGGGTATTATTTCGATTATTTTCAATTGTTTTTAGGTTGTTTGTTTTTCTAGTCATCAAAATTACACTCTGTTTAATCAGAACGGTAGAATGTCTATTTCGGCCGCCATCTTAAGGTCAGGCGCGATACATCATGGTTTAATTTCATTTCCTGTGAATACTAACTTCTTGTCAATTCTTCACTGTATTTTATGTCCTCTGGTCTCAAACATATAATGTGGAACTTGTTTCTGGCCAGTCCAGAATAAGCGTCCCCTGGGTATCGCGGCGATCCCTCACCTTCGCTCCTCGCAGTCCCTTATTTATGTTCGTCCTTGCCCCACGCCTCCACGCTGTGCTGTGGTCTTTACACTGCTTCGGCTCCTCCGCTGGGCTCCTCCCGTCTCTCTGGTTCCACGATGCTCCGGCTTCTAATGCTTGTGCTTTCCTGCCCTCATTTCAATGTCACGAGGCTGATTCGGCTCCCCGTCGCTCCTCTGCTCCTTCGCTCGCTGGATCTCCGACTCGGTGGGCACGACCCGAGCCACTTCAGTCGTTGCTGGGAATTCGTCTCTCTCTCGCCGAGATACTTCGGTAAGCCTTCTTTCCTTTTTGTGGCAATGTCCGAGTCCTTGCGAGCGCTGCAGGGCTCGCAGCGCCTCGATGGTGGCTCCTCGTCGACTTCCTGAAGTCTGCTGTCCCGATCCCAATCTCAGTCCTGGCCACGTTTGCTTTGCTTAGGGATCCTCTGTTGTTGGGAGACTGCTGAGCTGTTGGAGAAGTGTGGCTCAGGGGTTAGAGGCGGCAGACCCGGAAGCTGAGATCGGCCCTGGACCAGGGTTCAATTCCCTGCCTCGACGGGGCTTGGGCTCAATAATTCCACGGACTCGATAATTCTCGCTCCGGTGCCTACTCGACTCACGGGTTCACACTCTGCGTCTCTGGGCGATAGCTTGCTTAATCTCCACAACGGCCCCTTGCGGCGGGATGCCTGGCTTTCACCTTGTGGATACCCTGCCGGGGTCATCTCACAGGGGGATACCAGGACGGGTTCCCTAAGCAAGCGCTAAGATGCCTGCGATGTGGGTAATTTGCGCTATATAAATACATGTACATCGGGTTTTATAGGGATTTTAACCTCTTTGGTTATCCCCAGACCCGAGAGCTCACACTATAAATGACATTGGGCAATCCCAATGTAACCCACAAAATGGCCGCTACCCGGCCTGCTCCACCCCCTCCCAATCTGCCCAGGGAGGCAGACCTCACTGTGTTCGGCTGCCCCCCAAACCCCGCTTTTAATATGTTTTCGGACATTTTTTTCATCCCATAATAATCTCAGCAGCACTAATCTCATCTGCCGATGCGGATGCGGATATTATTGAAGAAATAAAAGAAAGCATTGTTGTACCATTGCCATCCTAATGAGCAAGATTCGCTCTAACCATGACAGGGGAAGTCATAACCGGCGCGCAGTCTGAACTTTCCGGTTGTCTCAAAGTTCAACCTGAGCAACTCCCTGGTCACATGTAAACCCAGGTAATCCACCCTGTCAGCCCTCCATATAAGTGTAAGCCGGACTATCCACCATATTAAATGACATCCCTAATAAAAGGAGGCCACTTAGTCTTAGGGTCTTGGACATATACACAAGGACTTCAGCATGTAGGAATATCAAAAGAGGCCTCTCCCTGTGACACACAGACAGCGCTGAGAGTGACTCTCACAGAGCAGACACGCCAGAAGCAAAGCCAAAGCAAAGTTTAGAGGAGACAAAAATAAGCCTTGCGAGTGCCCATGCCAACAGGAACAGCATCGAAAAAGTAAATATTGACTTTTTACACAAACCAGGTGGCATGCCTACAGTAAGTTTATTAGGCTCAAATATTTACCCAGGCCCACCAGCCTGGGCACCTCCTTCATGAATTGCCATTGCAATGCAGAACATGCCTCAAGTAGGGTGGCTGCTGCTGGTAAATGTTGGTCGCATTCTGTGTAGGATGGCCTTCAATGTGCGCAAGTTAAACACTGTTGACCATTGGGGTATATATTCCTGAATTGCACTGGGAGTACCAAAATCTACACAATAAGTTGTAATCTCTGTACTAGAATTTTTGCAAGAATGTTATTATCCACATTTAATGACCAATGCGGCCTGTACGAGGACCACTCGTAGGGAGAGGATTCTGGCTTCGGGGAAATTGGTGAATATGGCCTCCAGGATTGATGGAGGCAGTCTGCCTTCAATAACAACTCATTATATTTGTCTATCAGTCTGGTGCCAGGACATCAGAGATCTCCTTGTAAAATTCCACCGGGAAGTCGTTACCTTCCAGAGTTTACCATTAGAATGACTAGCTATTGCTTTTTTTTATAGAACTTGGGGCCAGATGTAGGTGGCCAAATACCGGTCGGTAACGTCCGATTTCGGCCGTTACCGACCGGTATTTGGAGTTTTAGATGTTGGGGGCTTAAATTTTACAGAATCGGTAAATTTACTGATTCAGTAAAATACCAAATCGGTAAATTTACTGATTCTGTAAATCTAGATGTAGGTGGCACTGAAAAGAGTGCCACAGGCCCTTAAGAATTCGTTATTTACCACGAAATAATATTTTGTGGTAAATAACGAATTCCAGTGTACATGCACATCTGTGCATGTACACCTGGGCCATGTGCCACACATACATGCCCTAAGGGCATGCATGTGTGCCACATGGCACACAAGCCAGAATCAGGGGTGCAACAGGGTGTCAAAGCGACACCCTGTCCCCGTTGACAATTCGGTAATTTTACCGGATCGGTATTTACCGATTCGGTAATTGACATTGATTCCTATGGGCCTCAAGGCCCATAGCAATCAATGGCAATTACCGAATCGGTAAATACCGATTCGGTAATTACCGAATCATACCGATTCTGTAAAAATTACAGATTTTTTCCTACATCTCATTTACCGAATCTAGAATACCGAATCTGTAAAATTCGGTATTCTAGAGTCGGTAAATGAGATTTACCTACATCGGGCCCTAGATTTTTATTGTTTTAATTTTATATAAACAGCTTGTAGACAAGAAATGTTTCAGGTAGCAACTACTCACCTTACTCCGCCATCCCTAGTCCGTCTCACATTGCTGTATTCCCATCACCCAACTGCACCGCCTGCCTTCCACAGTCCGAAAAACTCCAACCACTTCCCCCATATGCTAGCACGCTTTCTTGGGCACCTTCTGGCTCAGTAGGTAGGTTCTTTTAGTTGCAAACCCCAGTCTATTGCCCTCCTCCACTGTTCGTGTAGGAGGATCGAGGGATCTCTATCATTGTGCAATGAATGTCTTGGCCAGAACTGTTGCTAGCCCCACCAACCTATGCTCCCCTCTCGAGCCCCCCCAGGTCGCTCGGTAAGCCTAGCAGCGGCAATCTAGGGGTCAATTCAATGTGTCTATCCAGCACTCTGCTAAGGGATATGGCTATCCTGACCCAATATTTGGCAATGACAGGGCAGAGCAATGTCATTAGAAAGAGGTCAGAGTGCGGGTGTGGGCACCAAAAGCATTTTGGCTCATGAAGCTTGCCGGCATGCCACAAGTGTTGTGGTGTGGGGTAAGGCATGTGCAGGTAAGGCATATGAATAAGCCGGAGCCTAATTGATAATGTGACTTCTCGTGGAGTCATACATGCCTCCCTCCAATTGGCATTTGCCAGAGGTCTTAACCATCTCTCCCATTCCTGTCTCATGGGTGCATACCTATCTGGCACATCGTTTATAAGTGCTCGGTACAGCTGGGATATGCCACCATAGCCTAAAGCACCCATCCTCAACAGGGCCTCCAGTGTGCTACACTCCAGCAGCTCCAGAAGTTCCAAAAGATAAAGTGCCAGCGCATGTCAGATTTGTAAATATTTGTGGCATTGGGTGCGTTCGAATTTGAAACGAAGCTGTAAGTCCTCAAAGGTTTTCAAATGGGAACCTCCCCACACGTCCCCTAGAGTTGTAATCCCAATTTTGTCCCATTGGCCAATGCCCTGCATGTTAGAAGTATGATGTAGCACATAACTGGTCCACAACTGAGTCTGCTGGGTCAGCCATCTATCCCATCCTGTAAATCTGAGTGCCGCCTGCCAGCAGAGGAACACCACCCTCGTAGACTACCGGAAGTGAGCTGGAACCAGAGGAAGCGCATCACTTTGTTCAGGCCCAGTAGAGCCAGTTCCGTTCGATAGATAGGGTCACTCCACCCACCAGTCAGTCAGTCAATAATTACCAGGAGTTGTGAGGTCCAATAGTACAACTGTATGTCCTTCGCCCCCATCCCGCCATCATGTCAAATAACGGCACCTATGCCCCGCAAAGCGTGGGGCACCCCCATAAGAAGTATCGTATTAACACGATAAGGTTGATAAACAAAGCATTAGGAAGTGTGGAAATTGCAGAAATTGCTGTTAACATAAGCTGAAGCCATTTTGTTTGTGGCAACCATTTTAGTTAGCCATGTGCTTCTTCCGTTTTAACAGTTGCCTGCTTTTCTATTCTGCTTGAGTCATCAACTATGGTTAACTCTTTTAGTACTGAGCCAGAGCACTGCACATGCTCAGAAAGGCCTGTAGCTGCTAGAATGCACCCGTCTTAGACTGTAACTGTCTGGCTGTCTCAACTGATGTAAGCAGTAATGTTTCCCCTCCAACTTTGCTGATCAAGACATATTTGTATGCCTATGTTAGTCAATAACTATTCCTGTATATGCCTGTACCTCCTCTTTGAGTCTCCATGCTTACTCAGCTGTAAACTGGGTATATAAGGCCTATGAAGTTGAAGTTGAAGTTGAAGTTGAAAGAATTTGTAAAGCGCACTGTAGCCAAGCGGCTTCCTGGTGCTGGATGATTGACAGTGGCAGATGGAGGGAGCACCAGGGATTACTGAGTAGAGAAGGCTTGAGCGAACAGGTGGGTTTTGAGTGCCTTACGGAAGTGCAGATAAACAGTGATGGACCTGATGGACAATGGGAGGCTGTTCCAGAAGCAGGGGCAAGGGTGGAGAACCTAGTGCCACCTGCTCTGGACTTGCGGAAACGGGGAACACTGAGAAGTGCCTGGCTAGAGGAACAGAGATTGCGGCAGGGAAGGTAATGGGTGATCATAGAATTAATGAAAATAGGAGCCGTACAGGCGCGGGCCATGAAGACTATGCTTCCCATCTTGAAGAGGGTTCTTTGCAGGATGGGAAGCCAATGGAGGGTCTTGAGTAGAGGGGTGATGTGGTGAAACTTAGGAAGCCGGTGGATAAGGCGAGCGGCCTGATTCTGGATGGTCTGGAGGCGCCGCAGCTCATAGGCAAGAATGCCCACGTACTAGCAATTCCAGTAGTCCAACCGTGAGAGAATCATAGCCAAAACAAGAATTTTAAGGGCGTCAACGGAGAAAAAGCGAGAGATCTTACGGATAATCCTGAGAGACACAAAGCAGGATGAAACAACAGAGTTAACCTGAGGGCGCATGGAGAGGTCCTGGCTGATTTTGATTCCCAGGGTTCTAACTGAGGCAGAGGGAACCGCCTCTGTATTCTATGAACTACCTCATGCAGAGCCCGAGGGTGCTGTATCAATGAAGTCCCACTCATGAGAGGTTAATAAAAATTTATTTTCTTGATATTACAGCTTCCGTGCCAATTTCTTCTTTGCTAGTTTAAGAACCAGTGGACAGATAAGGATGAACCCATGCTCCAGTGAGCCCCTAAAAATGCTCATTTCCACAGAATTGGGAGTGGAAAGTTTTGCAAAACATATAGAAATTGCGGAAACACAATCATTTTAAACAAAGCACGTCAAACTAGTATATGCAGCGGGATCCCTGACCACTTCTGCAGATCCTTCTTTGTCCTATGGAGAAGGGGCGTGAGATTGAAGTTCCACAGCAGCTCTCGGACCACCAACACATAGACTCTGAGGTATTTAAACCTCAAACGCCTAATAGGGATAATCATATATTATGCTACTCCACTGAAGCCGCGTCCCCCTTCAGCAGCAGCGGTGAATGTAAGTCTGTGCATAGACTAGAGGCCTCCTGATAGAGCTCTAGGATCCATAGGATTCAGGGACAAGTCTTCAGAGGTTGGTCAGGTAAACGAGGACGTCATCCATATATAGGGCTTTCATGTCTCTGACCCCTCCTCCCATTGCCAACCCGGCACCTGGGCATCGCATTTGATGATCTTGGCCAGTGGTTCAATCACAAGTGCAAAAAGGAGAGGGGATAGTGGACAGCCCTGTTTAATCACCCTACAAGTTAGGAAAGTATTGGAAAGAACCCCGTTAACCATAACCTGGTCAGTGGTCTAATTGAAGAGAAGCTGGGTAAATTTGTGGAAATGGGAGCCGAATCACATGTCCTGGAGAACCAGGTAGAGGTAGGACCAGTAGACGATATCAAATGCTTTTTCGAAGTCCCCCAATAGTACGGCGCTAGGTTCTGTTAGTCCAGTGACACTCAAAGAATATCCCGGGGGCTGCCTGGTCCCCTGAACAGCAGCAACACTGGGCTGCTGTTTACTGGACTCAGCTTTAACATTTAAAAAGAAATTAAATATACAGCAAGCACTTATTTAAAGGTTAATTACAGTTAAACAAAAAGAAGTAACTAGGCCCTTAACTCTAGGAACTCCTTCATTTTTAAAGACATCAAACATGAAAAAATACAATAATCTTTTCCAAATTTAAAAAGTGTCTTTCATTGACCTGTAGAACCATTCCACTTAGTAAATCAAATTATAGCAGTGCATTTACAATTATTTTTAAAGTGATGGTTTTCAAACATGAATTTAGAAACATTCATGCTTCCCCCCCACCCCCTACAACAATGCCATTAGTGATTACATCCAAGCACAGGAGATGGCTTTTTACAGTACGCATCTTTGATGGCATGTATTTGGAGGTCCTCCTATATGTGATAATGAGGAAAAAGGAGGGAAATTGAAATAAAACAATTGCCCAGGGTCACACATTTTGGTCAAGTGGAGAAGCCGGGATTCATCCCAGGTTTTCTGGTTTCACTTTGCACAATTGAGTTCAGCCAGTAGGTATTCATGCTTTGCTTCCCCTATTCCCACATTACACCCTGCCTCCCCCACTGGCATCAGTGCGGCCCTCGGTCACACCAAAGACCAAACTTTGAGCCCCCGGGAAAATGTTTGTGAGTATCCATGCGTTGGTCCCTGCCGGAGGGCCAACACCATGTTAACTCGTCTAATTCACTGTCGTGTACACCGGGAAGGCCTAAAGCTACATTGATCCGGGTGCATGAGTTACTCCAGCATGCCTTTTAGGCGATTCACCAGTGCTTTCGTAAATATTTTAAGGTCCGTATTTATCAGCGAGATCAGATGGACCAATATGCAGCACAATCATCTGCTGTTTGTGTTGTCTTAGGCAAGACCACTATGGTTGACATGTCTTTTTCGGGAGGGAGCTATTACTTTTTTAATATCCTCAATCGTGATGGAGTTGAGATGCTTATTCATTTTTTCCTCAATCGAGGTGAAAGGAACGGTCATCGAAATGACCTGCTCTTTCACATGTGGAATAACTAAAGCGGGATGCAAAACATTGCTCGTAATATTTCCTAATGACAAGTAAAATATCAGAGGGCAATGTTGCATTGAGCCTCCACCTGTACAAATATCTGTTACCTGCTTATTGTCATTAAATGACCTAAATACTCATGGTAACGTTTAACCCAGATGATCACCTTCCCTAAATGCTCTGTCCCAGCTGTTCCTTCCCAAGTCCAATATTTTGCAGTCTACCGACTCCCTAAAACTCTTTCAGAGCATCCTGTAATTTTAGTGGTATGGCCTTCAGAGATAGTCACTCTGGAGGTGTTTAGGGTCCCTCTCCAACTGACCCATCTGCATACTCAATGATCTGATAGCGTTCGCCTCTTTGGAAATGCATATTCCTTATATGTATGTTTGAACACTTCCCAGTGTTTCCACATCAGATACCAAAACCTCATTGAGCACAAAATATTTCAGAATACCAGGTCTGATCTCAGAGTGGGAAACCGAATCTAATAGTTTGGTCCCCTTTAATCTCCAATATGTAATCCTCTGTGGAGGTTGGGGTATCTAATGAGCACGACCAGGAAATCCTCTAATAAGGTTCTAGGTTGAATACTTACGTCCATTAGATAATGTGAAGCAAGCCATAAGTCAGTAAAGGAACTTGTATCATGTACAGACAAATAGTATGTGCATTCTGTAGCTACAGCATGTAGAGTTGTCCATGTGTCTACTAAGTTGTACAGCTGCATGATATAGGACATGGCATTGCTCGATTTCATGGGCAGTCTACCAGGGTCAGAGGTTTTACCTTGTTGCAGTATCAGTGCTAAATTGAAGACACGCCCACCCACAACATTGGAATGTATGGAAATGTGCGACATTTAAGCTCACCCTCTCAAAAACATTCAGGAGCATTAACATTGAGGCCATATATATTTAGAGGTATCAATGGTATCAAGTCAAGCACCACACAGCTGTTACAATCCACCCCTGTGGATCCCCTATCCAGGGCACGAGTCGGGAGTACACGCGGGTTCACACTGTCCACCCACTATTTTCACAAGGTGGGCACCGTCCACCCTACCAAGAAGTTGGGCCCACAGAAATATGTTAAACTTGTCCGGTGTATTTTTGAGACACCGGTACATGTTTAGCAACTCCTGCACGTTGTCTGCTATTAATTCCCAGCAACAACGTGCAGGCAGCGAGGGGGCATTTCTTTTGCATCCAGCAGGGCAAAGATAAAAATAGAAGTTAAGGGGCCATCAGGCCTCCTTTTGATCGCGTATGGGACTGGAGGCGTCCTGGAACCTCGCAAATGCACCAGCGAGGAAACAAAGGCACTCAGCTTGTTATCTCTTCACAGGTACGTAAGAGATGCATGCTTTTTACTTTGTTGTATTTAAGTGCATGCACTTTAAGAATGTCAGATGGGTTGGTCTGTCCCAGTGTTTAAACAAATAACAATTTACATAGCACTTTTAATTTTTTCACAGCGCTACTTATCCCAATGCAGAGTTTCTTTTTATTTGGCACAAGAGGGGATGCCCTTCGGATGTACCCAACATCTGCTATAAAGTTGTCAGAATATCTGGGTTGATTATTTCGAGATTTTTCGCTGCCCTCCCAGTTACTGAAACAAGAGGGTGTAATCATTGGACAAAAAAAGGTCTTCAAAATGTTAACAGATTCCATAGCCTGAGATCACTTTTATCCATTTCTCTAAACAAAATGACAGAGTTCTTCCAGGCTTGCCATGAAGGGGCTTCCACTTGGGTCCACACTTCACAGATTTCTCTTCTTGCTAGTAGTATTAAGTAAAAAAATCAGATAATAACAGTTCCCTTGCAAGCCAAGCTTATCTTTATCCTGCTGGACTATCCCAAACTTAATTAACTAAGGGTTTACCTCTACGTTGACACCCACAGAGCGCAAAATAGTCATACCATCGGCCAACCAGAATCCTCCCAGCTTTGGGCAGATAGCAAACATGTGCACATCATTAGAATCTTCACTGCCATATCGCTCACACTTTAAATCTGTACCTCCTTTTATCTTCTGCAGCTTTTTTGGAGTCCAGTAGATTCTATGTAGAGTAAAAAAGTGATTTTTCTTTAAAGTAGCTGGTTTAACCACCCAATAAAGTGTAGTACATGATACTTGCCATAAAACACCCAGCTCTGCTTCCGGCAAGCTTCCATCCCATGCGCTGTGTGGTAATTTCATTTCTGCCAGTTCTGCATCCAAAAGAAGATGATACCAACGTGCCACCTCTTTTTTCCTTGCCGCTGTGGTCTGAAGTTCCAGCTCCAGTTGTTTTGAGTCTCTATCAAACCCTTTCTGAGTCTTAAGCCAGGACTTAATCTGGTTGATTTTAAATCTGGATATTGCTCTATTTGTCTTATTATGCCAGTAGCTCCAGGTTAGCTTTTGCCCACCATCTATCCAATGACCCCACTGCCTGACATCTGACTTTTTCAATGGTTTTGCCAAGCTATCTAGTAGGCATTACGGAGTACCAGGAGAATCACATATAGGAGACAACCTGCTGTAATAAGGAATACCTAGCCTGGATCTTATCTCGTACCAGGTTCTTGCCGCTGACTGAAGGCATTTTAATCTAACTTTTTTTTTAAAATTCGAAGCCCCATATTTATAAGAGAATTCCTCCTCACACAAACCCACCTGCATGGCTTTAAACATGACCCCTATTAGAGATTCATCCGGTCTTTGTAGAAGCATCGTATTACTTTTAAGTTGGAACGCCCAGCAATAAATTTGAAAATCAGGGAGACCTAAACCCCCCTCTCCTAATTTCCGTCTCAGCTTCTTCCAGGAGAGGTGTATTCCTCTACTAATCCATATGAAAGAAAAGATCTTCCCTTGCAACTTTGAAAGTGTATTTTTTTCAAATTGCAACAGAATATTATCAAAGACAAGGGTGAGCTTTAGCAGAATGGACATTTTCACCAAGTTAATCCGACCATCGATCGTAAGAGGAAGATTCTGCCATTTTTTAAATAGTTCATCTATCTCCTTTCCTACTCTTTCCAAGTTAACAGCCTCTAACTTTCCAAGATCTTTAATTATTTTGACCCCCAGGTATCTTATTTCCTCAACACATTTCATTTCTTCACTATCTTGATTCAAATCATTACTTCTGTTTTTTCTTCATTTGATGCGTACCCTGCCAATTTACCGAATTCTCTCACTTCTATCATAAGATGTGGAAGAGTTGATATTACATCCGAAGTATAAACCATAAGGTCATTCGCATAAAGCGAGATCTTTCTACAATAACCCCCAATTTTAAAAGGTTAAATTTCTTCGTGTAACCTTAAACTCTGGGCAAAGGGCTCTATATATAGATCAAATGATGCAGAAGACAAAGGACGTCCCTGTCTTGTTCCCCTCTCACCTCATACAGACGGGAAAAACCATTATTAACTAGAATCTTAGCTGTTGGCACTCTATAGATTTTAAATATAGTGTCTATCCTATTTTTGCTCAAACCAAAATGCTCTAATGTGATCTTTAAATAGCTCCAGTTAACGCGATTGAATGCTTTTGCAGCATCTAGTGTAACAATTGCAAGGGGAGTGTTATGTGTTATAGTTAAATCTATAGAACCTATCAGGGAATAATTAAGTTAATTCATTTATCTCTCTGAAGCAAAGCCTTTTTGGTCTTGATTGATCAGCAGCCCCATAACCTTGTTCAGGCGTGCATCTAAAACCCCAGAAAATATCTTGTAATCATTGTTAAGTAATGAAATTGGGCAAAATGATTGGCAATGTGTCAAGTTCTTGCCTGGTTTCGGAATCAATGAAATAACTGCATCATTCCATGACAGCGGAATTGGGCCCCTATCTGTCAATATAGAGTTAAATAGTTTTACCCACACCGGGATAATTTCTTTCAGTAATATGGAATACATTTCAAAGGGAATCCTGTCTGGGCCTGCAGCCTTGCCTTTTTTTTGCTTATTCATAATATCCAGGATTTCGCTTCCATCTATCTCTCGTCCCATGTATAGGGCTAGAGCTTCGGTAAGTTTAGGAAGCTGCCCCAAGGTTTTCTGTATATAACTCCTGGAAGAAGTTAGTAAAAGCGTCTCTGATTTTTTCACTCTCCTCAACCAGGAGCCCAGACTCTTCCACTAAGATCGTCCCAATAAAAGTTTGATTTCTGTCTAACTTTGTTTTCCACGCCAGGAGCTTTCTACAACTCTTCCCATGTATAATATCTTTGGATCTGCTCTCCTCCCACTGCTGACTAACTTTCTCCTCCACCATAGTTTTCTTTTAATAGATTTTCTATTATATCTTTGTCCTTCTCTATTTTATTAAGTTGTTTTTCTCTTCCCTGGCCCACTGTACTGTTAGGCTTTTAACAGGGCCTCTTAACTTGCTTTATAGGCATCCCATACTGTTTGCACAAGAGCTGAGCCTAAGTTCTGGGAAAAGAAGATCCCGCATCTGAGCACACCTTCTCTGTTAGGAAGGGCTGTAAGAAAATCCTTTTGTTCATCGTCCACCTACCTACTGTGTACGTGGCTCTTCTCTCAATTTTTAACAGCAGTGCTGCATGATCTGAAAGATGTATAGGCAGATGTTCTATCCCTACTACAGACTTTGCTTCCTTCTTATCCATAAACAGGTAGTCTATTCTTGAGAAATGGCTGTTCTTTTTACTATGGAAGGAGTAACCCCTATGTTTACCCTCAACTTTACGAGAAACATCACATAAATTAAAATTCTCGATCATATCCTTCAAATATGTCCTCATCTAAGGGGAAGTAATTGTAGTCCTGGGTGACAGCCTATCAAGCTCATTATTCAGAAGAATATTAAAATCTCCTCCAAGGATAATGGGGGATTAAAAGTCAACCAAATTAGAAAAGAGTTTGGTAAGAGGTGTTACATCGTCTATATTCGGCCATAATAGCTTGCTAAGGTATACATCACGGAGGAAATTAGGATCTCAGCTATTATCCACCACCCACCGTCATCTGCTCTATATCTAAGAAGCTCCATCCCTGAATTTGCCCTTAATATTATTGTATCCCTTTAGTACAGTGAGCTTGATCAGTAGACACCCACCCTCCAATCCATCTTTGCTTAGAAAGGAATTCCTTGCACTCCTGTCTCAGAAGGTGTGTCTCCTGGAGCATTATTATTTGGGTGTTTTGATCTTTTAAATACTGCGCTATTATTCTCTGTCTTCTTTTCACCCACAACCCATTCACGTTCCAACAAAGAACCGTCAGATCTTTCTTACTCATAATTTTACATTTACCCTCACTGATAATAATTCTTACGGTATTATAATGGGTGCTCCATAGCTGATTTGAGGACCAAAATAATTTTTTTCCCTATGCTCCCCACCCTTAGTGACAACCCCCCCCTCCTGTGGAAACCCTCTCCAAAAATATATATTTTGTAGGCATCCCCACTGCCTACCGAGCTTATACTGAGGAAGAACCATATAGCCCATATAGCGATCACTTTTACGCCTTTACCCACCACCCACACTCTAACTATTATTTTTATTCCCAAGCTTCATTTCTTGAATAAATGTATCTACCTTGGCTGGATCGGAGAAGTTGTGCATTTTGTTTTCCACATCACTTTTAAAAATGCCGGAAACCTGAGTTGTACAGTTGCCCCTTGTTTCTTTAATTCTTCCATCCTACTGCCCAGCTCCTATTGTTTGTCAGCAGTCTCTTTTGAGATATCCGACCTAATTCTGTAGGAGGCACCCATTGCATGTAATGCTTTTCCCTTAATGCCAGGCTCAGAATTTTCTCTTTTACTGAAAATGATAGGAAGTTAACCAGGATCTTTCGCTGTTTTTTCTGACCAGGGTGTAATTTAAAAGGATCTCTGTGGACACACTGGATTTCTGCTTCTAAGTTTTGCGGAGCAGCCTCCTGTGGAAACTAACTATTCATCAACTTTATCACAAATGATTTTATGTCAGATCCTTCCAACCTTTCAGCCACACCCAAAATTCTAATATTATTTCTCCTGGCATTATTTTACAACCATTCAAGCTTTTCCGAAAGAAATCTCTCTCTTTGTTTTAACTGCTCCACTTCTTGTGTCGTTGTTTGGGCTTTGGCCTGTAGATCTTGGAGACCTAGCTCCAAATCATGTGTTAGTGTAGCAAGGCCTTCTATTTTCTCTTCTGAACCCCGAAAGGTCCCCTGAATCTCTTTCTGGTTGGCCTCTGAGATGTCAAAGCGTTCTTTTATTTCGTTGGAAATGCGACATAGCATCTCCTGAAACGCATTCTTATTATCAGAGTTATTGATGCTCTCATTAGTTCCCACAAAAGCAGTTACCCCCAGAGCCCCTGAACACTCTGTTGAAGTATCTTCTCCTCCATCGCCACCAGCCTCAGGGGATGGTCCCTCCATACTCAGAGGCAGGAATCTGTTATGCGTTGAAACAGTTATAAATACTGGGTGGGTGTCAGATTTATTAGTAGGGGTATTTTTTCCATCCATACCCTCAGTGCAAACCTCCGTACTAAATGTATCAATCCTCTTAAAGTAGGATCTAAGGGAGGGAGTAATTTTATAGGGTCTCTAGGCCACAACTGCTTGTTTCCCCTTTAATAGGCCTGCATTCACCGATTTACTATTGCCCCTTTTGGGTTGTGGATCTCTGCTTGAACAGGAATTTGTTCTAACATTTCTCCTACTGGCCTGTATTTTTACAATAGGTTGCGTAAGTTCCTTCTCACTGCCATATCTCTCCCCCACTACCCAAGGGGAACAAGTACGTGACCTTAATATGTATCGGCTATCCGGCTGGTGCTGCGCTCTACCTATACTCTTGGAAGTAGTTTGCTTATATCCTGCTAGTCTCTCCAGTTGTAGCTCTAACCTTGGGCCAGGAAGGCTGTTTACATCCCTCTGCCCATCCAAGTTATTTTCTACACCATGTTCCAACTGTTCACCCGCGGCCGGCTCCAAACCACCTACCGATTTTCTTTGTTTGCCTGTTCATCCAGTATTGCTGGAGTTGCTGGCGTTTCAAGAATTATTTCAGGACGCAACCTGTATGTGCTGACACTGCCAGCTTTGTTCTTCTTCCTCTCCTGTAGCTGACGAGCCAAGCGGAGCTCCGGTAATGCTCTTGCTGCCGCAGAGTGTTAGAGCGCTTTACATAACGTACACATTATCCATTCCAAATAAATCATGTAAATCTTGAATACAATGTACAAGATGTGTTACATGAGGCAGTCTGGGTTACAAGGTGTAGTAGTCAAATACCCTTCATAGCTCACTGTAGTCTACTAGAAGGATTACACTTTATGAACTGCAAGTAACAAAGGATCTCTGGGTTCAAAGCAGTTATCCACTTACCTATCTACATAAAATAATAATCTGTGATCTGCATGTTACAGGATATGCTTAGCAGGAGACAACTTCTATTTTTAAACATATTTTATTGCATTTTCAGCTGGTACATCTTATAATATACACATATCAGAGCACTATTTCGTAATTAAGTGGTACATTTATGCTCACAACATTGTATAAGATGCACACCATGTGTGTTGCGATATCATAAATAACAAACCTGATGAAGGTAGCAACAAAATAGAGGTTCAACAATTCCCAAACGTGGGAAACATCCGGACTATGAGGCTAGAGCAATTAGTTCCGGAAGCCCGCAAGCATAACCAGGCTTGCCCGATGAACGACTTTCCCTTAACCACGCACATGCGTGGTTAAGGCAAATGCGTTCTACTGATCGGAATGAGCGGGGAAAAAGGAGCGTCACGAAGTGGACATGGAGAGGTTGAGGAACCAGAATTTAGTTTAGGCCCAGGAAGGCAAGTAGACATTATTAGTGATTAGCGTGATGTCCCTATTTAACCAATATAGGGACCTAGAACACTAATATGCATGCACTATGTAACAACATAGGGATTAGTATACGCCTTATTACATTCATTAGCATCTGATCATATCTTACGCTGCTTGGTTTTACTGACGCCATTTTGTGGCCTAGTCTGCTCACAGCACTGGTGAAACCCTACCATTACATTTAGCTGATGTAGTTCCCCTGAGAAACAGTATAATTGTAGCCAACTGCTGCTTCTGCACGTTAGGCCTGTCAAGGTTGTAGGTGGGGGTAGGCTGGATAAGCGCATTCCAGGAGGTGCTGTAAGGTTGGCCTGGGCTATGAATGAACCATTGATTCTAACTTGGGAAACTCAAGGTTACATCTGCCTTTCGTGTGGGATGAACACATTCTTGCAGACTCTCGTGCCTGAGAACGAAAAGGGAGTCACCCTTCCTGAGCTGCCCAGTAAGCTCTGAACTAATCATGTGTGCCATATATGGCTCCTTCCTGGAGCGAAGGGGCAAGAGGAGGTGTTTTCCTTTTACAGTGATAATATGTGTTGAACTGAAAGTATATAATGACTTGTTTGAATATGAACAGTAGTCTTCTTGTCGCACTGACTGGGTGTGGACGGAGAGGCTCCTCTGCGCAGAGTCCATTTAGAATAAATGATTGGAACTTCTTCACTGCCAACTGACTGGTTATTGGTAATTGGTATTGGGGGCTATTAAAAAGTATAGCTCTATGGTCTTATTTATTTTTCTGTACAACAGTTTGGGGGCTCGTCCGGGATTCCGCGTTTAGGGTCACCCCCTCCCATAAGCGGGAGAAAAGGGATAGGGGGGAGTTCTGGTCAGAGGGGTGGATAAGAAAATAAGGATCCTAATTGCAGAGCCAGTTTTTGGTGAGATTCCACTCTTGTGCCCAGAGGCCTCCCCAGCTGCTATTGACCCATTGCCGGAATCCTTTAAGGTGTAACCCAGGAGCTGACCGTGTTGGTCTTCAGGGCACTTTTTCAGGAGCTGGCAGTGAAGAATGTGCAATCAGACCTGTGTGCACCAGGTGAGTGTTTTGTCCTGTTTTGTGTTGGATTACGTCTACAGATCTGGATTTGGTACTTAGCATTTGGTGGCCTGTGGTCACGGAGAAACTCTGAATAGGGGGTCTGACGGGGCAATAGTGAGATTGCACGTGCAGATGCCTCTTGTTTGCTTTGTGTAGAAATACTGGAGATAAGGATTATACGCCTTTGGGGAACTGCGGTTCTCGCTCGGCCGGACTGTTCTCGGGAAAGCCGATGGTTGAGATTGGGTAGCACCCGGACAGATCTGGAGCGGCGCTTGAACAACGGGCTCAGCCAGAATAGTCCGGGAGGTGAACCATGAATACTGTCGGATGGCCTGTAGGTTGGTCTGTGGTTTAAAACCTGTGTAAACTATCTCCAGGCAGTCTAAGGACAAGACTGTTGTCGGAAAGGTGTTCTTTGCAGAAGGGTTCTCCATAGGTGGGAGTTGACGGGCTCCACCTCTTGTTTGCAAATATCTGTGCTTTCGTTGGTACGTTTTTGTGTTTTCATTTTTATGTCAAATTGGAGGTTTGTCATGCAACGTAAGGGTGACTTTGAATGAAAACATGGCCATGTAAATATGAGATTGTATGTTTGTAAAGTTGCTCATTTGAATGGCAGTAAGCTATTAGTGAATGTTGTGTCGTGGTAAACTGTGTTGGGGATATTGCTGGCACGGGAAAAAGCTTGTGATTAGATGACTGTGAATATGTAAGAGAATTCTGAGAAGTGAAAATGTTAAGGAGTAAATTTAATTTGGTTTCATCAATGCGTCACGAAAGGGAATTGAAAAGGGTTGTAGCTGGAAGGAGAGCAACCCCTGTGATTTGATGACAACCTTAATGAACAAAAGTGCTAATGAAAAGTAAGTAAGTAAGTAAGTTTATTGTGTTGATTATTTAAAATCTTACAATATTACACATTCGAAAGAACAAAATCAATAAAAGCTATATTCATACATAAAACAGTTAAAATGTCATTCAAAATTTAAATATTTAAAATAGTTACATCTCCTAGTTTCCTTTTAGCGATCGTTAGAAATTTTACAAACGTAGCATTTAATATAATATCATTCGAGTCCAGACATCTTATTAGGGCCTGCCTGCATGACCTTATGCCTTGTGCATTTAGAGGAATCTTAAGCATAGTTTTTCTCTCCTGGGAGAGTTCCGGACAAGTACAAAGAAGATGAAGGATATCCTCCTCACAGGTGTTGCACAATCTACATTCGGTTTGCGTTACCGATCTTGCCCAAGGTGGACGATGGCATAGGCCTGGGATTTTGCCAAATCTTGCATTGAGGAGCACCTGTTTATTTTTTTCCGTCCAGGGAGTCACCAAATATTGTTGGATTTCTTTCTTTTTATAACCATTTATTACTGTCCAAGCGTGACTTCTTTTGGTAAGGATAGCTTTATCATTTAGAATAGATAGATAGCTTGCTGTTTTGTTAATTATCCTCTTAAATGATGTCTTGGTTATATTTGTATCCCATATTTGCCGTCAAAAGTAATTAGGGACAGATTAAAAGTTTAGTTTGAGAAACATTGTGGGTATTTCGAATTTTTAAACTGTTCCTATGCAGGTTTATGTTCTTGGTGGTTCTTAACATCATGGTTGTGGGTTCTGATTCAAGCTGCGCCAGCTGAGACTTTCAATTCATTAGAGGTTGATAAAATAAGTACCATTGCGTGGAGTAATAACCAATATCTGTTCTGAGAATTATTCACAGTGAGCGTTTTATTAATCTGAGCATAGAAATAAAATTATGACCCCCAGAAAAGAAACTGTGCATAAAAATGTATTTTTGAATAGGGCGAATCATTGCAGTTCACAAAGAATTAGGAAGTTTTTTTTGGCTTTGACAGCTGTAGTTTAAGGATACCGAGAGCAGGGCTGTGCAGCAGATTTTAACCTTGAGGCCTGTGAGGTGGGGGCCAGAACAGTTGGCTACCAGCCCAGGCTCAAATCGCGCTGGGGGGCTATTTTTGCTTCTCTGATAGGACAGGGCAGCTGAAAAACGAAACTCAAGGAGCCTTCACTGCTTCTTAATGGTGCAAGACAAGGTTCAGTGAAGAAAATGTTGCCTTCGTGTTTCTGCCTCGGGAAAAATAAATGTTCATGTAGTTGTCTTTATTTTTAAAACCGTTGCTTTAGTCCTAAACAAAAGGTAAAATATAGCTCTTTCTTGGAATTTAGTTGGCTACATGCCAAGGTAAAAACGATTTTCAAATTAAGAATTATTTTTCGCAGAAGTAATTGTGGCACAAGGCCACCATAGGGTTACATGGAGTATCAGTAAAACAATTTCACTTTTAGTAAATTTAAATTAAGATGGCTTAATGTTGCAGGCTGACTGATAGGAGGATTACAGTTAAGTACAATTTTTAAATTTTGTGGTTGTTCATGTATATTATGTTATGCCACTTGATTAACAGTTACAGTTGATATTTTATGTATTATGAGAAGTGTCTCTGTTTGTTGTGTATTTCTCTTTCTGCCCACAGATCATTCATGGATTGTTACTGACAAGACACGTGAGTTGGATAGGCAAACAAAAAAAACATGTCATTTTTGTATATTTTGTCCTTTTTATATATTGTTTCTTCTGGTCCTGTATATCAGGAGTGATGCAGTAAGTTTAACTGACATCTGTTCATCATAAAGATGAACAGATGTGAGATGGGGGGTAAGAAAGGCAAAGAAATCAGTTATTGATTTTAAGCCTGACAAATTAAGCAGGCCAGGATGTTGGATTCTGGGCTGCAGGTTCAGTAATCGAGCGTCACTGCTCATTTATATATGCCATTATAATTTGTTTATGCTTTCTGTGCTTGGTATATTGATCGCTTGGCATATGTATTCTTATTTTTATATATGATTTTGTCTTTGTGTCGTATTGACAATTTTTATTTCTTTAATACTAGTACAAGTTCCCCTGCGATGTAAGGAGACTGGCGTGACGACGTCCATCTCTGCACATTTGGATGGAATTTGTTCAAAATTACTAAATTCCACAGATATGATATTATTATTATGCTGTAAATATGACCGACAACACTTTAGCAGTGTATGTCTAATTGGTATTGAAGAAAAATAAAAATGTATGCAAGTCAAAAATATGTGTCACCTGCAGTAGCCATGACTGCCTGATCCCTTATGGCAGGCAGTTGCCCTTGATCAGATGTTTCTTGATTGGACATTAAAGAAACAATTATAATTTGCGGCTCTTGCAAAGAGGTGACCTGAACTTTTCTAACATCGCACTAGCTAAATCCTGTCCTGCTTCCTAGGTGGAATATAGTACGCCTTTTTGTAAACAGGGTTCCCTTTTCTGCCTTCCTTAAATAGGGATAAAGGCCCTTAAAAAAATTCTCCTTAGATATATTGTATTAGATATTAATAGGTAAACACATTATCTGAATACATTTGATTTTGCTGTATTGCACACCCATTTGCAAACTTGAAATGTCTGTCTTAAATGAACTGTCACCATGCTGCAATACTGAGAAAAGGCTTTTTATGGCCGATGAGTAAAACAGCTGTTGTTTTCTTAGGCCACAAGTAGAACAGGAATGTTTACCTAGCCAAGACTTCTTCAGTTAAACATGAGTGAAAGCTCCGCATTTTAGAATGCTGTAAAGGGGTTCCATGAATGGAATTAGTATTTTGGATAAAGCGAAAATATTTAACAGGATTTTCTTTTCTTAAAGTTTTCTTTTTATAAACTCATTCTTGTAAATAGTGGCGAAGAAAGCTGTCATGTTTTCAAACTATGCTACTGTGTTTAGGCTTATGAATGTAGGCAACTAAATATGATAGACAAGGAATTCCCTTGTTTTAATAGGTGGAATTATTATTAAAAAACGATTGGTTTTATTAAAAGACAAATTATTAATTATGAAAATAAATGAGTGTTTTTAAAATTCGTTTTCTGGTATTTAGGAAGCTTAATGCTCATATTATGATCTCCTATCATTCACATTTAATTTAGGTGGTGTAGTATCACATAATGAGGACTTTTGCATATGAAATTTCACCATGCCAGGGCGTAAAAAAAAGAGTCATTTTTCTAAGGATTTACATGAGACATATCTAATTTCCAATCTCTGCAGTTAGTAGAAAAACTCTGAGGATGTTTAATATGTAAAAAGTGTTTAGGACATTCACTTTTCAGTGTCCCAAACAGCAAAGTCGAAATTGGGCACAGAAATACATTAATTTCCAGCCCCAGTTTGTGCATTCAGAGCAGTCTTGAATCTGCCTTAGGTTTAAGTAAAATGCATACATTTGGGTGTAGTGTAGGGGGCTGACTTCTATATTATGACCCATGTATATTGCCCGCTGCTTATACTTGTATATGTGAACTTTGATTGACAGATAAGCTTTACCATATTAACACAGCCCACATGCTTATAGATTGAGGCTATGTGATTTGCTGCAGGGATTTTCAACCCTTTCAGAATTGTTCTGTAACTTTGTTTATGCCCAGTCGCTACACACCGGGATTGATAGTGTTAACATATGTGAAACATGTTTCAGATTTACTCCTGTCAAACTGGTGGGAGGAGGCTAGCTCCCCACTAGCTCCCTTACAAATTAAGGCTGGGTAATATGTATGTTGCTCTTTCTTTTTCTCATGTTTTATTGTGATCTTTAAGGGGAATTAGTTGTGGGTGCTGCAATTCTTACGTGACATGGCTAGTTCTTTATTAGCTAGTCTGTGTAAATAAACTCACAGCCCTTATTAGAAGCTGATGTTGCATAATTTGGATTAGGGAAAAGCAGTTTTTCTCTGTCTCCTTGCAGCCCTTGGTATATTGTTCAAATGTACATTCCCAGACTGTAGTGATGTACTATGGACCCCCCATATTATGTAGAAATTCCCTTTTGTATGACCAGATAGGTTTTTAAGACCTTTCCTCATGCCCACTTGGACTATAGTAGAGACGTTTTTCACCTCAATAGAAAATACCTTACGCTTATTTCTGGAACATGGCATAAACAACACCATTATTAAAGGGAGGTATCTGTATGCCTCTGATAAGTTGTTTCATATGTTTTTTTTTCCTTTTGATATGTTTTATATAAGAACTGTAGGAGCACAAAGAGGTAGTATTTCAAGAGATGTTTACCCCATTATACAATGCTATTGTGTGTGAGGACATACATGCAGAATTCTCACGTAGCTATCTACCCTTAGATGTTTGAAGTCCTACAGATGGATTAAAACTAAGACAGAAATTTCACGCCACTAAACGTCCTCAGTCAGCGAGTCTGGTTGAAAAATTGATGACAGACTATTTGTATGCCTTGACTAAAGATCTGTGTTCTATTCATCAATAGGTATCGGACACACTGCAGCCACTACCGGAGGGTCCTGGATATCGTTTGGAGCCTGGCCAATGGATATTGGTGAAGGATTATCAGCAAAAATAGAGTTTGGAGCCCAGGTGGTCCGACCCTTACCTGATCATCTTGGCCACAAGGACTGCGGTGAAGGTGCATGGGCGAAAACACCTGATACATGTGAGCCACCTGAAGCGCCTCCCGCTACCCCTGCCTTCTGATTGGCAGAACCAAGTCGGAGTGCCAAGCCAGGAAGGAGAGTGGCTGGAGAGCTTTGTGCCTTTTTCGGATGCCCAGGAAATAGGGCAATTAAGTAAAGTGTTGCCTGACGGGGAAGGTGTGACAGCCCAGTCAGAAGCAGCTGTCAGTCCCGAGGCACCACAAGGAGTGGCTGAGTCAGATGCCCATGCAACCGAATTGTTCTCTGACCAGGAGCAACCTGGTTTTTGTCGATACGATTTGCGGCCCCGAAAACGGCGCGGTGCCCCACTCTCTAATGGAAGAAATTAGACCAAGACTTTGTTTTGAGAAATATCGAGTAGAGAGACTGGGGTACTGAGCGAAACACTGGATTGAACTCGTAGAGAGCTTGGAACATTGTGCTAATTTGGCTCTGTTCAGAAAGAAAGACTGAATTAAGGGCCGCAAACGTGCTTCTGGAATTTGAAAAATTTGCCTTTTTCCTTTGAAGAACGATAGGAGTCTACCTGTGAGGCTCTAAACGGACACAGGGAGAAGATCCCTTAGTGGGAAGAAGAAACCCTCTGGTGGTGTGCGTGCTTTGTGGATACAAAGATTAGTTTTGGACTTTTAGAGAGGGACCGAGATAGATTTGGACTTATAGAGAGAATGTTCCCTTTTGCTCGATTTATAATGGAGGATGAATAACCACTCGCCCCTCGGCGTCATATTAATAATATGCAATTGTTTTCCGGATGGCCCACCAGATTGAAGGTGGCATTCGTTGCTGGTATTCTCATAATCACATTAATGATGATCTGTGTATTTGTGTATTTGGAATTTCAGCATCCAGTGAAAGGATTGTTGAGAACCACCCCTGCTCCAGAAGAACATCTCTTTTACTCCTTGCCCCCTCATAAGGCTAGACATAGGGAAACTTATTTGAAGATTGTTTTCATTGAAATGCTGCATCAGACCCATAGCACTACGAACAAAACTAACTGTTGGGTCTGTGGGTTGTTATCATCTGTCATGCATCAGCGTGAGTTATTCATCTCCCTTCCTTTGTCCCATTTAGCTAACTGCGAAGCATGAACTGTTCTTGCCAGATAAGAAAATGACGTGTAGAGTTCCAATGGTTCAAACTCACTGAGTACGCTAGTTCTTTCCCTTGAGCAGAAATGTTTCCCTTGAACAAGTCAGTGATTTTGTACAAAAACATGTGTATTCAGTTGAATCAATCAGATATATATAATGTGAAAATATCATTATTAGGAACTGTATCTGAATATCTGTATATAATCATGCAAAACATATCATTTCATATATGTCAGCCAATAGTATAAGTGACTTAGGCTTTAGGCCTCAATTTGAATTTTCCTCATGCCAACTCTTTTTAATCAAATGAATAATGGTTTTGTGCAAGGTAGTGGTGATCTCGCCTTCTGCGGGCATTCTCTTCACCTGTTGCCTTTGTATGCAATGTGGTCCAGCTTGTTGCTCTTATTGTGCTACCAAAATGACAGCTATGATCGTCCCATCTCATACCCCTTCTAAGTCTCAGATGCTCCAACAGGAGATCCGTGAGTTAATGGCTATTAACGAGGATGACTTCCAGAATTAGTCCCTGATTAGTTAGCTACATCACGCTAAAAGGAGGGTTTGAGGAACCAGAATTTAGTTTAGGCCTAGGAAGGCAAGTAGACATTATTAGTGATTAGCGTGATGTACCTATTTAGCCAATATAGGGACCTAGAACACTAATATGCACGCACTATGTAACAACATAGGGATTAGTATACGCCTTATTACATTCATTAGCATCTGATCATATCTTACGCTGCTTGGTTTTACTGACGCCATTTTGTGGCCTAGTCTGCTCACAGCACTAGTGAAACCCTACCATTACATTTAGCTGATGTAGTTCCCCTGAGAAACAGTATAATTGTAGCCAACTGCTGCTTCTGCACGTTAGGCTTGTCAAGGTTGTAGGTGGGGGTAGGCTGGAAAAGCGCATTCCAGGAGGTGCTGTAAGGTTGGCCTGGGCTATGAATGGACCATTGATTCTAACTTGGGAAACTCAAGGTTACATCTGCCTTTCGTGTGGGATGAACACATTCTTGCAGACTCGTGCCTGAGAACGAAAAGGGAGTCACCCTTCCTGAGCTGCCCAGTAAGCTCTGAACTAATCATGTGTGCCATATATGGCTCCTTCCTGGAGCGAAGGGGCCAGAGGAGGTGTTTTCCTTTTACAGTGATAATATGTGTTGAACTGAAAGTATATAATGACTTGTTTGAATATGAACAGTAGTCTTCTTGTCGCACGGACTGGGTGTGGACGGAGAGGCTCCTCTGCGCAGAGTCCATTTAGAATAAATGATTGGAACTTCTTCACTGCCAAATGACTGGTTATTGGTAATTGGTATTGGGGGCTATTAAAAAGTATAGCTCTATGGTCTTATTTATTTTTCTGTACAACAAGGTAAGTGGGCTGGGGCCGGGTCTGGGGAAATTTGTGGTAGTTTTCAGGGGTGGTGGGGGTTCGGGCTAGTTTTATGGGGTGGTGGGATTCGGGGTAGTTTTATGGGCAGATGGGGGTATGGGGTAGTTTTATGTGGTGGTGGGGGTTTGGGGTAGAGTTTTATGGGGTGGTGGGGGTTTGGAGTGGAGTTTTATGGGATGGTGGGGGTTTGGGGTAGAGTTTTGTGGAGTGGTGGGGGGTACGGAGTAGGGTTTTATGGGTGGTAGGGGGTTCGGGTAGAGTTTTATGAGGTGGTGGGGGTTCGGGTAGAGTTTTATGGGGTGGTGGGGGTTCAGGGTAGAGTTTTATGGGGTGGTGGGGGTTCTGGTAGTGCTTTATAGGGTGGTGAGGGTTTTGGGGAGTTTTAAGGGCTTAGGGGGAGGGGGGTGGTAACCTTCACCACGCATACCCCATTACCACGAAAAATCGTTGTTTAGGTATGCAGGGTTGAGGACCTCGTTATTCTGACATACACCCCCCAAACCCCCCCACGCCCCCACCCCTCCCACCTACAAGAACAGTGGGTGATTGTTTTGCAGGAGGCAACTTAATCTTCTATTCTACTTTGATTCACATTTGAGAGTACACAAAACACAGATCTCTTCAACAAATGCGTTAAGCTCCAAAGTTCTCATCATTATTATTATTCCCTGAGATTTACTGGGCACCTCTGCAGCAGATGCCTTAACCCCCATAAAATATTTTAAAATGCAGACTTTGAATCCAATTAAGCAGAACAGATATACTACCATGCTTTTACTAGTTGCCAATTTCTTTTTGGCAGGGTTTAAAAACAATTTATTCATTGAGGCCCAGATTTTGCGTTAGGATTGCGCCACATTTTTGGCACAACCCCGTCTCCAAATCTCATTTGTTAAATATCATAATGCACTTAAATGTACTCATGATGCAACTGATAAACATATGTGTGAGATCTTAGTATCTGGTGTCACTTCTTGTGATGTCACTTCAAGTGATGCCATGTGGAATGTCACGGTCATGACGTCATGTGCTTTGATGGCACCTGTCATGATGTTACTTGCATACTGCCTAACATGGTCAGTCCCCCCCACTTTTTTTTTTAGGACTTGTGCCCCGCCCCTTTCCATTCCTATAAGGTAAACTTTATTGTTTTTCATATGAGAGTCCCCACCCGCCTGGAATTTGTCGAGTACCAAGAAAATTATCGGGCGGCTCCAAGTGGAAGCAAATGTAGGTTGTATTGATGGTGATGTGTGTGTCTTTTGGAGTAGAGCCAAGTCAATCCTATGACGGTCAGGGTCAGCGGGAAATTGACAGGATTTATATGGATTGGTAATCCTGCAGTGGCGTAGCTAGACTTTAGGCTGCCCATGGCGGCCCCTGCGCTTGCCACCCGCGGCAGTCAAATCTGAGGGGGGTTGCAGGCAATTCCTGCAGCTGCCACCTCATAATAGCCTCAGGTAAGAGCAGTGGGGGGGATGCCGACCGCAGCCCCAAAAGGTGTGCCACATACTGCGGACCGCCCAACCCCCAAGTCACTGTAATCCTGCATATAACCCAGCTAATAATTGTCAGCGTGGTGCCGATAGAAAGTCCTATTCCACACGCTTATGTGACCCAGAGGTGTGAATAAGGTCTGTGAGCGTATTATACCTAGGCTTTCCTGTTTTCAGTTTCTATTTTTGGTAAATTCTGGTGGGGTTTTTTCAGTTTTTTCAATACCTTAAAAAACAGTGGTTATCAGTGGTTACACCTTTTCGCGCCATTAAAAACAACAGAAACAGTGTTTTTCCGGTGTTTATGGAATTTTAATTTAATTAAAATTATTGCTTGCTGTCTGCACTGATAGTGCATTTTTATAGATAACGTGTGCACGCACAGGGTATATTAGGTCCAAATACATTTTTACTGCACCAGGATGGACTACAAAGTCAATAGCTTTCTTCACTAACTCTGAAGATTGTAAAGATGCTTTCAGTATACCATCTAGCAAGTGACAAGGATCTTACAGGGAAGCACTTCAGCTCAGGTATCGATTTTGACATACCACCATACAACTTTTTCACATACGTAGCTGAAGTACTGCAACTCTAAACAATATTACTCCAATCTTTATTGAACTTGGTAGGAACTTTTTTCAGCAGCATTCCAAGTGACATTGTTCCATGTTTACCAAATGCTGGTGTCATATTTTCACCAATATCTCAGATGCTTGGTCACAACTATCTTTTCACATATACCTGTCACTACATCTTGCATGGAATGTTTAAAACTTGGGTGTTTGGCAATTCACTTACAATCAATACTGACTCACTAGAAAAGGAGGCAGGTGTATCAAAGGATTTCACCCATTATTTGTCTGTGGGTAAATGTGATGGTATATATTAGGAAAGATTCTTATGAAACCAGCCATTATACCTATCAGTGAAATCAAATGTAGCCAAAATATCAAATATGATTTTGATATTTCCCGATTCTTAATAGTTTATAAAATAACTAAATAAGAATAAAAATGCTTCTAAATACTGCAACTTTAGACCAAAGACCACAAAACTGAAAAAAGCAAAAGGAAGAAGAGACAATGTTTTAGTGACATCCGTAAATGACAAAACTCAAGCAGAATAATGTTAGCCCAGTCTTTCTTGATGCTACCTTGTATAACAAAGTTACATTGCATTGGCCCCTTCAGGAAGAAATTAAAAAGTTTCTTTTACTCATTTTTCCTTCCTTTGAATGGCACATAGTTTGTGGTTGCAAAGGTGTTTTTTCAGTGTTTATGTTTACACCGGTGATGGCTCTTTTCCTTCTAGTGGGGTTTTATCAGTTATTATAGGTTTAAACCTAAAACCAGATAGCCTAATTATACCATACATAAGGTTTTCAGTGCCATTTAAGAATACAGATAAGTCGGTTATCAAATCCCAGAACAATCGAAGTCGCACCCTCCAAGCAAACCTACCCCAATTGTTAGAGAACACATCCACTCCCAGTGGCGGCTGGCTTTAATGGGCGAAAGGGGCGTTGCCCTACTAGCATCCGAGAGGACGAGAGGAAAGAGAGAATGTACACCACGGAGCACCTTTAAATAATCTGCTCTCAGCTTCATGCTAAGTGCAACACAGATTCTGTGGTATTTTTAAAGGAAAGAACTGAGGAGCGAGCCTAGTCCTCCTGCGCATGTGCTGGCTGGGGCTATCGCTCGCCTTTGATGCACAGACGAGGAGAGTGATGTCAGCATGATTGGAGTGGCCGGTAGAAGCGGCAATAGTTAACTTTTATATGGGGCTCTTATGCTGTGGCCCAGGCATTTTCAGCAGAGCGCCATTGAAATATATGGTATGGGGCAGGGCTGGCCTACATCGAGGAAGTGAAGTGGGAAGCCTCCTGATTGGATGTTGGAAGCTGGGGGAGTGGGATGTGGAAGAGTTCATCTACGCAGCTCCGATTTTATTTCGGGGATAATCAGAAAGCAGCAGGTGTGCTGTTTTATTCTACATGTTCGAGTATCGTGTTGCAGGTTTATTATCCAGGAGGTACACCGGCTCAAAGTATGTACTGCATATCATTAAATGGGGGGACGGGCGGTACTTTGCACCCCCTTTTGTACATACTCCCAGACTGATATAGCAAAGTTACAAACCAATATCACAGTTACCAAATTATATGACAGTACGTTTATAGAGCGCTGCATGATAAAAGGGTATTTACGTGGCGGCTGGCTTTAACAGGCGAAAGGGGTGTTGCCCTACTAGCATCCGAGAGGACGAGAGGAAAGAGAGAATGTACATCATGGAGCAGCTTTAAATAAGGTGCTCTCTGCTTCGTGCTAAGTGCAACACAGATTCTGTTGTGTTTTTAAAGGAAAGAACTGAGGAGCTAGCCTAGTCCTCCTGCGCATCTGCTGGCCAGGACGAGGGCTATCGCTCGGCCTTGAGGCACACATAAGGAGAGTGATGTCAGCATGATAGGAGTGGCCGTTAGAAGCGGCATTAGTTAACTTTTATATGGGGCGCTTATGCTGTGGCCCAGGCATTTTCAGCAGAGCGCCATTGAAATAGATGGTATGGGGCAGGGCTGACCTACATAGCGGAAGTGAAGTGGGAAGCCTCTTGATTGGATGTTGGAAGCTGGGGGAGTGGGCTGTGGAAGAGTTCATCTACGCAGCTCCGATTTCATTTCGGGGATAATCAGAAAGCAGCAGGTGTGCTGTTGTATTCTACGTGTTTGAGTATCGTGTTGGCCGTTTATTATCTAGGAGGTGCACCTGCTCGAAGTATGTACTGCATAGCATTACATGGGGGAAGGGGCCGCTCGCCAGCAGGTACTTTGCACCCCCTTTTTTACATACTCCCAGACAGATATAGCAATGTAACAAACCGATATCACAGTTACCAAAGTATATGACAGTACTTTAATAGAGCGCTGCATGATAAAAGGCTATTTGCTTTACTCATTGAATATGAACTTTGCAGACGTCAGCAGCGAGCGTGTAACTCACCAGGCCACTTTGGGTCTACGAACAGTCAAGCGATAATAGTATGATTGTTGAACTTTGTGTGTGTTTCCTCTGTGTGCGTGCATGTGTGTGTGTGTATCTGTAAGAAAGTAAATCTTTATTAGAGTTAATTAAATCCATAAAGTGTATCTGTGTTTTTTGCAGCGAAGGGCTGCACCGGTTGTGTTCAGGTTTTAGAGCAGATGATTGCCACGCCATTGTGAACACCATTTAATAAAACAATATTGACGTGAATGATGGTGAATCTGTATATGTGCTTTTCACAAGGATGTCCAGTGAGGAGATTCCTACATAAAGCAGTTCATAGCTGATAAATGAGACACTACTTCCCTGAGAATATTTAGTGGAATTCAGGCCATAAATGCTTGCCTCCGTTCCGCTGGTTGTGCTCGGCTCCCTTTTTAGGTCTCGCATGGCATACTGCGCACATGCGCAGTCAAGCTCGCAAGATTTTATGTTTTTAGGAGAACGTCACCAGCGAGGGTTAAGCCTCACCCCTCATCTCCATTGGCTGGCCTTCTAAACGGTGGCCAGCCATTGGAGAAGAGGTCCTAGTGACGTTCTTCTTTCTCTTTAAGCCCCGTCCTTTTCAGATTGGGTTCCTTGACTTACTGCTGAAGCAAAAGGATTCTTATCTTCTTTATGGGTCCAGATGGCCCCATAAAGAAGATAAGGAACCTTTTACCCCAGCAGGAAGTCGGGCGCCTAGTCTGAAAGGGACGGGGCTCAAAGACAAAAGGCTGTGTCATGGCGAGCGCTTTTCTCTGACGCCGGAACGTTTTTTCTCAGCTCTCTATTTCCGCCCGGAACAGCTTGTCCCTTCCGCTATACTTACGTATAACTGCTCGGGATGCACTACGTCCCGATCTGGACGCTGCTTCTTGCTTTACTCGCAACTTGGTGTTATTCTCAAAGACCCCATGTTCTCAAAATGTATGGCGGCGAGAAAAATGTTAGTCTGAGCTACTTCCATCAGTTCACTTCTAACTCCTAGAAATTGTACCCCCATCCAAGGCATCCGATTGCTTCTATATTTGAAAAATAATTCTGCTTAATTTAGAAAGTGGTCAAACTTGAGTGGCGTCACATAAATTAGTATAACAATTGCGCAAAAGACAGATGGGCAATTAATCTTGTTTACAAAATATCAAATACATACTTCACAGTTCCAAATGATGTCGATAATAAACCCTCTTTCTCTCCAAACTTCTTCTAGAAAACACCAGTATGTCCGTGTGTCCAACAGAGCCGCCAGATTGGAAGGCGGGACCCGGTGCGTTCCACTGCAGCCTCTTTTCCGCTGCCGAAAGTTCCGGTTGAGGATAGTGGGCATTTTGTTTTTCACCCCTTTCAGGGGTACTATAGTGGGAAGTGCTGCCGGTGTCCCTGCTCTCTGTGCAGTCATGTTTCCTCTGGCTAGAAGTGCTCTCTCGCTGTCTGGTAAGGATGGGTGACATTCTGTGGACGCGTTCACTGTGGTGCTTGAAGTCCAGACTGTCGCAGTTATTTTATCTCTTCCGACACTAGTGATATGCTTTCGAGTTTCGCCTCTGTCGGTGCAGGCTCTGTCTGCATGTTCTACGAGGCAGTATACTTCATGCAAACACGTTAATGGGAGAGGAGTACATTTGCAAAACTGCAGTTTTTAAATGCTGGGTAACAAGTATTGTTTTATTCGCGTATTAAAGAAATAGTCAGAAGGCTAACCTGCTTCCTGTATATAGCATGTTTCTGTCAGACCACTGACCAATTTAATATATATGCTTACCATACCTTGCTGCACCAGCCTCACCTCTTGAAAAAGCTCTTGTGACATTTCTGATCTGCCTTTGTTCCCAAACGTTAATTCTACGTTATAGTGAAAAGGGTCTTCTATTCTGCATCTGTTAAAACCTGTAATGTCCTTTGTATGTCAGAGGTAAGTCGTGCCCTTGAGCATGAAGTTCACCTTAGTAATGAAAAATGCAGGGTTTGTTAACTATCACTCCAGGTCCTTAAGTGCACCCAGGCAGGCTCCTGATTTCTATTTTCAAACATTTGACAACAGTTTGTTACTAATTTGGCTAGTTCTGATGTGGCCACCGCGATGTGTAACCTCTCCTTATCTCTGTTGCCTCCCCTATTTAATGGTAGTTTTTTAGCGACACCTGAAGGATGGAAGACAGAGTCAAGTGTTTAACTCGCTGAGACATCTTGCTACACAATACTTATGGTTGAAGGAACAATGCCATTTGTGAAAGATGAAAAATTAATTAGCCCTTTGGTGAAGGGATACATTAAAGTGAACCATAGTTTTACATTAATTTCTGTGTTTCACCTGCTTGCAAATAATATGAGCCCACTAATCATAATGAAAGGCAGCTCCATGATGCACAGATGGTTAAACTAAATTGTCTGAAATTCAGCTAAAACCAAATGGATTGCAAATGAAAGAGTACGTGTCCCTTCTGTTGTAACTCAAACATGTGTAATGGTTCACTGGCCTTCATCTGTGTATAGGAGCCGGTTCAGAGAGTTAATTCCTAGAACTGACTCTCTGAACTGGGACGTGTCAATCTGCTCTGCCCCTGCGTGGGTAAAGTGTTTGCTTAGGACAAATGTCGTGTGTTTAAATTGTGCGAAGAAAGCAGAGACCACGAGCATCTGCTGACTACATAAAACAGTGCATGTTTGACAAAAACAAGATAACAGACTTAAGTTCTAGGTCAGGAGGCAGTAGCGTAAGAGATTGGCTAAATATTAGCATGGTCATGTGCATCATGGATAACCATCTGAAGCAACCTTTTCCCTCCTGAGGCGGAAGCCGGGAGTTCTCGCTCTCTTCTTTGTACTTTTTTAGCATTCTCCCCGTAATTTTAATTGTGTGCTTTTCTGCGCTTGATTAATAAGCGCCAGAGACTTGAGACTTCCTCAGCGCTCCTTAGCGCTTTGTTGTTCCTTCCCCCCTCCCCTACCCCCGGACCGCCCTCGGCTGAGCATCGACGCCGAGGGCTGGGATCTTGCTCTTTGGCGGCCATATTGGGTGGGGGCCAGGCCGATCACGTGCTCTAGCAGCGCTATAAAAAGGAAATAGGTAGCCTCTCCCAGGGATAACCATCTGAAGCAACCTTTTCCCTCCTGAGGCGGAAGCCGGGAGGTCTTGCTCTCTTCTTTGTACTTTTTAGCATTCTCCCCGTAGTTTTAATTGTGTGCTTTTCTGCGCTTGATTAATAAGCGCCAGAGACTTGAGACTTCCTCAGCGCTCCTTAGCGCTTTGTTGTTCCTTC
Organism: Lissotriton vulgaris; assembly: GCF_964263255.1. Classification (NCBI taxonomy): domain Eukaryota; kingdom Metazoa; phylum Chordata; class Amphibia; order Caudata; family Salamandridae; genus Lissotriton; species Lissotriton vulgaris. The sequence continues at coordinate 871,910,198 of NC_141685.1, forward strand.
CCCCCTCCCCTACCCCCGGACCGCCCTCGGCCGAGCATCGACGCCGAGGGCTGGGATCTCACTCTTTGGCGGCCATATTGGGTGGGGGCCAGGCCGATCACGCGCTCTAGCAGCACTATAAAAAGAACGTTCACGACTTCGCGCAGCGGACGCGTACTGCGGACGTGCCGGACCTGCGCCTGAGTCGTGCCAGAGTCCTGCCTGTTTGCGCACGTCAGCGTCCCGGAGGTGATCGGAGTGGCGGGCGGGGTTGGCTTTTTTGCGAATACTTTCTCCTGGTGCTATTATGATTTGCTATACGTCACTGGAGCTTCGATCCCTGCAAAAGGCTTCCTGCGCCTGTCATAAGGTTTTCCCTGGTCGATATGGGGGCAAGAGGAAATGTCCGGGTTGTGGCTGGTTTCCGGCCAGTGCCCCGGCCACTATATCGACCAAGGAGGTGGACAGTGTGAAGCATCTCTGCTTGCTTTTAAACACCAGATCAGTTCGCAGACATGCCCAGGAGATCTTTGATGTCCTCGCCACTGAAAAACCGTTATGCGTGATGCTGACAGAGACATGGTTAGAAGAGTCGTCTAATCCCGACATTGCCATAGCAATCCCCCCAGAATACAATATCTTTAGGCAAGACAGATCGGAAGGGAGAGGTGGGGGTGTGGCACTCGTGGTGAACAAATCCGTTGCATGTTTTATTATCCCGATGGATGCCATCACGGGTTCCGAATCCCTTGCCTTCTCTATATTATTGGCGTCTCAACAATCCTTTAAAGGGCTCTTAGTCTATAGGCCCCCTGGTCCGGCCGGATCTTTCTTTGAGGAGCTCCAGTCGGCAATGTCGGCGCTGGTCCTGAGAGCGGAGCATTGTGTACTGGCCGTGGATTTTAATTTCCATATGGATGAGTGATCTGACCCTGACACGATCAAATTGATGGACATCACGGCACCCCTAGGCCTTGTCCCCTACCTCTCTGGACCTACTCCTGATAAGGGCCACACCCTAGATCAGGTCTTTTCAACGTCCCCTATAGAGGTGACGACACTGCTGCCGGTGCTCTGGTCAGATCATCGGCTGGCCAACTTCTATGTACCGTGCACAAAGAAACCATCGAGCACTGCTTTTAGGCAGCAGGGACTAGCATCTAGGGCGTATCACCGGGTGACTCCGGAGATGCTGGCCCAGGCATCTCTGGACCATCCCTGCCCTCTTACGGGTGATTTGGATACTGATTTAGAGTCTCTGCAGACGTGGCTGACGGACAGGCTGAACGATCTAGCCCCTGTGATCGCCCCCCCGATCAACATCTAAACGAGTCTCTGCCCCTTGGTTCACCGAAGCGCTGTCGGACTCTCGAAAGCGGTGCAAGGTGGCTGAAAGGGCTTGGGGGTCACAGTACGACTCCGATGCCAGGCTTGTCTACAGGACAATGGTTAAAGCCTACCACCGGGAAATCCTCCTGGAGAAAAAAGGCTATTTTGCCAGGAGGATTGAGGCTGCATCCAATTCCTGTAAGGAGATTTTTACGATTGTCAGGGAATTTATGACCCCACGATCTAATTCGACTCAGGCCGCCCCTTCCGAGTCATGGGTTTCTGCCCTTGCCAACTTCTTTACCACCAAGAGAAAGCTGATCCAGGACTCCTTTCCCGTGAGGCTGGTCGATGTTTCTCCCAGCCTCGAGGATGGGTCAGCTCCATCGGCCCCTTCGGGTCCAGTCTTGGCAGACTTTCCGTCATTTTCAGTATTCTCGTCATTGGCACTTATGGCCAATCTTACATCCGGGTCGCCTCTTGACCCATGCCCGGCCAAATTTTTGGCGAAAATGGCGGCAATCGTAAATCCGGTGGCAAACCCAATTTTGAATCTTTCCTTGAGTTGCGGGGATAGTCCCGCAGGCTTGGAAGCAGGCGATGGTCATTCCCCTCCTTAAGAAGCCGGGCCTCGACCCTGAGGCTCTGGCCAACTATAGGCCTATCTCTCTCCTCCCTGCATTGGTTAAGATCTTGGAGAAACATGTGCATATCGTGCTTTCAAACTTCTTGGAATCCCACGATCTGCTACACTCCTCTCAATCTGGTTTCCGCCCCAATTTAAGCATCGAGACGGCGCTTTTGGAGGTGTCCGAAGCCATTAAAGAGTCGCTGGATTCGGGAGGCAAAGCTATGCTTGTCATGCTTGATTTGTCGGCGGCTTTCAACACCGTCCCCCATGAGGGTCTCCTCGCCAGACTTCATGAGATCGGTCTGAGGGGGACGGTGCTCAGCTGGTTTAGATCTTTTTTGGCTGACCGTCGACAAATGGTCTGGGCCTCTCCTAGCTCTGCCGTGATGTCGCCCCTGGGAGTCGGAGTCCCACAGGGCTCCGTGTTGAGCCCGACTCTCTTTAACATCTTTATGACCCCTCTGGCAACAATGGTGGAGTCCTTTGGGGCCCAGATCGTATCTTATGCCGACGACACCCAGCTCCTCTTTACATGCAGGAAAGGAGAAGATTTCGACGGAGAGAGTATCCGCGAGTGCCTTGGGGCTGTTTTCAAATGGTTCCAGCTTAACAGCCTCAAGTGCAACTCAGAAAAATCTGAGATGCTCTTCTTCGGCTGCCCACTTGACCCAGACTGGCATGAATGGTGACCTGCCAATATGTTCCCTCCAGCGCGCTCGTCTCAGTTAGCAAAGAACTTGGGAATCAAGATTGATAACGGGCTGACGTTAAGATCCCAGGTTCTGGCTCTCACGGGAACTTGCTTTGGCCTCCTCAGGATGCTCCGGAAGTTTCTCCCCCTGCTTTCTCAAGAGCATAGGACTACAGTGCAGGCCTTAATTGGTTCAAGATTGGATTACTCCAACATACTATATCTTGGCCTGCCGGAGTATCTCCTGCAACGTTTGCAGGTGGTCCAGAATACGGCCGCACGGGCCATTTTTGGCCTTCACAGCCGAGCCAGAGTCTCTGGCCTATTGCAGTCACTCCATTGGCTGCCTATCCGGAAGCGGATAGTGTTTAAGGCCTTGACCTTGGCTCACAAGGCTCTGTATGCCTCTGGAGCTAAATATCTCCAAAGGAGGCTTGCCTTTTACCATCCGGCCCGATCTCTGAGATCTGAGTCTTTGTTCCTGGCTGTGGTTCCTCGAGTAAAAAAGGCCCGCATTGGAGGCCGCTCTTTCAGGTTGCGGGCACCGCAGCTTTGGAATTCTCTGCCCTTGGCCCTACGCAGTACATCTAACCTACTGACTTTTAGGAAAGGCCTCAAAACATGGCTCTTTGCCCGTTAGTGCGCTCTCTTTCTATTGCTGGATCTGTTTTTATCCTTACTGTTGTGTTTTTATTTTCTCTGTGTTGTGTTTGTCTATTTCTGGTTGCCAATAAAAGCGCTGGGACACTCTATCGGAGTAGCCGTGCGCTACAGAAGACCAATTTAACATAACATAACATAACATATAAAGTAAATGTAAAGTAAATGTACACATGGACATATTTGTGAAATGCTCACACCATAATGTTGTTGTTAATGATTAATGTGTCCAGGTTCTGTAAAATGTATATAAGGACTGATTTCCTTACTGTACAGATCTCTTTGCAGTCCTACTGGCAAATTGTCTCAACTGCAGTTCATTGGCAATAAAGAGCCACTCTTGAAGCCTTTGTGTGTGTCCATCTTACTTACCCATAAAAAACCTGTGCTTTAACAGATGGTGCCGTGGACTCGCTGGGGACTGTTGGTCTCTGCAGGGGTTAAAGTACTGCGGTCTCAGGACTCTTTGGGGGGCCTTACAGTCTCGGTATATGCTGCGCAGCTGCTGATTGGACCTGGTTTCCTGCAAGGCCCAGACGAAAAGGCTCCCGTTGATAAGCCTTTGACATCAGACACCAGCAGCTCCCTTCGAGCCACCAGGTGATTTTTGCCACAACAAGAAGGATGCATACAACGGCGTTACTGGTCAGATGATCAGGTAGGTAGTGCTTAAATGCACTGAACTCAATTTTATAAATTGAATGTTGTTTTTCTAATACCTCAAAGGGTACACACTGGGATTCATTAGGGGTCCCTAGGAGAGGTCTGAGGGCGCCTTTAAGATAGGTGCCTGAGGAAGGCTGTCCAGTCTGCGAAAGATCGTGAGGATCCCAAGGACAGAAGAGGAGCCATGGGTGTTTGCCTCAGGGGGGACCGAGGGTGGTTGCCTCCAAACAGAGCATGCCTAGTCATTCAGCTCTGAAAGACGTCTAAAAATATATGCATATGGTTAACATAGGTTGTACAACTGTGTTTTTCTAGTATAATTTTTTTTTTTTTTCAAATGCTCAGTAAACTATTTCTAAGTACAGCCAAAGGGCGTAGGGCAGCCTTAGATGTCACTCAACCGACGCCTCCTCGCGGTACACCAGCATGGTATGTGGCACGAAAAAAAGGAAAACCTACAGATATTCATCTAGATCAATGGATTCATTATACCAGGAAAAATCCAGATTTACAATGGCCAGAATATGGCACGCTTGATAGAGCTAAAATGCTTTATTTAGAAGATTGTTTAAGGGAACGTGAAAAGAAAGGGAAGAAAGTACGTTTATTACAATGGGATGCATTTCATGCATGGCGATCATATGCTGCTAATAGATGGACAGAGGAACCTAGGACAACGAAAGGAAATGCTATGGCACATGATAGGGAGATACCAATACCAGATGTTTACCCCACTCTACCTAATGCTCCCTTAGAATAGGAAGATACAGAAGATCCGGTAATAGAAGCATTATTAACAACTCCACCACCATACAGTCCGCTAACAATGCAAGCTCCGTCAGCAGTACACACACAACAAGTTACACCACAAACTAGTAAGACAATGCCTTTACCACAACAAGGTACGCCTGGTTCTCACACAGGTAGAAAAGGGTTACGGATAATAATATCAGAAAAAGAACAGAAAGAGGTACACGAGTGGGTAACAGATGTTATGAAAAATGGTACTTCTCTATGGCAAAATGCAAAAAGCCGCTTCCCAACTGATTTCACGCCTGCACTTCAACGCAGCGCTTTGGAAATTTTAGACAAAAAATGTTTCTTCTGGTTTAAAGATTGGGAGAAATATTGGCCTGCTCAAGACGGGTACCCCCAACCTGACAATTTGTCCCGTGCTCATGTCAACACAATATTAGCAGTAATAGACGATGTAGGGGCACCAAACACAGAAATATTAGATGCTGTGCAGATATTAGCTGAATGGCTAGATACACTACCATTACTAGAACGCAAATGTGCAAAACGTAAAAAAAAAAGAAGAGGAGGAAGCTAGTACCCTATCAAATTCTTGTGTTCTTTCTCCTGCTCACACCAGGCCATTAAGAGAAGTACCAGGAAGTCAGCTGGGGAAGGCCACCATTAAAGTTCACACACCATGGTTGAACGTTGAATTACACAGATTTGCCCTTCAGTTTCCAGATATTAGACAAGACAGAGAAGAATGGTATAGACAAACAGAAATCATACTAAGAGTTGGCACTCTCACCCTGGATGACATAGAACAAATGTTTTCTATAATATTGCCACCAGACATTTGGGGAAAAATAAGGAGAGAGGATGATGAATATTTAAAGATAAAATGGGAAAATATAACTTCAGAAAAAAGGGAACAAGGAGAGGATATTTCAAATGATATTAAAGAATTACCCGCAAAATAATGGCTAAAGTAAATATACTGGTACCAAGAAAACAAATTGACTGGTCAAAATTAAATGGATGTATACAAGATACTGAAGAAACTGTCTCTGCGTTTTTCGCTAGAATACAGAAAGTGTTCACAGCTTCAAGTGGGTGAAAAAGAGGCAACACAAAGTGCACTTGTCTCCTGTTTTGTAAATAATTTAAAGCCTTCAATAAAAAAAGGGATTCTAGAGTACAACCCTACTTGGTCATGCAAACCTCTGACAGAGATTTTGCAATTAGCACAGTATTACGAGATGCTAGGGAAAAAGGATTTGGAATGTAAAAATAACAAAATAAAGGAGTTTAAAACAAAAGTTTTGGTTCAGCAGGCAAACCAGTATAGCGGCCGAGGACAAAGGGGCAGGGGGAGAGTAAGAGGCCGTGGGGGCCCACAAAGGTCATGTTCGGCTCCCCCAGCACAGCATACCACCACAAATGAACAAATGACAACCACACAGGGATGCTTTAATTGTGGGGAACATGATCATTGGAGAGCTCAATGACCATACCCCGTCAAACAGTCACAAAGAGGGGGTGGGATGGGGAGATCAAGAGGCCAGGGAAGGAGCATGGGAAGAGCTGGATATCAACAAGGACGTGACTCACAACCTGACCCAACACAGTACCCCCCAACACAAATTTCTTTGATAATGCAGAAATACCAAAAATGCAGGTGCATCACCCTTATGATGGGATCTATCAAGAAGGGCCCCAAGGGGAATGGGACTACTATGTCCGATAGGGAGGCCCGAGAGAGTTAATACAGAGGATGGTAATCCCTGTAGATCCCACTGGACCATATGTAAGGGGTAAGATTGAAGGTACACCTGTGGAATTATTAATAGATACAGGGGCCACCAATTCCTCCTTGACAAAGAAAAAGGTTCCAGATGTTCCACTCTCAGGACAAATAAATAAGTCAGTGGGATTCACTAACATACCTGTAACAAGTCCAATTTCGGCACCCTTGAAATACAGTATAGGCCCAATACAGGACACCCATTCATTTCTAATATCAGACAAATGTGCATTTAATTTGTTGGATTTTGGACTTGCTAAAAAAAATGAATGCAACAATTAAGTGTACTGCAGATGCAGTTTTCTTGGAAGTCAATGGGCCGATGACAGAGGAAATAGACAACTGTTTACTGTCAATAGGAATAAAAAATATACCAGCACAAATAATGGACCAGATAGATTCGAGAATTTGGGCAAAACATACAAATGACACATCACACCTGTAACAATTACAGTCAAACAGAATGTGAAATTACCAAGGATAACACAGTACAAAATAGCTCCAGAAGGTCTAAAGGGGTTGCAGGATATAGTAGCTGACTTACTAAAAGAAGGGATTGTGAAAGAAATAACAGACAGTCCTTGCAACAGCCCAATTCTACCGGTCCTAAAAAAAGGGGGATGGAAATACTGATGAAAAGAATTACAGATTCATAGTTGATCTCAGAGAAATAAATAAAATAGTGGTGCCACAGTTCCCGGTTGTCCCAAATGTAGTATCAATATTGTCAACATTGTCACCAGAAATGGCATACTTTTCAGTAGTCGATTTAAAAAATGCCTTCTTCTCAATTCCAGTAGATGAGGGTAGCATGTACCTCTTTTCATTTTCTGTAAACGGAAAAAGTTACTGTTTTCAACGTGTTCCACAGGGGTTCACAGAGAGCCCAAGCATTTACAATCAGGCCTTGAAAAGAGAACTAAACACATTCAATTTATCACCCAATTCTGTGCTAATACAGTACATAGATGACCTGTTGATTGGTAGCACCTCTGAGACACAATGTACAACGGACACCGTTAATTTGTTGAACTTCCTAGCTGAACGTGGTCACAAGGTTTCACCAGAGAAAATACAATTTGTTCAACAGGAAGTGTCCTATTTAGGACACATCCTGTCGAAAGGGCAGAGAAGATTGGATGATAAGCGCATTAAATTCATTCTACAGACACCAGTGCCACGCACCCAAAAACAGGTGCGAGCCTTCCTAGGAATTGCCAGTTATTGTAGACATTGGATTGCTAACTTTTCCTTGCTTTCAAAACCTTTATTGGCCTTAACCCACAAGGACACGCCCGAACCCCTTTAGTGGTTGCCAGAACATGAACAAAGCTTCCTTGCCATTCGGCAAGCTCTCTGCTCTGCTCCTGCTTTAGGCCTACCTGACTATTCTAAATCTTTCCAACTCTATGTTCATGAGTCTGACGGGTGTGCTCTTGGGGTTCTCTGCCAGCAGTTTGGTGACCACAAAAGACCATGCGCATATTTCTCTGCCACCTTGGATACTGTAGCCAAGGCTTCACCTTCCTGTAACGTTCGGTTGCAGCAACTGCCTTATCATTACAACATGCAGAAAGCATAATAATGGGACATGAAGTTGATGTCTATGTTCCACATGCCGTGGAGCTGATACTGAATAAGACACGTACTCAGCACCTCACAAATGCCAGGCTCACGCAGTATGAGCTCTGTTGAATGAATGAATGAATGAATGAATGAATGAATAAGCTTTATTCGATTTTGTTTTTTAAAATCATAAAAGCATACAGAAAATAACAGTAATTAAAAATAAATATATACATTCAATAAAAACATAACTTCACTTTCAAAAGACATAACCCCCGCCTCAGGATTCGGCGGTGAGACATATTTTCAAGGGGTATATCCCTATCTTGAATGAAGATACACGGGTTTGTCCTTTAAAGTGGGTGAGCTCAAAAGTTGCGGCAATTGTACAATGATTCGAATCTGTTGGCAACAGAGAAACTAATACCACTGGGTATCTGGACTTCCCCACCCAGCGGATGGTGGTAGGCTATTGTTGTTCCTAATCAGGGGATGTTTGGCATACAGGGATAGAAATCATGCAAGTCCCAAGTCTGTATTGGGCCATCCCCTTCTTGGGCTGGACAAGATCTTAAATATGATGCGATGTTCCGATTCCTGAATCGAACCAGTACCAAGTCCCCTGAAATGTTTTTTGGTAGTAAGCCCAACCAGCCCACCCTTCTCACGCTCAGGATTCCGCCGTCTTTGACCGGTGGTAGGGGTCTGTTCCTTCCCATCCAGAATATAACTTTGTTCATTAGGTCCTGCTGACTTTCAGCTTTTCCCAGCGCAAGTGGTGGCACTCCTGTGAGGATGGACACATATGGCGCTGCTTGTGGTGGGAGATGAATGTATGGTGCATTGCGTACTGTCTTGGCCTCTGAGGGCCTTGATATCACAGGTTTGCAGGGAGCTTTGAAAGTAGTTGAACTTGGAATTATAGGAGATTGTGGAATGACTTGCTTGCTTTTAAGGATGGCAGATAGCTTAGCTGATGGCAGAGTGGTGGTTGGCTGGGGTCGGTTCGATGTTACAGGATTATCGATGGGTTTCAGGATGGTCGTGATTTTGTTCTCGAGACCCAAGAGCCTTTCCCCTATGGCGTTGATTTTTTCTGTTAGTGGGGAAATGATAGTTTTGACAAGTTGTTCAATCTGAGTCAGAAGAGAGGTCTGGGAATAAGATATCGGTTCAACCAGTTTGACATCAGTCTCCATGGTGGTAGGGAGATTATGGACGGGCATTACGGTGGTAACAGTTGGTATATGAGAATTGGATTGAGACCTTTCGGCATAGTCCTCATCATGCTCTCTATTGACGGGTAGTAACCATGAAAGTACAGAGGCTTGTGTGTTGACATTATTCAATGAAGAGGGGGTTCCCTGTATACTGCCTTTAGTATTCGTAGTGCGGATGCCTTTGGCGAAGAAGGGTGAGTCCACACTGACATATTTAGTTTTGCATAATCTGTTTAGCTCACCCCACGGGGACAGGTTCTGCGTTCTTGGGGAGTTTAGTGGAGGAGATAGTGTACTAGATGGGGAGTAACAGGGGCAGATTATGTCTGTAACATGCACAGTAGGCCGGGAGCTTGTGGTAAGCGTTTGGTGCATTTGCACCGCATGACACCCCTGCGCAGCTGGACTTATTCCTCCCTTACAGGGCATGATCACAATGGAAATAATGATGTTACAAATAAATGTATAAATAAAGTGTGGACACGATACCTCCTTTTGCAGTAGTTACAAGGGGGGTTGCCCGTCCCGTCCTGGTCGGACCACTGAGGGCCACAGAGGGCCCGCCCTTTGCCCGGGCTTAGCCCCGGGCGCTCCCGCGCGCGACTCGCGTTGCGAGAGGTGTTGCTTGTTTTTCAGGCGCCTCCAGGCGCGAAGGTAGCGCCAGGGACGCGACTCGGCCGCCGGGGCACCTGGGGGTTGCAGTTCTTTGACCCGGTGGAGCTGAGCTTGTTTGCGTGGCTGCCGTTCCCCTCACGGCGCTGGACTGTGCTGTACTGATCGAGCCGTTGCCCTCACGGCAGGTAGGTAGGGCGAAGCAGGGGGACCCTGAGCGCTCGGCGCTCCTTGTTTTTCAGGCGCCTCCAGGCGCGAAGGTAGCATCAGGGACGCGACTCGGCCGCCGGGGCACCTGGGGGTTGCAGTTCTTTGACCCGGTGGAGCTGAGCTGGTTTGCGTGGCTGCCGTTCCCCTCACGGCGCTGGTCTGTGCTGTACTGATCGAGCCGTTGCCCTCACGGCAGGTAGGTAGGGCGAAGCAGGGGGACCCTGAACGCTCGGCGCTCCTTGTTTTTCAGGCGCCTCCAGGCGCGAAGGTAGCATCAGGGACGCGACTCGGCCGCCAGGGCACCTGGGGGTTGCAGTTCTTTGACCCGGTGGAGCTGAGCTGGTTTGCGTGGCTGCCGTTCCCCTCACGGCGCTGGACTGTGCTGTACTGATCGAGCCGTTGCCCTCACGGCAGGTAGGTAGGGCGAAGCTCTGTTTATTTGCAGCACATGTAACACTTCACAAGTGTAATGTTCTTAACCCTGCCACTCTGTTACCTGTTCCCACTGATGATCTAGTGGACTCAGACCATGATTGTATTTTGTTAACTGAGGAGCAAACAAAGGGTCGAATAGATATGACTGATACACCCTATGTAGATGCTGAAGGAGAATTGTGGGTGGACGGTTCCTGCCTTAGAACAGAGGAAGGCAATACGTCAGCAGCCTATGCAGTTGTAACAAATAAAAATTTAGTTGAATCCTGTAAGATATCCGAGTTGTCTGCACAAGCAGCAGAACTTGTGGCACTCACACGAGCTTGCGAGTTATCTGTAGGAAGGTGTGTTAACATATTCACAGACAGTCAATACGCCTTTAATGTGGCACATTCCTTTGGTAGACTCTGGAAGGAAAGAGGTGTTATTACCTCACAAGGCGCAAAGATACAGCACGGAGTGCTTATCACCAAATTACTTAACTCCTTGGCACTCCCCCAAAAATTGGCCATAGTTAAATGCAGTGCTCACAAAAAGGTTACAGACAAAGTAGGTCAGGGAAATGCATTTGCTGATACAACAGCAAAACAGACAGAACAAAGTCATTCAGCATTAGTACTAACAGCCCAAGAATTACCTCTAGAAGTGAAGCCACTAGATCTAACAACTAAAGGTGTGAGACTAATGCAACAAAGAGCAACAGCAGAGGAACAGATGAGTTGGACAAAGAATGGGTCATTTGTTCAAGGATGCTGGATGAATGAGACCAAGGAGAAGTACATGTTGCCAGACAGAATGGTCTACTCCATGTGTTTGGTCATGCATGGCCCGGCCCATATATGCATGGATGGCATAGTACATTGTATGGACAAACTCTGGGTAAACAAGAACATAAGAAAAAAAGCACAGGAGATATGTCAAACATGTATGGTATGTGCTCCAGTACCTAAAGGCCACTTTGAAAAACCAACAATGCCGTTTGAAGCCCTGCAAATTGACTATGTGGAGATGCCACGTACAAATAAGTATAGGTATATCCTGGTGGTAGTGTGTATGTACTCAAAAGGATAGAGGCATATCCAGTAAAACATAGCGATGCCATCTCAACAGCCAAGTGCCTGATAAAAGAGTTGATCCCACGTTTTGGGGTCCCAAAATAATATTTTCAGACAATGGCAGCCACTTCTGTAATGAAATAATAAAACTAACATGCAAGGCTCTGGGAATACAGCAGAAACTGCACTGTGCCTATCATCCAGAGGCGGCTGGTGCAGTAGAGAGGAAAAATGGCGTATTAAAGAACAAAATAGCGAAAGTATGTGCTGACACAAAATTTACCTGGATGGATGCCTTACCAATTGCCCTAATGAGCATGAGGAGCACACCGGATGCCAAGACAAAACTTAGTGCACATGAAATAGTCACTGGGTTGCCAATGGTAGCTTGGGGAGTTCCAGACAAAAATGCTCTGCCTATGATGACGAATGAATTGTTGAATGATTACTGCATGTCACTTACACGTACTCTTGCTTCTATCAACCAGCAGGTGAAGGGGACCCTTCCAGAGCCACTGCAGGTCGAGGGGCACAAGTTCAAGCCCAGTGACTGGGTCCTCATCAAATCATTCCAGAGGTCTAACTGTCTCCAAGCTCGCTGGAAGGGTCCACAGCAAGTCCTGCTCGCCACGAAGACAGCAGTAAAATCCACCAACAACAAATCCTGGATACACGCCAGCCATATCAAGAGAGCACCTCCTAAGACAGCATCCAGCCAAGACCCAGGTCAGCAGCACATGCCAACACCAGAACTGATCAAAGAGGAAAACAGGTACAATTTGAGGTCTACAAAGAAGAAGGAGATGAAATGTCAGTAATTCCGGTAACTGATCTTCTACAGGAAATAGATGAAGTACTACTACTAGATATTATCCTAACAGATATTTTGACAACAATTTTTAACTTTGAGAATAGCAGTGAAGAAAATAGCGAAGACGCACTCATTTACCTTCAGGTAGTATTTGATCAACTAGAATACCAATTAATTCGAGATTTAAATAGTATAGCATTACAAGAAGCTTTGAGTAGAGTACTTTCAGACTGAGAAAAATTCAACTAGGGTATATTGCACACTACCACCAGGGGTAATAGCCTGTTTGCAAACCAAGACAAGTCTACAATAATTCATCAGGGAATGATTAGTCTACAAAGAAAGATGAGTACCAAAGAGTGTGCCACTGCTGCAATTAGTGGATGAACTGATTCAGGAGGTATTTGCGAGTCCTCCTGCCACTGCAAAGTGCCAGTGCCACTGCAGCAATTAGTAGATGAACTGATCCAGGAGGTATTTGCGAGTCCTTCTGTCACTGCGAGCACCCGTGCTGCTGCAGCAACCAGCAAAGAACTTTTTCCAGGTCATCAAGACAGCCAGCTTTAGAAAGATACCTTTGGGGTGAGGTACAGTGGACACTCCTGTAAAATAAGTGTGGCTGCACTAACAATTGATATACATGATCAAAGGGTCGTGCATTACAAGAATTACATGCATATTTTGGGAAGCGGGAAGTACCAAGAAATTTTCAGAGGCCATCTGAAATATTAACGAATAGCTGTTCGCAATATATTGTGTACTACAGCCTCACCTTATATGTGTTCATGCTTTTAGTGTGTTTAGCTTATATTATAGTAAAGATTCACAGTGATAATTCACAACATAGTGTCATCAATAGCACTTCATCTAATTAAAGAAAGTATAGGAATAGATAGGTATGGATAGGGAATATACAGCTCTAAAAATGGAGAAAAAATGGTGCAAGTCTAAAATGTGCATACCTGGGGTGATATTCTGTCTGTTATTGCTAGCATTAATTACTGTATATCTATTGGATGTGTTCTAGCCCATGGAACATTTGGTCCCAACACCAACACCCCCTGCTACCATACCTGCATACACTTTGTCACCTGAAGAAATAGCCCTCTGAGAAGATATGCACCACAATTACTTTGTGACTTTGTTGCATCTTACCAATAAGATATTAACAAGGGGAAATTGCTGGATATGTTTGCAATTCCCAGCTTTGGTAGACCAAAGTTTGCTCCTGGTTCAAGTTCCATTGCCTTTTGCAGCATCCTGTTACGCCATTTACATAGCAATAGTAAAAATAGAGCTAATAGCTGTTTTGCAGAATTTAAAGAAAAGCACTTCTGGTGCAGGGACAACTATGGCTCCGCCTGCAGGAACATTATATAACAAATATATGGCAGATATTCTGACACTGGGGAACTGCGCGGAAGTAATAGAACAAAATGAACATTCCCCCTGTCTGACATCTTTACTCCGCTCTTTCCAACTCAGAATACAAGCACTGGGATGGTAGGTCCATCAAAAGAGGCAAACAAGAACATACCATTTTTGAAGTTAAAAATAAGAAAACACAACGCAATAGGGAGTATTTGTATTAAAAGTAATGGGACCAATCAGGTGGGCCACAGTACAAATTGTAACATGACATTCGAAATGATGGCCGGAAATAATAGCATTCCACTTTACGTAGGTGACTCAATTATTTTATTTGTGGAGAAAAGGCTTATACATGGCTTCCAACAAGTTGGAATGGTTGTTGTCACCTAGGTTTTGTACTACCTGCTGTAGCGATAAAAGACACAAAAGAAGTACGGAGGGACATGCAAGGACATGCACCACTGCGAGGCAGGAGAAGTGTGGATCAAAGAGATACAGCAGCAGAAATAACGGGTGATATATTAAAAGGAGTAATAACATGGATTGGTCCAGCTATAAATTCCAGGAATATACGTAGATTGTCCAGACTACTAGAAGCAACAATAAATGAAACAACAAGTATACTTGAAAATATTACAGTAGAGCTTCAAGCTGTGAGATTAGTTTCGTTACAAAATAGAATGATTCTTGACATGATGCTAGCAGAGAGGGGAGGAGTCTGTGCAATTATAGGGGCGTCCTGTTGCACCTATGTCCCTGACTCCTCTGTTACTGTCAGGGAAGCAATAAAAAGACTACATCATATAGGTGTAGAAGCACATAAGGATTCCGGCACATGGGATATAGGAGGTTCACTTTGGAGTTGCTTGAGTGCATGGGGTTGGAAGATAGGAATGGCGTTCATAACAATTTTCCTACTGATAATAGGTTGTTGTCTATTAATTAATTCCCTGCCAATGTGCTGTCAACTATTAGGACAGCTGACAAAATGCCCAGTGATGAGATCAAAGGAAAATGAGAGAATAATGATGCAAACAGTCATTACTGAATTGATGCACATAGACGTTTCTGACAATGATAAGGATAGACAATATAATTATTGAATATTGATATGCTTCAAGATGAAATTATTTTAAACTAAGGTTCAAAGGGTCGTTTGTGAAAGATGAAAAATTAATTAGCCCTTTCCTGAAGGGATACATTAAAGTGAACCATAGTTTTACATTAATTTCTTTGTTTCTCCTGCTTGCAAATAATATGAGCCCACTAATCATAATGATAGGCAGCTCCATGATGCACAGATGGTTAAACTAAATTGTCTGAAATTCAGCTAAAACCAAATGGATTGCAAATGAAAGAGTACGTGTCCCTTCTGTTGTAACTCAAACATGTGTAATGGTTCATTGGCCTTCATCCGTGTATAGGAGCCGGTTCAGAGAGTTAATTCCTAGAACTGACTCTCTGAACTGGGACGTGTCAATCTGCTCTGCCCCTGCGTGGGTAAAGTGTTTGCTTAGGACAAATGTTGTGTGTTTAAATTGTGCGAAGAAAGCAGAGACCACAAGCATCTGCTGACTACATCAAACTGTGCATGTTTGACAAAAACAAGATAACAGACTTAAGTTCTAGGTCAGGAGTCAGAAGCGTAAGAGATTGGCTAAATATTAGCATGGTCATGTGCGTCATGTATAAAGTAAATGTAAAGTAAATGTACACGTTGACATATTTGTGAAATGCTCACACCATAATGTTGTTGTTAATGAATAATGTGTCCAGGTTCTGTAAAATGTATATAAGGACTGATTTCCTTACTGTATAGCAGATCTCTTTCCAGTCCTACTGGCAAATTGTCTCAACTGCAGTTCATTGGCAATAAAGAGCCACTCTTGAAGCCTTTGTGTGTGTCCATCTTACTTACCCTTAAAAAAACGTGCTTTAACACATTTCAGCCCCTCATTTTAGATTCTGCAACTATAAAAGCTAATCCATCTTGCACCTACTTTGCCGTTGCCCAGAATTCATGTTAGCACGCAAACTATCCTTAAACCAATGTTTCTAAAAAAAATAAAAAGGATATTTTTCAGAGGGTTTAATACCCACATTACGTCTGAGATAGTTTGGTTTGGCAAAGTTATGAGCATCATATTTAATAGATTTAAATCTTTTAATAAACATTAATTTAGCTAAACATCAACATATCTATCCATCTGAAGCAGAAGCCAGACTGGCATGAATGGTGGCCTGCCAATATGTTCCCTCCAGCGCGCTCGTCCCAGTTAGCAAAGAACTTGGGAATCAAGATTGATAACGGGCTGACGTTAAGATCCCAGGTTCTGGCTCTCACGGGAACTTGCTTTGGCCTCCTCAGGATGCTCCGGAAGTTTCTCCCCCTGCTTTCTGAAGAGCATAGGAAGACTACGGTGCAGGCCTTAATTGGTTCAAGATTGGATTACTCCAACATACTATATCTTGGCCTGCCGGAGTATCTCCTGCAACGTTTGCAGGTGGTCCAGAATACGGCCGCATGGGCCATTTTTGGCCTTCACAGCCGAGCCAGAGTCTCTGGCCTATTGCAGTCACTCCATTGGCTGCCTATCCGGAAGCGGATAGTGTTTAAGGCCTTGACCTTGGCTCACAAGGCTCTGTATGCCTCTGGAGCTAAATATCTCCAAAGGAGGCTTGCCTTTTACCATCCGGCCCGATCTCTGAGATCTGAGTCTTTGTTCCTGGCTGTGGTTCCTCGAGTAAAAAAGGCCCGCATTGGAAGCCGCTCTTTCAGGTTGCGGGCACCGCAGCTTTGGAATTCTCTGCCCTTGGCACTACGCAGTACATCTAACCTACTGACTTTTAGGAAAGGCCTCAAAATATGGCTCTTTGCCCGTTAGTGCGCTCTCTTTCTATTGCTGGATCTGTTTTTATCCTTACTGTTGTGTTTTTATTTTCTCTGTGTTGTGTTTGTCTATTTCTGGTTGCCAATAAAAGCGCTGGGACACTCTATCGGAGTAGCCGTGCGCTACAGAAGACCAATTTAACATAACATAACATATAAAGTAAATGTAAAGTAAATGTTCACATGGACATATTTGTGAAAAGCTCACACCATAATGTTGTTGTTAATGATTAATGTGTCCAGGTTCTGTAAAATGTATATAAGGACTGTTTCCTTACTGTACAGCAGATCTCTTTGCAGTCCTACTGGCAAATTGTCTCAACTGCAGTTCATTGGCACTAAAGAGCCACTCTTGAAGCCTTTGTGTGTGTCCATCTTACTTACCCTTAAAAAAACGTGCTTTAACACATTTCAGCCCCTCATTTTAGATTCTGCAACTATAAAAGCTAATCCATCTTGCACCTACTTTGCCGTTGCCCAGAATTCATGTTAGCACGCAAACTATCCTTAAACCAATGTTTCTAAAAAAAAACATTACGTCTGAGATAGTTCGGTTTGGCAAAGTTATGAGCATCATATTTAATATATTTAAATCTTTTAATAAACATTAATTTAGCTAAACATCAACATATCTATCCATCTGAAGCAGAAGCCAGAAGAGGAAGTGCACTTTCATAGAGACTGTTAACATTTGAATATTCCATGAATATCAATTCCTAACATTCAATGGCAAGCCTGTTTATGAATTGAAACGCAGTGATCTCAAACAGACCTTAGTTTAGGAGACCATGGTGATTATTTGTAGCCTCTATTTTTTAGTCTTATGGGATTCTTTGCTCTCTCTTTTTTACATCCATATTTTACTAATTGTAATAATTTTAAGCAACTTGAAACAATAATTAAATTAGGAATTCAGAAGTACTTGCGAACTGCGTCAAAGCAATGAATGTGGCTACTGGTTTTGGCAGTGAGAATTTATTGACGAAATCAGATTAAGACTGGACAGAAAAACTTGTTTAAATGAACTTTCTTTAGTCTTTAATCCTGAATCTTCAAGAAACCCTTGGCTTGTAGGCCCCTACTTAAACTTTTGCACTGTGGCAAAACAAGTCAAAAATAAATTTTGCTCCATGTTTTCATCGAAGTAGGGACGGCGCCTTCAGAGATCAGATCAAAGCTGTAGTGTTGCACCAGGGAGAAAAATAGAGCAACTTATTTACTCTTTCATTCTTGAACGCACTCACATTCGCACCTATATACTTTCTCTATCACCTCACTTGCTGGCTGTCTGTTTCCTATCAGGGTCTGGGAGAGAGTCGGTTGAGGACGGGAGAGGGAGGGGCTAGCTAAAGGTGACCAATGGCTGAGAACAGTTGTTTGGGGGGTGGGGGGAGGATGAAGTGATTGAAATGGACGCGCAGATGTTGGTAGCGGCAGAGGTGAAGTGGAGTGGGAGAGGAGGGCAGGAGGCGGCTGAGCGACATCACTTTTCAGTAAGGGTTGGAGCCTATTCCTGGCATGTGACACGTGTCACTCTGTCATGCGGCATATGCCACAGCTGATGTGACAAATGCCACAGATTTTTTACATGGTCTTTTATGATTATCAGTTGAGGATTTCCAAATGACTATCTTTCACTCTGCTAAAATAAATAAATTGTTTAAAAAAAGAAAAACAATATAAAAATAGACTTTCCCCAGGTGGGGTTTGAACCCTTGTCAAAAAGCACTCACAGACCCTGTGAACTGCCCTGTGAACTGACCCTGTACCATCTGTTCTGCATAGATTATCTCAGCCCAAAGCCTTTGTGTCTTGGAAAAAGGGTGATGTCCCTTTTCTGTTTCCATGCTGTTTTTCTTCTAACATGCCACAAATCTACACTTGATTTTTGTTATTTATAAACAAAGACCCCTTCCTTCCTCCCACTCTGGCACTTGGCCCATGCATTTAGTTTTCATACACAACCATTCCCAAAGTCTCATTCCACAAATTAAGGGATGTATTTCATAGCAAACCTGGTCCCCCTTCCACATGCCACACAGCATGCCATCAATGCCTGACATGCACTATGACTAAGGAGGCCATAGTTCTCCCAGATACTGTTAGGGTTGATTTACAAAGGCACAGCTTTCATTTGTGGAATTTAGAAAACAAATAAGAAAAAAACAAAAATCGATTTTCCCCAGCTGGGGATTGAACCCTGGTCTAAGAGCAGTCACAGCCCCTGTGAAATGCCAGTGAGCCATCTATTTTGCTAAAATTTCCCCCAGCCAAAAGCCTAATTGTCATGGAAAATGATGTTTGTCCCTTCTCTATTTCCCTGGGGTTTGGAATTTAGATGCCACAAATCCTCTCTCAATTTATATGCTTTAAATACAAATAGGCCTTCCTTTTTAGTCTGCCACTAGCCCCATGCATCTCTTATTGTTACACAATCATCCCCAAATTCTCATTCCACTAAATAAGTGATTTCTTTCATAGTAAACCTGTCCCCCCCTTCCACATGCCACACAGCATGCCATCAACGCCCGACATGCACTATGACTAAGGGTGGGCGTAAAATCCGTTTCGCGGGCGAATTTGCGGATTTTCCACAATTTCGCGATCCGCAAATCTCGCGAAATCGCGGTAAAATCCGCGAATCAGCGGGGACGAATTTTCAGCCAAGCAAGGGTTACAGCAGCAGGTGCAAAAGTTGAACCTAATTTCTTTGTAACCTTTTACAAAAGGGTTACAAACAAATTAACTTCAACTTGGACACCTGCTGCTAATTGCTTCCTGGCGCCTCGTTGCCTACTTGCAACTATTCTCTGATCCTGCTCTGACCCTTGAAGCAGGGTCAGAGAATAGTTACAAGTAGGCAACGAGGCACCTGTCCAAGGAATTAAACCTCATCAGGAAGCACTTACAGATATAAAAAACAGGAAGAAGGGAGAGGATGGCAAATACACCCATTTTGTGTTGTCAGGAGGGGTTAAACTAAAAGAGACCTTTACAGCACAATTTTCATATGCATTTTGCTAAAAATAAAAAGCTGTATGTTCTGTAGAGGCAACTCAGGAATCTGGCCCTTCAGAGATCCGGCCTCTCTTTCTTTCTCTCGTTCTCTCTCTCCCTCTCTCTTTCCCTCTCTTTCTCTCTCTATCTATCTATCTATCTATCTATCTATCTATCTATCTATCTATCTATCTATCTATCTATCTATCTATCTATCTCTCTCTCCCTCTCCCATAAACGACTGCATGGGTAACTTCGCTATGCAAGGGGCTCGCGAAGACGCAAAAATCCCCGCGTGTTAGGGGCCACTGAACGCTGTGGAGGCACAGACAGTCGAGTTCGGTGTTTAAACTACATTTCCCAGAAGCAGAGAGTTACGTACCGTGACCTGGGTGTTTGAGGTCACGTGCGCGGAAAGGCACAAATGCTGTGAATGGCGACTGGACGCTGCCGATAATTCCGAAGAAGGAGGTTTGAAGCGTTTGGTAAATCTTGCACAGTACTGGTAAGAGTGTCGAAAGACACGTTCTGTTTTAGTCAAGAAAGGAGAGTATTTGAAGCTGCGTGATTCTTCTGTGAAATCCTACGGGACTAGTTTTGTGGCCAGAGTCGGGTTACGGCAGGATTGCCGTCTTCGAACTGGTGTGTTGTTCACAGCGCCGAAAAAGAACTCAGCGGCATAACAGACTCTCCTTACAAATCAGTAGTTTGGAATTCATATCGACAATAGACAATTCTGGAAAGGAGTTTCTCATTTGACTGTTGGAAGCTATTTGGTTATTTACTGTTTTCCCTACGTTGGCGAGCTTTGCACGAGGGGCATCTGTGAGAGCTCATGCGAGGGAAAAGAGGTTGCCGGTTATATGGATATAAGTGCAGAGAATTATGAAACTGTGTTCTCTTTAAAGCTGTGGCGCTTTTCGTATAAAAGCGGTCTTGTATATCCATGAAAGATAACCTTTCTATTCATTGCTAATACCAAAGTGATATGATATTTAATATTCCTTTTGGTCATTGAGTGAGGTAACTCTATGATATGCATATCCACTGACATAACGAACAGATATAAGGATTTGTCAAAGATTATGAAAGCTTCACTGTGTTTAATGCCAGATATGTTTTATGCTTTATTTCAGGTGTAGTGTATGGATAAGGAGATGCTCTACATGTAGTCAGGTACAAGAAAGTTCTATAGTGGGGTTAGTTGAGGAGTATTTGACAGTGAGATCAAGACTGATAACGTTCTTATATGATTTCAGATGTTCTGACGGTTGAGATGCATTATATACACGGCTCCTGAATGTGGTCTAGTTATTTTGATTTTACAGGTTAGTGGAATTCAAAATTGTCATCATTGAAAGAAGGTTAGAGAAGGGAAAGGATTACTAATATTTCTTTATTTGTTCTTGTGTCTTGGTACAGGTCTCCCTCCCTGCAGTCCCCTTCCTTTCCTTCCCGAACCCAAACATATTTTCCCTCGCTTTACCATCCTTTAGTCTGCGTACTATATATATTGCAGATTTGGGACGGTGAGAGATGGTTACCCATTGAGCAACGATTCCACCCTGAGGATTGGATTTGGAGCGGAACACCGCGAACACGCAAAAAACCCTGCGAACACGCAAAAAACCCCACGAACACGCAAAAAAACAAAAATCCACAAATTCGCGAATTTTGCGGATCGCGAATTCGCAAATCCGCAAATTCACGGATCGCGAATTCGCAAAATTCGCCCATGCTTAACTATGACTAAGGAGGCCATAGTTCTCCCAGACACTGCTAGGGGGTGATTTACAAAGGCACAGCTTTCATTTGTGGAATTTAGAAAAAAAAAAGAAAATAGATTTTCCCCAGCTGGGAATTGAACCCTGGTCAAAATGCACTCACAGCCCCAGTGAACTGCCAGTGAGCCTTCTATTTTGCTGGAATTGTCCCAAGCCAAAAGTCTATTTGTCATTGAAAAATGATGTTGGTCCCTTCTCTATTTTCATGGTGTTTGGACTTTAGATGTAACAAATCCTCTCTCGATTTACATGCTTTAAATACAAATAGCCCTTCCTTTTTACAGTCTGCCACTAGCCCCATGCATCTCTTACTGTTACACAATCATCCCCAAATTCTCATTCCACTAAATAAGTGATTTCTTTTATAGCAAACCTGTCCCCCCCTCCACATGCCACACAGCATGCCATCATTGCCTGACATGCACTATGACTAAGGAGGCCATAGTTCTCCCATGCACTGCTAGGGAGTGATTTACAAAGGTACAGCTTTCATTTGTGGAATTTAGAAAACAAATAAAAAATAAATAAATAAATCACCTTTCCCTAGCTGCGGTTTGAACCCTGGTCAAAAAGCACTCATTGATCCTGTGATCTGTCAGTGATCCATCTATTTTGCTGATAGTACCTATAAATCCTTAACCTTAAGAGTGTAGACCCTTTAGAATCATTTTATTTTTCTGAAGGTGGCAGTTCGCTCACGCGTTTCAATGAACACTCCTTAAAAACATCAGATTTCACATGATTACATTTAGCTGTTACATGTTGTGAATCATCATTTCTAATGTTATGTGGCATCTTGTAGAAATCTGTGCCCTGCATATTATGGTTTATCAAATATAGCTAATACCTGTATGCACTTTAATATAATATATTCATGCTGCTATTTTCTTACTGTATTTTAACATATTACGCAGTGCTGTTATTTGTCTGTTTCTGATTGCCCGCATTTTTGCACTTATTACTCTATGCTGCTATAGTCAAGAAAAACTGACCAATTTAAAGGAGTGGTCGTCTTATATATTTGCCGCTCTTTTATAATATGAATATTTATAATTCCGTTTATGCTATATCTACAAGTTCTTGTTATTTATTGTCATTTATTGATTTTTTATCGAAAAAGTTTTTAACGTGACCTGTGTATTTATTGATATTAAGTATCCGAAAAAAGATTATTTTAATTGAATTGAATTGGAATATAACATAAACGCATTGAACCACTACTGCATTTCATTTCCCACCACATCGTCCACCCCAACAAATAGATTCCATCACCATATAGCTGGTCCCTTAACTAAGAGGCCCGCATAACAACATTGATACATATGCACCCACTGGGGGCACCGGGTCCAAATTTAGTCCTCGGTTGTCGGCTCATCTTTTCCAGATTTTGGGGTGCTTTTGTGGGCAACCCCTGGCCTTGAATATGGGGATCTCTAACCCCATGCAAAAAGTCCTGCCCATTTTTCCATGACTAGAGAGAAGATGGGGCCGTTGCCTTCCACAGCCTTACTTCATTCCTTTTACCCAATGTCAGCCCCAACAATAACAGGTGCCTCTTCTATACTTTACCTCCTATGCCCTCCGTGATATGTAAAATTGGCAATCTTGTTGAAGAGGGGAGCTCCCACCCCAACACTTCTGCAAGACTGGCCAGAACCAGTCTCCAAAATTTTGTGAGCACTGTACAATGCCAAATTTTCTGTATTAGGGACCCCTCCTCCCGACCACACGCCGGCATATAGGGGATGACTCTAGGCCTGCCCTCCACAGCCAGATCCTGGTATACTAAACCCGGTGAAGGTATTTAAATTGAATAATACGCAGCCGTATTGCTATCACTGCTCCCCTAGGGAAGGACAGTCTTTCCATCCAATCATCTCCGTCTATTTATCGAAGATCAACAGCCCATGCTTCTCTAAGTTTATCCAATGTAGTGAAGCTATTGGTCACCAGTGACTGATAGATCTTCGAGATTTTATGGTCCTGCAAATGGCCCATGAAGACCTGAGATACTAGGAGAAATCGCATGCCAAAATTGAAGGTATTCATAAAATGTAGTTTTTGGCATCTGGCACTCTTGTTGAAGATCTTGGAATGATTTCAGAACCAAGCTTCGCAATATGTCTCCTAATGTGTAGACTCCTATATTATCCCACCCTCCATGTCCGGATAATACAGCTAGCTGCGGCAAATGACCGTTGTGGCACAGTGGGGTTTCCCCAGTAAATTTATTTCACCACCCCATCCTGCAGAGAGACAGTTTCCACACCTAGAATACCACCCGAGTGGCCGGCGTTAAAGAATTGCATAGAGGCGCCAAATACAGTATGGTATGTAGGGTGACTCTTGTATACACCTTCGCTCCACTGCAGGAGCGGTGTCCTTCCTGTCCCCATACCACCATTCATTCGGCACCAAAAGATGCAATGCCATATAGTACGATTGGACATCCAACATGGCCAGCCCCGCAATACGTCGACTGACAGCAAGTCCTCAGCGCCACTCTGGAGGCCCCTCCTGTCAACAGAAATTGACCCAATGCTGCGTTCACCTGGCAAAACCACATAGGGAGTATCTGATATGGATGGTTCTGCAATTGGTAAAGCAGGCGCGGCAATGACACCATTATAAAACAAGCACTGGCATAGTCATTAGGTCTAGCCTTTTTGGACCTTATAAGTGTTTAGCAATGCAGTACATTATCCCCCACTAGCATGCCCACACACTCTTAACATCTTTGAATAACGGTACACGTTTTTTTCTTTATTTAAAGTCGATATGACAAAGGAGAAGGTGTGACGTAACGGCCAAAGCAGCCAACTTTGGAGTGGAGGTGACGATGTTCGAGCCTCCTCGTTGGCTCAACAACCTGTGATTCTGAGCAAATCACTTTTCTCCCCATGCCCCCTGTCCAAAAAAAGTTGAGCTATTTACATATAAATGTAAAGTAAAAGTGGGCTATTCATAAGTGATTTAAAGGCACGCTGGCATGCTCTGTCGGGAGATGGGAAGGGTCGGCTATAGAGGAAATCCAACAAAAAACATGGCAAGTAGTCAAATTCAAAGTGAAAATGCAGCTGTGCATGCCCATGCTCTGTTGGAGGTGGGAGAGGTGTGATTTGGAGGCAAGCCATGAAAAAAATGTAACATACAGGCGTCATTAATAAAATAACGGTGCACAATAGTGCTGCTCGATGTTGTGTATTAGGTGGGAGGGGTATGATTTTGAACCAAAGAGCATTTAAAAAAAAGTATACTGGAGCTCAGACAGAGCTTGTCCAGTGTTTGTGGAGGATTGAGCACCATCCAGGTGCTGGGAGCGTGTGCAGCCACCTTGCTTTTAATAATCATCATGATAGTGGCTTACAGTCGAGAGCACACAAAGCGAACAGGGAAGCACTTGTTGCAGGCACACATCCAGGACCGCAGTTAATAAATAAAGGCGCACAGCAAGCAGTGCTCAATGCTGTGTATAAAAAAAACATGTGGTTGCTGATAATAAATAAATGAAGATGTGTCATGAGCACTGCTCGTTGCTTTGTTGGGGGTGGGTTCTACTTTTGAAGCAATGCAAGAAAAGCCACGTTGCGAAAGTGAACTCGACCGTTCTCTGTTTAATGACCAATGACGAGGAATTCAGCTGGCATCCTGAGCGCCGCTGCTTGCTCCTGACAGATGGATGCCGTGGGAGTGAACATTTACAGAAAATGTTGGACATGCACCCGCCGTTGGCCAATTGCGTGCTTACATTTTTCAAAGCCACATGCAAAGGCCAATAGAATGTGTGGAAGCATGCTGTGCTAGGATTGACTTAAATAGCCGATCTACCATAAATAGAAAGGGGCATGTGTGAACAAGTTTTCATCTCCTCACAAACCTGTGTCCTTATCGGGGCAATATTTCTGTCCCATGCCACTCTCGGCAGATCTGACAGTAAAACTCCAAGGTATTTCACTCCCTCCGTCATCACCTGTACTGACGAAGCTCAAGGTCCCAGACCAGTGGTTCCCCCCAGCACCCACAGAGTGTAGTTATGTGGATTCATGATAAGGGCATAATATGAAGCAGCCTCGGTCCTGTTGTGTTTATGTCTGTTAAAAAGAATAAGACATCATCCGCATGTAATGCAACACGATCCAAGAGCCCATGGTACCACTTAAAGTCTGCCACCTGCTCATCCCTCTGTACCCGCGCCGCTAAGGGCTACATGGCTAGAGCAAAGAGGTGAGTGCCCCTGCCAATTGGAAATGTGAAGGAAGTAGGTGGATCACACAACATGCACAAACTCTGTGAGGACTATAGATAACCATTTTGAATATGACAGCAATCGTGCCCCATTTTGAGACAATCTAAGAAGGCGAACAAGTATACCCAACTAAGGGAGTCAAACGCCCTATGCATGTCTGCCAGCAAAAGGCCGGCTTGTACTAGTGGCTATAGCCATGTGCGTTTGTCGGATGTTATGATGTCTAGCCCTCTGTGGCATAAATATAGGCTGGTGTGGATGAATCAAATTGGTTATATGGGGTTAGAGTTGATTGGCCAAAGCTTTAGCCAATTTTTTTGCCTCAACAATAAACAGTTTTGATGGGGCGGTATGACGCATGTTGGTCTGCGGGCCGACCTGGTTTATGGAATACAACTATTCCGCGTGTCTCCAGTCTCGTGGCAGATGACCTCAGTCTCTTCCTTTGTCTATAACTCGGAGAAAATTAGGCTCCAATTTAGAAAAGTACTTCAAAAAGAATTTGCATGGGAAACCTTTTCCAGATTTCAAATCTCCCAGGGCTGTGCAAACCTCCTCTTCAGTGAGCAGAAGGTCAAGGTCTGCTCGAACCTTATCGAGTGGCCGCAAGGCGGTAAGTTATCTATGAAACTGTGTATCATGTCTTCCAGAAAGTAGTTCCTTAGGGGTATTTAGCTCTGCAAAGTTTCTTGCAAAACTCTCTGCTAAGAGCCCTCCCATCTGAAACCGGGTATGCTCGGGAGAAACGTTGGATGCAAGTTTCCTTGACTCATTCTATGTAGTTATTTACAGGACTTGTCACCCCATTGGTAAATTCTGACACGGGATGCCAGCCGCGCAAGATGGGCCTAATTTATCAGAGTGTCAGCATGGGACTGTTGCACCAGCACCAGCTGTCAGAGCACCCTATTCCCTCCCTCGCCCCTACTGCTCTACTCTAGTTTCATTATATGGGCCTCTGATTGCATAAGCTATTCCCGTCATGTTAGACGTGCTGCCACGCAGAATGAAATGTCTACCTCCGTAAGGTGGGCTTCATAGCCTCCCATAGGATTTCGGCCTCTGCGACTGTTCCCACATTTATATCCAGGTAGTGCTCAATTGCCTGCTCTTTGTAATCCCGATATTTCTCATCCTGCAGATGTCAGGAGGAGAGACGCCACCAAATGAGCTGTTTATCATGACCCAACTGCGCTGTCCGAACCACTGGGGACTAATCTAACAGACCCCTTGGGAGAATCTCCATGGCTCCTATTGGTATAAATATATAGTCAAGACGGGAGTAAGAATCATGGGTTGTCGAAAAACAGGTGTATCCCTGCTCCTCAACATACAGCCCCCTCCATAGATCCACCCATCCCAGTCCAGTTGCCATGGAGTTCAGTTTGGTACCGTAGAGCACATTTGAATTTCCCCATCTATCTATGGCCAAGTCCATTACATCATTTCCAGTCCCCCCTACTATTGTCAATCCTTCTGGTAAATCCGCCCACAGGGTCAAGGAACTCTTGACTAACATCCATTGCAGCGGCGGGGGGCATATATACAGCCCAATACCACTTCTTCCTCATACATGATACCCCCATATAAACGTATCTCCCTTGGATGTCTGTCCAAGCTTTTATATGTTGGTATGAGACACAACCATGAATTAAAATTGCAACCCCATTGGACACCCTGGTGAAGCCAGAGTTGTACACTTACACACAGCCTCCATGGAGGAGACGCAATGCTGTATTACCCATTAAATGCGTCTCCTGAAGCATCAGTATGTCTGCTTAATACCATTTGGCCTGTTGAAGTAGAGCTCCTCTTTTGACTTTATCTAGTGCTCCTCTGATGTTCCAACTCATTATTCGGAGGTCCCCCGCCTGGAGTCACCCCTAACTATAGTGACTATCATCTAAAGTCTTGTGACTTTAATGTGTGGGACAACTATAAGCCAGTGTGCGAATATTAGCCATGTGTAGCAATGATGCAGTGCAAACATATAATATGTGTACCCCAACTTTTTCCAAACCCATCCTATACCTCAAAACTGCTGAATTATGTGTCGTGGCGGAGGTGGCTTACGGATCCCAATGTGAGCCCCCGCCATTGTTTCACCAATAACCTGCCCATAGTTAACGGGCGTTCCCCTCAAACTATTTAGAGTCAAACAAAGGAATTAGCCCCCGCTCATGCTTTATCCCGGGAGAATCCTGGCATACCTATGAGGCTGAAGACCCCTGCTGTGGCACCGAAATGGATCTGTTTTTGATCGCTGCAGGATTGGCGTCTAGATCTCAACCTCCTGGTTCCTTTGATTTTGTTATTGGGTGGGATGTGGACGACCTCACGGGACAAGGAATTTGATTCCAACCTTAGCAGCGTGCGGGCCGGATCTTCACTGTTTCATCTGTCCAGTTAATGAAATCTTCTGGCGATACAAAATAGTTGTACCTCAGCACTCTACTATTTGACTAAAACAATTTACGGTATGGCCATTACATTTAGCTAAATGGCCAGTACTAGAAGTCGTACAACAATGATTATTTAATTCATGTATTGGATCAAAGATCGAAAAATATTTCAAATAAATCAAGCAAAAAGAGAAGAGAACATCAAATATGAGTATTTTTCTTGTTCAATTTAATGTTAATTAGTCCAATGTTTTATTATAGCAGTTGAGGATAAATTCAAACATAGTACACAAATATGTCTAATAGTCCTGGAATACTACATGTAATATACACATTGTGTATATAGTTTGAAAATTGGTTGAGCACTACAAGCAAGAGCAATAGTAACGGCCAGACTGGAGGTCCTAATCCTACGGCCTTCCAGGTAGTGATGGTTGATGAACAGCTGATGACAGCCGATACGTGTTTCTTTAAACATGCGAACTTTCTCAAAGCTTGCTTTCTATTGCTGATGAAGCTGTTGCAGCGACAAAAGGTTTTGATATTGCTCTTAGCGCAGTCATTAGTCTTATAGAATCAATTCTGAATCTTGTGTGTCGTGTTCCACCCCCCTTTTGGGAAACGTAGTATATTAAATGTGACTATTCACAGATCCGTCGTGACTAGACCTGGCACGTGAAGTAGGAAGAGTTTGCCCCATTAGGATTCCCAGCCTTTCTGTGGGTAGGTCCTAAATAATGTATACAATGGACCCTCATTTAATGTAAAGGCTGATAGTATGCGTGAAATGCATGTTTCACGTAGCAACTAAGGGCTTTGATAGGTTCTTTTTTTATGTCTCGCACCTGGCGACGCAGCGCTAAGCATTGTCGTCAGCAAGACTTATTGTTGCTGACTTGCCTCGGAAGGGAGACAGGAGAGTAGCATGCGCAGGCCGCACTGGAAATGTGAACGCGCCGTGCCCATCTCCAGCCCCCCCTTCCGTCCACACAAGCCAGCCACATGCATTAACTGTGCGTGCGTGCGCATACACACACATGCACACACACACACATACACACACACTCAAACACCCCCTCCACCTCCACCCACCCCCTCTCCCTCAACAACAAACATTGTGTGCTTTTGCTTTCCCTCCCTCCTCCTTCTCTATGGCTGGTCTTCTACCGGCCCTGCAGCATTGTTACTGGTAGAATAATGCGTGTGCTGTGGCTCCTCTTGGCCCTCGGCTGGGCCAGCATGTACTCACGAAAAGACCCACTGGTCATCTTGGACTGCAACAACCGCTCTCTCCTTTTTCACCGAGTTCTACGCGCCGCCACTGGGCGTGAGCAGCAGGCCACACCGATGTGCACGCTCACGGCGTGCCTACAGCATGTGCTGCTCTTTCACTTTCCCCTTGGTTTTGAGTCGTGGCGCTCAACGCTGAGACTACAGTGCGGAGTCCTTTCCGGAACCAGGGAAAGCGCCCGGAGTAGATGAGGGTACGTGGCATAGCCCTGGATGAGCAGCGGAGGAAGAGGCCTACCGAGCCGAGACCTGATTATGAGTTACAGCTCGACGTCCTGCCCTGAAGACGAGCCATGCAGCAGACACCTACGACAAGCCAAGGAAAAGCATAGCGGCGAGACACTGGGCCCAAGTGTTGCGTTAATGAGGTGAGAGCCGCGGTTTCGATGAGGCAGCTGGGAGAGGATGGTGTTGGAGACTGGCCCTGACTAGTTGTCTACAGGATCATTGGGCAGATGCAACTGCATTTTCGCTGCAGAGCTGAAAATCCCCATGCTCTTTCTAGCAGTTGCTCCGAAGCGATACCTGCACGCACCAAGAGCACTGATGTCTCCTGTCACGGCGCCTCCGAAATGAAAACGCATTTCCAGATCTGCCTTTGTTTCAAAATCATTCTTTTGGTGACTTATCAGCTTTTTTGCCTCAGATCGTCCAGCTGTGTTGAGCTGACACCTTGAGCCGACACACGTACATGCAGGCAGCCCTCATCAGTGAGGTCAGAGCCCCCTCGGGTGTGCCATGGACCGCTCTCCTCCGGTCTAAATAGCCTAATTTCTCGGGACAAGGCCCGGTTCTCTTCCAGAGGGAGCCAGTCCAGCACTTACAGTATGCACGTCCATTCATACAAAGTATGCTTGGCACACAGCGTGGAAGCGCGGGAGCCAGACCAGTCAAAGCATTTGCAATGCAATAGGTCTCACATTTACGCGAGTTTAAGCTAGTGGCATTGTAAATGACAATGCCTTTTATTTATGTTTTAAAACCGAAAACATAAATAAAAGCCATTGTTATTTGCAATGTCAATAGCTTAAACTTGCGTAAAAGCGAGACCTACTGCATTGCAAATGCTTGTTTAAAATGCCAGTGTGGTCCAAAGTACGGGGCAATCCTGTCATGTGTACTGAGACTTCTGGTGACTCAAAGAATAGCATACAGATTGATACACAACCCTCAGCCTGGCTAGATACAGCAATGCATAGGGAAGTTTCAGCTCACTAAGGTGGGCCTTGTCTGCCATAAGTTACTGTTGCTTCTGCTGGTCTAGTATTGTGTATTCATGAAATTTGAGGATGCAAGTATTTTTGAACATCAGGGGTTCTTTGTCTGGATTGCTTTCAAATCATGTCACTGTTGTGTTTATTCAAAATCTTTGCAATGAAAGGCCTTGGTCAGGCTTCCGGGGGCGACTTCTGCATCATGGCCCTGTGCACCCTTTCTACAACAAATTAACAGGACAACAACTATGGAGGAAGCCAGCCGGTGAGCCTCTTAGTCAGGAACTGTTCCATGTCCCCCATTCATTTTGAATAAGCTTTATTTGATAGCAAGTATCATAAAAGCATTTCACAGTCATATAAAAGATTATAAAATTAACATTTCATATACTAAAAACAAGTTTTAAAAATCTTACTATACCGTCCACTCTAAAATTAGGCTTCATATCTTAATTGGCATTTGATCATTGGGTTTCAAATTACAGATTAGCTAAAACACATGTCCCATACAAAACAGTTAATCTTCATTACTTCGCAAATCATTCCTATGTGTAAATTAACTCTCAGATCCCCAGATTAGATGGTATTTATTTGCACATTCTTCCTTAATTGTGCCTTGATACGGATAATCCATGCACGCCCTAGGTCCTTGGCAACACCACATATTAGCGAGGACTTAGTTGAGTCCGTTCTCAGGATTCGTAGAGCATCAAGGTGATTTCTAGTGCCCATTAAAATACACATAGGCTGAGCCACTTGGCCCTTGCTTTCTTGTAGGCTAGGCAAGCAAAGAATAGATGTGCTACAGTTTCTTGCTGTGCATCACAGCCGGGGCAGTTAGCTAAGGTGGAGCTTGTTGGGTCCCATTTTGCCAGTGTGGTATTTAGCATTAGGGATCCAAATCTAAACTGCATATATAGTGCCCTGTCTCTGGGTGTCCTGATAAAATCTAGATAAGTTTCCAGGGATCCAACTGATTTATGCTGCAGGAACTCGTCAGATAGTCTGCCAAGCCTTGGGTTATGTAAGACTTGGTGATTTACCCAGTTCCAGTAATTCTTTTTTAACTCTCTCTTAGTCGAAGGGACCTGCTTGGCCCAAGCTTCGGCTAAGCCCAGTTTGGTCAGTAAGTCCTTCAGATCTCTAAGCCACTTAACCCTTTTGTTGGTATCCAGGGTAATGAGCTCAGAAAGGCCTGTCGCATAGCTATGGAGTTCTGGGGTGCGTCTTAGTCTTATCCAGTACAGAAGAGGGCGAAGTCTAGCCACCTTGCTAAAAGGGCGTCTGCCCATGTCAGAGAGTAGGGGCTTGAGTGGTGTATTGGTAGGGACGAATACCAGATCTCTAAAGAATTTACTCTCTGATCGTCCAATCTCATTAGTTTTTTCGAAGCCCCAAAGTTCAGCGCCATACATTGCAGAGCTCACAGCTGTACCTTTATAGACTACTAGGGAAGGAGCTACCAGTATAGTTGACATTGATCTTTGGTCCCTACCGATGGCACCCATCACCCGCTTATGGTTCAGTAACATTTTGTTCAAGTGAGTTCCCCAATGCATTTTATCGGATAACCTAATACCCAGATAATCAAAGGAATGGACTCTCTCTAAGTGGGAACCATTTAGAGTGAGATTGTTTCTAAAAAATTTCCCCGGATTGAAAGCCATAAACTTAGTCTTTGTGATGTTTATTGTTAGGCCCCTTTGTGTACAGAACAATTGAAAGCGGGTGAGGAGGATTCTGGAGGCCCATCGGGGTTTTTGAGATTAAAAGAGTGTAATCGGCAAACAGGAGGGCATGGATTTTTTCCCCTTCCAAGGTTGGAGCATCTGCTGGAAATTGGCTCAAAAAACTAAGCATTCCATTCACATAAAGTGAAAAGAGGGTAGGAGCCATCACACAGCCCTGGCGGACCCCCCTGTTGACCCGTATCTTGTCTGTGGTTTCCCCGTGATCCCCCCATTTAACTCGGGCATAGGTTTCATCATGGAGGCGTATTAAATGATTTCAAAGGTAGGAGGGAAAGCCCATTTCCTGGAGCACTGACCATAGCTTCTCTCGTGGCACTAAATCAAATGCGTTTTAAGATCAATGAAAGCAAGGTAAAGACTTCCCTTGACAATTATGACTACTTTCCAATAGAGAAGAAGTAAGCTAAACACATGGTCTACTGTACTGGTAGCTTTCCTAAAACCTGCTTGATAGGTGGAAAGAACATCTTCCTCCTCCATCCAATTTCGAATCCCATTTAGAAGGGCTCTGCCAACCACTTTCTGCATGGTATCTATTAGGCTGATAGGCCTATAGTTGGCAGGGTCCTGGCGGTCTCCCTTTTTATATATAGGTATGACCTCTGCTCCTTTCCAAGATATAGGGACTACTGCTCCTTTCATTATATTGTTGATTAAAAGCAGGATATATTGGGCCCACTTCTGTTGTTCTAATCAGAGCAAGTCGCCCGGGATACCATCTGGGCCTGCCGCCTTTGCAGGAATAGTACAAATATTTGCATTCTCAATCTCTTTAATTTGGAAGAGATTGGTATCTTCAAGTGTAAGTGGAACCTGAATTCTCTGCAACTGAGAGGTAGGTAGGGCCTAGGGTTCCTCCGTGTACAGTTGATAAAAGTGATCCCACCAGGCCTGATCACCAATATGGTTTGGGATTGGGATGTTGTCCCTCCTATCTCTCATCTTGATTAGAGCACAAATGGAGGCGGAATCCCTCTTGGTACAGGCAACATTCAGGTCCTCCTAATGTACCTCTTCCCAATCACTTTTTGCTTGCTTTAGTGATAGGTTGTTCTCCATCCTCGCTATTTTGACTAAGGTGGGATTTTTCCCCTTTACCGCAGATATTAGTACTTGCCTTTTCTCCCTGCAAGACTCAGTGTACCATGAATTGGAGCTTTTTGTTTGTCTCCTAGTGTGGCCACTGCGTCGTCTTTCAAGGAAGTGGGCACCAATCTGAGCAATTGTCTATTGGTGTATTATGGGGATCTTCACCCCCCCGGACATTTTCTGAAGCTGCCTCGAGTTCGGCTGTCTTTGACACTAATATTGAGGAGATGTTCTTTAGTTTTTGGTCATCTCCAGCGACCTTGGGCCATCTTAGACGCCTACCACAATTAGAGAGAATTAACTCCTTTGTGGAGATGAGGTAATTCCCAATGGTATTAGATTTTTTTGTTGGGAGGGACCCATTGATTCTTTAATTTTAACATTAGAGGGTTGTGTTCACTGTCAATAGTTAGGCCCAGTTCCATGTCAATGACATCGGCCCAGAGGCATAAGTCGACCAAGATATAATCATTGCGGTAAGGGCATGCAAGTTTATTGTAAGTATTTTTCCCCCTGATGTCAGATAGGGTTCTGCCATTTGTGGCTCCTAGGCCATATTCTAGTATTATAGCACTAACTTGGATTACAATCTCAGACCAACTTTTTACTGGTGGCAAGACTAGGGTGGGCACTGCCCATTTGCTATCATCTTCAATTATCCCTAGGAGATCTTCACTGCTTAGTGGCTCGAATGTGCAGTTAAAATCGCCGGCCACAATGATTTTAGCAGACGGGGGGCACTTGTTTATTTGATTTTCTAGCTGTGTTAAGATGGTCGAGAACTTGCCATTTACTGTCCCTCTATATAGACATTAAAGAGCTCCAATAGATCTCCTCCCTTCAGACCTTTTATTGTAAGCCACATAATGTCGGGACTTCCGGTGACATGTAGGAGGGCTTAGCAGCCCAGATCTAATCTGATCCAAGCTGTTAGTCCTCCAGAAGGCCTGCCATTTCCCGTAGACACTGCCGGGATATGGAATGTACTGTAGCCGGATTTATACAGTACAGTTACACTCCAGGTCTCCTGGAATAAACAAATACCATGAGTTTCTACAAACTTGTTCCACAAGGGAACTGACATATTTTTCTTTAACCCAGCTATGTTCCAGGAGAGGATGTTTAAGTGGGTTTGATCAACTGAAGTGAGCCTTGATGTTTCCTTATGTGTAACATTTTCTTGTGGAATAAGAATGGGAGGCACCAAGGGTAGCCCATGGCTGGTCAGAGAAGGGGTGCTGCGACAGAAGGATTTGCGAATCCTCTCCCCTTCTTTAGGTGGATTCTGATAGAGTCAATCGTTAGCGTCCAAGTTTGACCTAGGACCTTCAATTCCTAGAGCATGTTCCTTCACCACACCACTTACAGTTGCGGTTAGAATGGGACGGCGCCTTAATTGTATACAGGACGAATCAGGGGAGGACGTCCTATACTCTAATGCTACCAGGTTTTCAGCCAGACTAGCATCTGCCAGTGTTAATTCAATACTATCTAATGTCGTATTGGGGATTATACATCTTCTTCCTTTAGTTATGTCCTCCCTAATGATGAAACGACACTCTCGTACATGACGAATCTAATGGATTGATTTATTAATCAGTGATTCACCATGAAAACTATATTTGTAGGTGTGTTTTGGTTCTCACAATTTCTAAGGCCTGGGTTTGTTAGAAGAACTGACAGAGTATGAGTTCTATTATGTATGCCCGGTGGTACTTGTTTGTTTACTAGGACACTGGATCTATCTGCACTGTCTTTGGTATAAACGGGTCTATTAAGTATGTGCTGTAGTAAGCCTCCTTTCCCCCTGTGTGATTCGGACATAAACCTCTCAACGTCTGGAATGTTTGTGCTTGGGCCCCCTTGGCTGCGTGTGGTTTCCTGAGCTGCATGGGGGGCCAATCCAACTTGACTTATATTTGTTTTAAGGTTAAGTGTAGAGTTGACTATTACACGGAACTCGGTGAACATGCTTTTCATCTATTCGATCTCCCATCTAAGTGCCATTATAACTGCTACTGGGTCCCCAATATATTGATTACATGGTAAACTTTGCACCTTCTCAGGTGTATCAGGCAATAATGGTGTTAATATCGAGTGAGAGTGTTCACTTATCGTATCAAGGGAGGCAAATCTGTTGGAACATTGGACAATAAAGCACATCTGATTTGGCAGCCTACTCTCCTCTTGGGCGATCAAAGACTCATGCTCAGGGGGATTCGCTTCAGGCTGGAACAGACTCGCAGCCCCCCTTTTTTTCCCCCCGATTTGATTTATTAAAAATTGATGGAATTACCGCTTTTTTGGGGGGGACTACAGGGCTCTTAATTGGGGGTTCATTGAAAGGAGTACTAGGCTATTTAACTAGGATTTTTTCACATTCTTGTATTAAGTTGTCTATCCTATCCATCACACAGTTAGCACCAGCATTTATTAGGAGTTTCCTCTGTCTCTTTTTCTTCCTTTGTTCTATTGGCATCCCATTACATCCCCCAGCTCCCTCCATTGCTTTCCTTTTGCCCATTTTTGGTTTGGATAGACCTTATAGGTTGTGTTATCTATGACACAAGGTACTAAGAATAAAAGTCAAAGAGCGCTGTGGCACAAGCGCAAGGTAGCATTTCAAATCAAATATAGATGGCAACCAAGGAACTTATATCAGTCACTAGATCAAAACAGACAGTACCTCGTGGGTTGTGCTCCAAGGCAAATGAAAGACAAAAGGGGCCAGGCCCAGCCCTGCCCTTTTCCTGGCTCGAACGGGCGCAGACAGGCCCGCCCTTGGTCCGGGCTTTGCCCGGGCACGCCCGCGCTCGTCCCGCTCTGAAGGAGAGCAATGCTGGCTTTGAGCCCCTTCGGCGCCCTCTGCTGACGCGCTCAAACAGCGACCAGCAGGGCACCCTGGAAGCAAGTAGTCCTGGTGACGGCCGGCTCCCTTTTCGATGATGGCAACAGCGGGGGTCCAGCGAGCAGGGCAGGGGGCGACGAATGAAGCCGTTTCCCTCACGGCAGCGGTGAGCTGGCTTGGTGAGTCCCGTGCTGCGGGAGAGCAACGCTGGATTTGAGACCCTTTGGCGCCCTCCGCTGACGCGCTCAAACAGCGACCAGCAGGGCACCCTGGGAGCAGTAGTCCTGGTGATGGCCGGCTCCCTTTTCGATGATGGCAACAGCGGGGGTCCGGCGAGCAGGGCAGGGGGCAATGAATAAAGCCGTTTCCCTCACGGCAGCGGCGAGCTGGCTTGGTGAGTCCCCCGCTGCGGGAGAGCAACGCTGGCTTTGAGCCCCTTCGGCGCCCTCTGCTGACGCGCTCAAACAGCGACCAGCAGGGCACCCTGGGAAAAGTAGTCCTGGTGACGGCCGGCTCCCTTTTCGATGATGGCAACAGCGGGGGTCCGGTGAGCAGGGCAGGGGGCGTTTCCCTCACAGCAGCGGCGAGCTGGCTTGGTGAGTCCCCCATTTACATTCTTCGTGGAATCCCACAAGGCGTTGGTTTTTACTCTTAGCCTTGCCCTCTGTGTCTTCCACCCACGAGGGCAGACCCCTGGTGATCGTCTCCAGTGACGCAACTTTTTTCTGCAAGGTAGCGATCAAATCCTCCACTCTCTGGACCCTGGTCTCGGTCTCAGTAATGCGCTCCACGGCATTCCACAGATCCTGTTTTAGAAGCATGACATCGGAGCCCACCTCTCCAATCTTCTCTTCCAATTTGTCCCTGGACTGTGTGATGGCCGCCATGAGTGCGGCATTGTCCGGAATGCCTCCCTGTGCACCTCCCTGGTCGGTTGTCGAGGCCCATGCTACCGTGTAGTGGTCCAACATGCTCTGCTTAGCAGTTCCTACTGCTGTTTTATCTTTTGTCATAGTGCAATCTTGACACTCATCCCTCATGATGGCGGTTCTATAACCACCCAGACTAGCCTCCTGTACGAACCACACCTGCACAGCCTTTGGCACATACATCTTCCCCCTTACGTTAATGGTTGTCGATATCTGTCGCTATTTTGAACCTCTTGAATATCGGGACTTGGGTGGATACCTCCTGCCCACAAGCTGCGGTGAGTGCTAACCTGCCTGCTTCCGCAGATAGTTGTGTCCCCCCTACTCGGTTTCACCCTGCAAACACAAGCGCTGCCTCAAACTGACCTGGGCAGTATATCTCACACCCCGCATTGGGTTCCACATTGCACATGAAGCCTAGGCCTGGCTCCTTACTTGGTAAAAGTCAGTAGCATATATGGGGTCCAGCATTCACAAGCCGGCCTTCATGCGTAGGTCCACTATTTGCCACTGCCACAAGAACCACAAATGTCCATGTAGGGCTGTTCACTGCTGGACAGGGCTCTATTTACCTCACATCAGCTAAGGGCCCTGTGCTCGGCTCCGCTCCCCAGTGCTTCCAATGGCACTTTTCCCCTGCAGCCAAGGGCAATACATCCCAGGGCTCAAGCCGTAACACTATTGTACATAAAAAGGGTCACAGTGTCCCTCCACTGAGTGGATATATATGCCTTGTGGAGCCCAACACCTCCCGTGCCAGTCCCCATGCTGCAGGCTCCAATGCTACATCTGCCGGTAAGCAGAGTAACGTGAGCCGGCCCACGGCCCTACAATTGGGCCCGGTGCAGTCCCAATTGCCCCCCATAGGCTGTCCAGACCCCAGCAGGCAATTCACTCGACTCCGACCCCCTGTTAGTCTGCGGGACACCCCATCCCCGCAGCCTGATCTGACCTCTAGAATCAATGTAGAAGCTGGGTGGAGGGGAGATGATCAACAACAAGCATCGGGTCACCACTGGGGACCACCCAGTCACATATACACCGTTGCTACCACAACATGCATGCCAGGCCATCAACCAGGAGCCAATTCTGCACTCGGCCAGCGCTTCCGTCCTCGGAGCACACTGGCGCTGCCACGCCCGTTGTTCTCTGCTCCGGCTGCCGTCCAGAAGGCTCCACTGGCATCTTGCCCACTAGGCCTCCGATGCCGCACACCACCCCAGCCACTGCAAACTCTCCAGTCATGGCTGTCTATGGGTGAGAAACACTGCAACAAGGTTTACAACAGCAATGGTACACTTTTAAATGTAGGTTATCCAATGAAACAGGATAAATCACATATTAGTATCTTTGTTATTGTAGTGTTCTAGCTACCATTCCTTAGCGGCTTTATTGACACCCACACCCATCCATCACATGCATCACCAGTTAGGTGACACTGCTATTAAAACGTTCTGGGTGCACAAGTTTGTGTCAAGTTCCACAATGTAATATGTGTCACTTTATTCACTAGCATATAGTCTGAGGGTCAACAACACCATAGTCATGACACTAAGGGGCACATTACGATATGGCTCAGAAGCCGAGCCGCATCATAATGGGTCGGTTCGATTTCTTTCCGATCGCCTCATTTTGATGGAGGAGTTCGGAATGGAATATGCCTGTTTATTCCGGCTGGCTTCCGATTGGCTTGGAGAGTCTGTCTGCCAGTCGGAATGCAGCCTGTAAACTAAAGTGTGGCCCTTTCTGCCCTTGAGATTACGATCATGGTTTCCGACATGGTTTCCATGCTGGTCTGGCCAAGATGGAAACCATGTTGAAAAGCGTGTTAGGGTGCCCCAGCTGGGCCACCTTTGGTTCACAGCCTCCCGTTTGAGGCTGCGAAAACACCTTTAGGTACCTCTGGGAGCATGTATTATGTCCGGTTTATGGCCAGAAGGCATGCTCCCATAGTAAATTATAACAATGCAACGCAACAAGGTCTGTTCGCATTGTAATAGGGCAGTCAGGGCTGATAACTGGGAGTCGGTAGGTCCTATGACTGAGTCAGTATCTGGCAGAAGTGATTCTGTCCAACATCATCATGAGCCCCGAAAGCTTTTCGGAGTTTGGTAGCTGTCTGTCAAAAATGATGTCTGCTGTTCACAAAGCTTTTTGTACTTTCATGGGACACATTGTTACAGCTTTCCCTCTGAAGGCACAGAGATCATTGCTGGGCTTGAGGGTAACTCTAAATCTGTTAGGCTGTAGTACATCATAGTGGTGTAAGAAATTTCTTCCACCACCCTGACTGACAGACTACTGCCAATCAAACTATAAATTGTACCCTTAAAGTTTAGGGATCTTACGCTAGTTTTATTCTGACATCATGCCACATTTTATTTATAATTTCGTTCTGCACTGAAAGACACAGACACTAAATGGATGCAAAATAATGTTTTTAGACTTGATACTAATACTTCATTCCAGGTGTAAGCCCTGAACTCCGAGGAGCTTGTAATGTGCTATTACTTAAGTATTGAAGCTTCTATCTTCTTTGTTGTTTCACAGAAGAGTTTAAAGTTGCTATGCACTGGTGTGTGTTTAGGCATTATTTATAACAGTCTATTTGAAACTTTTATAAACTCTGAGATTGTGTGCATCTCTGAGAATCCAACAGTTGCATAGCAGGGTGAGGGAATGTAGTATAGAAAAGAATCCATAGGGTACCTGTAAGAAAATGAATTATTACTTTTGGGAGGTTAGTATGTCAGCAAAGTAATAAAGTCACAAACCTTTTTGGTCCAAGCTTATATTTCATTAATTCTAAACTACGCCCCTGCTAGATATAGCACAGAGCAAACACTTTTAATTACAGAAAATGTGTAAAGCATTTAAAATATCCAAACAACTTAAAAGTTTAAAACACAACACACTAATAATCTAACTCCAATCTGAAAAAATAATTTAAATTGAATAAACAGATTTACGTCAAAATAATGAAATACCAATAAGGGGAACCTGAGATATTATATTTTTAAAAGAAAGTGTGTCAAGAATAATTCACTGTTCCTGGGAGACCTGGATCTAGGTGTAATTTTAGGTTTACTGAGATAAAATGCAGTCAGATATATCAATAGGTTAAGTCAGGCCGAAGGTTTTACCTTACGACTTAGAAATGAAAGTGGAGATCCTTGACTGTGCTAAGGTTGCAGACCATACCTGATGAAGTTTTCCAGAAGCCTGATTGTTTTTATTACGAGGTCCTGCTGAAGCAGTTGGTTTTGGAGGGAAAAGGCCTAGGTGGGAGCTGTTCGAAGTTTCCGTGCAAGAAAGTAATTTTGTTAGGCGTGTCAAGATTTATAAGTTTGTACTTAGGGCCTGATTAGGAGTTTGATGATGTGAGAGCAGGACACCACACCACCGCCCCCTCCCAGACTGCCATACCTTACAGCCGGCCACCCGCAAGATTAATGCTTATCGTGTAGTATGGCAGGTGGTCCTTTGGTATTGCCACAGTGGTGCCTATAAAAAAGGCCTAGCAATGTCAATGCTAAAGCCCATTCATTCACGGCATATACTGTAAAGTCCATGGTTTGTAGTAAAGGGGGCGCATGCAGACATGGGTGCACACCATGCGCCCCCCTGCATGCTGCCCATGGCTCTGTGTGAACAGGGTACCCAGTAAGGCCCACTAGATGTTCTCACTGCCACCTCCATTAAAAGGTTGGATGTGAGGAAACTAGTAATATGCTTGGCGGTGCTGCACTGGTACTTTCAGCTTATTGCGGCAGTGGTTGTGGCATCCTATGGTGATCTGAATGCTATACTTGTAATACAGCAGTCAGACCACTGGTGTGGCGGTTACTGCACTGCCACTGTTTAGTGGTCCATAAATCTGCCAAACTCATAACCAATCCCTTAGTCTTTTTTTTCTCAGAGGTCAGAATCATCCATCTGACAAGGCTAAAGGTCCTATCTGATGATGAGTCTGGAAACATGGGGTGTGCATAACTTCTCATAGAGCACCAGCTGAAACAGATTTGCTGCTGTAGAGAAACTCCTTGCACAAGAAACCTTTTTCTTCAGCCCAGTGAAGATGCAATATTGTGAGATTGGCTCAGATGGAATGGTCGTAGTTCTCCTATGGCAGGAAGTTCAAAGCCATTTTCTGTACACACTTTTCGGAGATTGCAGCTGAATACAAACAAGTGTCTCACGATCTCACAGACAGCACTGACGTTTTGGCTCAGACTTCAAAATCCAATTTAGGATTGGAATGCCACTCGAGGACCAATTTGCCTCACCTTGAGTGACTGTATAATAACACCAAAAAATCACATTGGCTACACTGTGAAGGGTTGACCTTACAATGGGTGGACCATGAGCATTCCCATACACCCACACTTTGCATTCCTGAATTATTGAAGGTAGTAAACCTGATTTAATGTGACAATTGTGCACCTGCCAGGTACATCAGTAATAGGGAGAAAAAGCTTAATTTTGCTTTGTTACTTCCTTTTTGAATTTGTGCTTTATTCTGTAGCACACATATTACAAGGAATATGCCACGAAGTATTGATTTTCTCCTGGGAGTATGCCTTCCGATAGAAAAACAATAACTGCCCATATTATATTCACCTTTGCATCCTGGTGAAAGTCTGCATGAGTTGGTGCAAGTTCACCAGCGTAGGTAGAGAACTGAAATGCGCCATATGTTTGTAAGGTGGCACTGTTCTGTTCTTTTCCATTCTTGTATCACAGCACAGCAACTTCGCTTGCTGCATTATGTTGTGTGCATTTTTTATGAAAATCTGCCAATACACTTTTAAATGTCTTACTTTAAAAAAAAATGTATTCTGTTTTATGGGTAGAATGGCCTTCATAGGCGTGATTTGTTAATATTTAGAAAGAAAGTTCTGACCGTTGAAAAGGGGTTACTTTGATAGTTTGAATTGTAATATTTAAACTGCCACACTCAGGCTATAATGATAGTGTAGGGAAGTTCCTCTTTCTGTATAGTCACCCCAACCTCATTGCTCTAAAGGCTGATGGATATGA
This sequence comes from Lissotriton vulgaris, assembly GCF_964263255.1. Lineage (NCBI taxonomy): Eukaryota > Metazoa > Chordata > Amphibia > Caudata > Salamandridae > Lissotriton > Lissotriton vulgaris. The sequence goes on from NC_141685.1 coordinate 871,952,456, forward strand.
CAAGTGAACATGAGTCTGCTGCCTATACACAAGTACATGTCCTGTCTCCTACAACTGCTATCTTCCACTTGGTAATCACAAATTGGCAAACATTTTACCACCTTATGAGTTTCAAGCATATGGTACTCTGAGTACCCAGAGCATTGGTAGTAGAGGAGTCACCAGGGCTTCAGCACATTTTATGCCACCCTGGGTGACCTATGTAAACTAAAGACAGCAGGCATGTTATTGTGGAAGCAGTACAAAGTACACAAACTCTTCTGTGCCCCCACAATGTGTGGCACAGACACCTACACAGCCTTTACTTTATCACAGACACTCCTTTATGTAGGGCCCCTCAGCCCAGGCATCAGGGTTCATTATTTTAAATGGTGTGCACAAATAAGGGCAAGCCTATAGGTCCCTATAGTACAGCGGTCTTCAATCTGTGGGGCGCGACCCCCAGGGGGGTCGTGGAGTCCTGGGAAGGGGGTCGCAGATTCTGCAGAGTGCAGTTCCTGGCATTGGGCTGAGGGTGCTCACGGCGGAGCCGAGGTGTGAAAAACATCAACGCCTCATTAACAAGTAAAAGGTCTTTTAAAGACCTGTCAAGTACTTGTGTGTGACTGTGTGTGTGTCCCTGAAGCTGTTACAGCTGGGCTCACATACACGAGCTGGGGGGGAGAGGGGGGGCTGGGGGAGTGGCTGTAGCGTAGCCCTTTGAGTTCAATGGATGTTGCGCACCTGGAGCTGTGGGTCCCGTGACACGTCCCCCGCCCCCAGCAGGGAGGCAGAGAGATGCCCTCTCATGGGTGGGAAAGAAGAAGGAAGACGACGCAGAGAGATACTGATCCCCCCCATGAAAGAGGCACAGAAAAGGTGGGTGGATGAATGATAGGTGGATGGATGGATGAAAGGCTGAAGGATGGATGGATGTGTGAAAAGGTGGGTGGACGAATGATGAGTGGATGGATGAATGAAAGGGTGGATGGATGGATGTAAGGATGAAAGGGTGGATGGATGAAGGATAGATTGATGAAGGATAGATGTATGGATGGAAGAATGAAAGGGTGGACGGAAGGATGGATGGATGAAAGGATGGATGGATGAATGATGGATGGATGTGTAAAAAGATGGGTGGATGCATGAAGGGTGAATGGATGGATGAAACGGTGGATGGATGAATGATGGATGTATGGATGGAAGGATGAAAGGGTGGATGGATGAAGGATGTATGTATGTATGGATGGGAGGATGAAAGGGTGGATGGATGAAAGATGGATGTATGTATGGATGGGAGGATGAAAGGGTGGAAGGATGTATGGATGGATAAAAGGCTGCATGGATGAATGATGTATTGATGGATGTGTGAAAAGGTGGGGGATGAATGATTGGTGAATGGATGAAAGGGTGGATGGATGGATGAAAGGGTGGATGGATGTATGGATGGGAGGATGAAAGGGTTGATGGATGAAGGATGGATTTATGGATGGGAGGATGAAAGGGTGGATGGATGAAGGATGGATGTATGGATGGGAGGATGAAAGGGTGGATGGATTTATGAATGGATAAAAGGTTGCATGGATGAATGATGGATGGATGTGTGATAAGGTGGGTGGATGGAAGGAAGGGTGGATGGGTACAGGATGGGTGGATGGATGATAGATGTATGGATGGATGGATGTGTGAAAAGGTGAGTGGATGAATAATGAGTGGATGGATGAATGAAAGGGTGGATGGATGAATGATGGATGTATGGATGGAAGAATGAAAGGGTGGACAGATGAAGGATGGATGAAAGGGTGGATGGATGAATGATGGGTGGATGGATGTGTGAAAAGGTGGGGGGATGAATGATGGGTGGATGGATGGATGAAAGGGTGGGTGGATGGATGGATGAAAGGGTGGATAGGTTAAGGATGGATGTATGGATGGGAGGATGAAAGGGTGGGTGGATGAAGGATGGGAAGATGAAAGGGTGGATGGATGTATGAATGGATAAAAGGTTGCATGGATGAATGATGGATGAATGTGTGAAAAGGTGGGTGGATGAATGATGGGTGGATGGAAGGAAGTGTGGATGGGTAAAGGATGGATGTATGGATGGAAGGATGAAAGGGTGGATGGATGAAGGATGGATGTATGGATGGAAGGATGAAAGGGTGGATGGATGGATGTGTGAAGGTGTGGGTGGATGAATGATGGAGGGATGTGATGAGGTCTAACAGGTGCATTTATGGTTGTTAAAAGTTGATAATGAGGAGTACCAGTTTCTAGAAACTTTTGTCGGAAGGGGGTCCTTACGCCTAAAAAGGTTTTACAAGGGGGTCTCGGCATCAAAAAGTTTGAAGACCTCTGCTATAGTAGCATTCCCTATTGTAAATGAGTATATATGTTAGCGGTCAATAGCATAACATGGGCTGACAACCGGACACTATCGAGATTGGCTGTTCCATTATTGGTGCCACTAGAATAAGTAATGTTTGGTAGCAAACAAAGTGCCTTCTCACCGCGGACACAACTCTTGTGCCTTGGGTGATGTGGCAAGCACCCATTTGGCACCTTAGAGTTTACCCATAGCTCTACTGTGCTTGGCTGACCCAGCCTGATGTAGCCAAGACAGGAGGTGACAACTCCCCCATCCCCAGCATCCTAGTGAATTGGCACATCAGAGCAGTGAGCTTCAAAGGCTGCACCTCCTCTGATAAGGAGCTGGGAGGAAAGAACACTCCCCATGCCCCAGGGGCACTTGCAATGGGGAAAGCTTGGAAATTAGCTATGCAGGAGGCATTCACACAGAGGAAGGCTGGCAATACCTTTAATTTGGGAAAGCTGTTCTGTACACCTAAAATTAAATTATTTTATCTTTAGGAGGGCAGAAACAGTGTTTCTGTGTACAAAAGGTGGCCTTCACCACCAAATGGAGCCACTTCAAGGGCAGACTAGCTGCAGGGGCTAGCAACGCATTGGCTCCTAGCTCCCACATCCCTACATTCCCTAAATTTAGGATTTCAGGGACCCCCATGACACCAGAATCTAGTATCAGAACACATGCATTTTAAAAGGGCCCAAGAGGAGACCCGTGTTGTCAATAACAGAACTTTGCCCACCAGCCAAAAGCAAATGGCAACAAACTTGGAACTTATTGAAAGACCACAGTCCTTGGCTAGAACTCAACACCCCTCAAAATGGGTGCCCCTGTTGAAGCCAGACACATCCTCAGTCTACCCTGGATAAGAAAAACTACTCCCCTACAAACTGCATTTAAAACAATCACTGACTCCAAATAATTCTGTGCTATTGGGCCTTCTGAGGGATTGCCCAAATCAAGGTGGTTCAGTGCATAGTGGGATATGTAGTCTCACCTGCCCCAAAGTTTCACACCACTATGTTACTGGCCCAATGAGGTTCCTGAGGCTTTTCATTGTGTTTACTGCAGCCAAGACATGTTAGTCACCAATCTGGAAATCAACGCCCAAAGCTTACTCAGTATCTACAGAGAACAGTGTGCAACCAACATCCGACATCAACTGTGTGTGCCTGTTGTGCTTTTGCATTTTCCTTCTTGCCGCTCTGTGTAAGCGGTAAAATTAGGGGTAACACAGTGTGTCCTGTTCTGCATCCAGCAAGCGCCAGGCCAACTATGCACCTGGGGCTATGTAAAATGTATCTGACTGTTGTGGCCTGGTTCCAGTCCTGGGGCCAGCATCTCCTTAAATTTGACATTGTTCCAAGGAATTTGACCCAGTGGCGGCTGCTGCAGAACTGGGGTTTTTGGGGATGAAGAAAATACTTACCCTGTGTACGGCTATTGCCTCTCCTCCATCCTCTTCTCTTCTTGTCTATTTGGCTTCATGGAACAGAAGCACACAGGCTCCCACACTCCCCTAAGCCAGTCACAACTCTGCTGTCACCAGCAACACAGCAGTTTCGAGATTAGTCTGAGTTTCCTGTCAAACTGACATGTGCACTAATGTGAGACATATTTTCTCACTGGCTCAGATAGCCCAGCCCCACACCACCCTAAACTGGCTCTGAGTTCACACTGAAAAATAACTGATAATAACATTGAGTTATACATTTTTTGTTTTTTGTTTTTTGCGCTGCTCAAACAGCAGTGGGGTGACTCTGTTCCACTTTGCTGGAGGAGCCGCTGCAGACTCGACCTGGAAGTGACCTATTGTCACTAGTGGAATTTGCAATTGGCTTCAATGTTATTTTGTCAATGTATTTTTCAGCACTGATTTACTATTGCTTTAAAAACCGATAACTCTTATTATAAGTATGCTATTCTGTTATTTTTTGTCTCTACATTAAGATAATATTACCCTTACTTTATATACATTGATGCTGGATTTCTTACAAGTTGTGTTAATTACACGTTCCTCTAGTTAAGCCTGATTTCTTTTAGCCACTCTACTTACTAGGACCGAAAAAAAGAAGTATTACTGTGAGTTCAAGGACCATCTTTGGAGTATAAATTTAACATTACAAGGTAAGGCTCCCCAGCCATAATATCTTCTATTGCACTTTTCTACAGGTAGTCCCAAAGCTTTGTTTTACACCATCAGGTTAGTGGATGGGACACTCGGTGCTACAGTCCAACAGTGACATTTAATTTGGAGGCCTTGGGTACACTTTGTGCACAAGACTAGGGGCTTAGAAGTAAGATTAAATATACCAAATTACAATAAACCAATTTCATCATATTGAAAGGAGGAGCAGAGGGATATCATAACTGTGAGGCAGGTTTAGCGTATAGAGAGTAGTACACCCAGCAGTAACTGATATGGTAAGACTTTGGGTATATGTAATTCAAAAGTTGTTCATTTCCTGAAGATAAATCACAGTTTTTTTTAAACTGAACTGTTTCTTTCCATAAAGTTCACTACATTTGTTGTCCTTTTTAATTTTGACAGACATTAGATTTATTTTCCAGCCTTTTCGTAAAAATCTACACAGCAATTAAGTGCATTCTATATTAATAGTATTTTCAACTAGTAATAACATGAAATTGCCGTTGATGTAGAATCCGAATGTTAAAATTGCACTATATGATAGTCATTTTGATTTCTATGTTCATCAAACCAAAAATGATGTACAATATGATTCTTATTGTTTATGAATACAAGTTCTTTGTTTGAATTGTTTAATAGTATTCTATGTTGAAATGAAGCATAATCAAAATAGGCATGACAAAGAATATCTTCATTGTATTTTTATCTCATTACTAAAAATACCTCAATTTTTTTAGCTTTTACTTCTAATTCTAATTCAACCACAGTAAACAGTTATACATATTATATTTAAGTCAATACATATTTTTCAAAACAATTATTTTAGTAAAGTTACATGTAATACTATACACCATTTGACATAAACATACAATTTAATTTTTCAATGTAATGAACAAGACAATCTTTCAAAAAAATTATTTCAGTGCGCCCATTTTCACTTTTTTCAATGTTTGAACTTTATCTACTTCATCTTCATTGGAGTCTAGGAAGTCCTCTCTCATCAGTACAAGTTCTGCTTCATATCTATTTAACTCTTCATGTTTTTGGAGAATTTTGATTGTCATCTGCAATAAGAAAATTAGGAACTTTTAAAGCAACATACTTTTAGCTTTAAAGCTTACATGGAAAGTATTCATACCATATAAACATTCCGTACAAGAATTACAGTCCTCTGTTATTTCATTTTTCAGTAGTGTACATTTATAAGATGGATTCATTGGCAGGTGTGAAGTGTGTGCACTTGTTTTATATTTTCAAAACTTTGATTCAAAATCAATGTTTTAAATTAGCATTTTCCAATATGATAAGCTGCTTACTTTTTAGTCTTTTCATGCAAACATTTTTATTTCATGTTATACGAAAAGACACAGTTAAATGTACAACTATTTCAGATTGTAAATATTGCTTATCTTTTGTTGTCTTTCATCATTTTTATATTTAGTATTACCCTTACTACCTACATTTGTGAACATGTTACAAGTTGTCTAATTACACCCAATTTAAAAATACAAGGATATCCGTTTGCCTATTGTGTTTGTGCTGGAAAATGCCTGGTTACTTTAATTTTCAATGTTTTACAGTCTTTGGCTGAATAGTCAAACCCTACATACTTTCAGGTTCATGTCCATACACTTTTACATAACACTTTTTAATGTATAGTTTTTTAAGTAATGATAGATGTTTTAGTTGAAATGTTATTTAGGTGACATGTAATGAATTATTGTCAGTTTTCAGAATAATGCCAAATTCTAAGGTATGTGTTGTAAAGAGAAGGGCTTATTAATTTATGTCCATTTATTTTTATGGAAGGTTTCCCAATACCCTCGTAAGTGTATAACCACATTTTCATGCACCACGTGCCCAATTTTTCGATCAGGCCACTTGATCACAGAAGATGGCTAAACACCAACCCATAGTTTTAGCCCTTTCAATAAGAATGCATGTCTTTTTTTAATATGAACATCTTATAATGGGTAAACACACTCAAATTAAATAATGTTTTGTCTGAAAAGGAAACTCAACTTTTAATTCAAAAACATTTTTCAAGCATAACCCCTATATGCCCGCTTGTGATTCTCCTAATGCCAATGAATCTCATTGAAAGATTCTGCTTAGCCTGACCAGGTTTCGTTTTTCACATGCCAGATGTTTATCCCATAATGCTAAAGATGACTACTTTATGCAAGGAAGCTCACTGTTTTTTCAGGGACACAACTGTTCAATGGATGCCCATCATAATGCTGAGATCCTTCACAACATGTCAGTCATAGACATTATTATTCCAAGAATAGCCAGAATGATGAGAGAAATGGCCACAAATATAGCATGATTACTAACAGTATGGCACTTAAAGCTGCCATTATGCAATAATTACTTTTTGGAAGCCTGATTTAAGCAGTATTAAACTTTATTATGCCATTGCAAACATAATACAAAAAAAAATGCCATTAATCACAAAAGGTCATACTTATGGCACAGATGTGCTGTAAAAATACTCTAAAAAAAGCCATACATTCTTATAAATACTGTACACAGACCAAGTTCTTTAATGTAGTCCCCTGCTGCATCGATTGGAACAATAGGACACTCAAACTTTTTCCAATACCATAGACATTCAACATTATTTTAAATAGGTTTTGATAACAAATTGACCGTGCCTCCTAAACATTTTTGGCGATCACCTCACTCAAACAACACTCCTAATAGCGTATATCAATTATTAGATGTACCTGGTCAACTATCTTATTACTTAATCTCCTACAACGCATCAAATCGGAGGAGATTTTCTCAACAAACCACTACAATTGCCTTCTAAATAAACTGGTATATTTTATGTTTGCAATAAACTTGTAGCACAAAATCTCAGGCCGTAAATGGCTACCATAAAACTGACTTACCAGATACAATGACATGTAAACATGGTCCCCCACCACCTACTTATTCCATTTACATATCTGCAGCTATCCATATTACTATTACACAATAAAATAATGGTGAATTGATTTCAAAGCTGTCTTTTTGTATACATATAGTATATTAGGGAACATTTCCCACATTTTATTAGTATAATTGTCAATCTAACTTTGTATGGAAGCGTCCACAACATTTAATTTAAATATTTGTTTTTATTAATATCTACAGATGGAAGACCATATGTCTTGGAGCAGCATTGATTAGAGCGGTGGATTTTAATTTAAAAATATTTAGAAATAAAGGGAGAATGTTATAATGATTACACTCTTGCTGCTACTTATAATTAAATAGGGGATCCCCCAGTAAAAATTATAAGACAGAGGGCACAGAAATGGTTGATGTCTTTCACACCTTGAATCTCTTCCTTTTAATGGCAGTCCCTCATTTAATTTTTCACCCCTGTAACTGGCCCACACAAGCTTATATATTTGCTTCACGTTCACCATATTAATTTCAGTTCTCAATTTATTGTGGTTCAGAGGAACAACATTGACCACTTCCATATTCTTGCAAAATGTCACGTGAAATCCCATATGTGGCTTATTAGCCACATTTTGGAAATACCAAATGTTTTTCTTATTACATATGATCAACAGGTTCATTTGTCCCTGATAAATGTAAACATTGGTAGGAATCCACCCTGACCCTAGAATGTGTGAACCATCCAGATAGCCAGGATATGTTTGTCCACAATTATTAAGTATGGCTGAGTGTCATAACTCCTTGAAAAAAATCTAGCTAGCATAGACCAGCATGTAGGATGACTTAGACCCCAAGTAGGAAATAATTGGTTCTCAGATTCACTGAGACAAAGAATAAGTGCAGCTAATATAAATAAACAACAATAGTAAATAAACCACAGGTATGAAGCAATTGGAAATAATTTAGTACAAATAAAAAACAATTACAAGAAAAATATAGAGGCTCCAAAGAGGCACTTTGTAATGAAATATATGCCTTAATTTACACTCTCAACACATTATGGCATTTTAGAAAACAACGTGATGATATTAACAGCCCTGACAGAAAAAATGGAACATCAATTACTGAACAAAAACACAGTTTTATTACAATTAATTGCATGCCACATAAAAATACCAATCAGACTCAAGTCGATGGATGCCTTCTTTTTTATAACACAACAAACATAGGTCAATGTTTTTACTTGTCTTACATCCTCCTTTTCTTCCAATTATCTATTACCTGTTTACTATCCGTCTAAGCAGTAAGAAAATTACAACCAATGATGCACCATCCTCCAACTTAGTTCGTAAATATGATACAGAATTCTTTGTCTTTTGGTCACACCCGGTACTTAATGCCTGTTTTCAATTGGGTGCTGCTCCTGACACATTGGAAGGATACAGAACACAGAGCCAATCCATGTCATTAGCACCCAAATGCCCCTTTTAATATTGGATTAAAACAAATTCCAGGCTAGGATTCAATGGATTTAATCCAAGCTGCTCAGTGATCTTGAAAACTGGGATGTGGAAAAACTGAATTTCTCTTTCTATCAAAAATGGTTTGGGTAAAATTTCATCAATGAAGATAACATCAAAGCTCTTATCCTTATGTCCATCACTGTATTGACAAATAATGCCTTTTGTTATATATATGTTTAATGGACGATACTGTATCATTTATTGTTCTTGAAATAAGGATTTTATGCATAATTTGAAAGATTGAAGAGTTAAAAAAACAGTTACTCTGTGAACTCTTTTCCGTACTCCACATCATTAGGGCCATAATTGAAGTAGGTGGTGGCACTTGAATTTCTCAACAGGGACCTACTAACAGATGTTGGAAATAAGGCTGCTGTCTATTCTCTCTCTATTAAGCTGAAATTGGTATAACATTAATGCAGGCCTGAGTATTCATCCCAGAATTCGACAATCAACATATTTAAATATCACATTGTATAGTTCATCTAATTATCCTGTATCCGATAGGCCTGCAAATGTCATTGAATTCCCTTTAAACCAACAACAAAAATAAACTATAGGAGGCCAACCTGAGCAAGGTAAATATTATGGTCCTTGGCAGCGACATCAAGGACTCCAACAGGAAACGGGGCCTAGTTGCCCAATTTCCAAGTCGTTCACAAGGGCTCTGAATCGGATTTGTGTTTGCCGAATCAGATCTGGAAAACCTTGTTTCCGACCGAATCAGACACACTTTCCGAGCCAGGAACATCCCACTTTCATGAGGTTTGCTCTGGTGGTAGGTCCTAGTCCTTCAGAGGTCCAAAAGGTTTCTAAGTCCCATTCTGGTAGAGGCCCTTCTCCTTCTCCCATAAACAAGAAAATTCAAGATGTTATGTTACTTTGACTTGATACCCTAGAGGATCTCGGCACGGTTACAGACCAAAAACAAGAGTTGATGAGGGTGATTGAGCTAAGTGGGCTTTGAGTAGTTTCCAAAATTTACAGTAATTTGAACCTGAACAAACAAGAAGAGTAAGCTTTTTCCAGTACACAGGGGCGAGAAATGAAAAAGACTTTCCATTGCTGTGTGTTAAACAAATGCTGGGGACCCCACAACAGGTTTTCCTAGTCAGATTTTACAATACAGTAGGGAGAATACGCTTTTATTCTTTTTTGAAGATAAAGTGGGCCTTTGCCCTTTATGACATTATATGTGATACTGAGGGGTTCCGGACAGAAAGAATAGATTTACATACAATATAGATAGGTAAAAACTGTTGAAAAAAAGGAAAAGCAAAAATGAGGAAACAATGTTTTATTTCACAACGTACCTATTTCAACCATTGTATGGTTCTGCAATTTTTGAAAATTCTTTGCTTATTACTTTATCAAGAATTTCAAGTGCCCACATAGGGAAGGGGGGGATGTGAAGTGAGGGATTTTCGGTGAACAAAAGTGACAGAGTATAAACAGTAAATAATTTACAATATATACATATTAGGCTGATCTCCGTATTTTAGGAGCCATAAAGCGAAATTCATTCATCATTGTTTTAAGTCACAAGGAACAATATCTCCTTTTTAGGCTGTATAAATCCTGATTAACCATAGGAGTAAGGTCAAGGGGAAAGTCTACGTTTCGACCCTATTGAACTGTAGGGTATTTTTCCCTTACGCATCGGGTCTTCATCAGGACATGGGGATGGTGGGCAAACCTCCTAGGGAGAAAGAATAGGGAAAAAGACTCAGAAGGGTATAAAATCCAAATGACCTAAGCGTGGTTATCGCTTGGGCACATTAATGGAAGTACACTGAGGGACTGACATGAACCCAAGCACGTTTTTACCTTTGCGGAGGGGGACTACCTCCGCAAAGGTAAAAACGTGCTTGGTACTCCTATGGTTAATCAGGATTTATACAGCCTAAAAAGGAGATATTGTTCCTTGTGACTTAAAACAATGACGAATGAATTTCGCTTTATGGCTCCTAAAATACGGAGATCAGCCTAATATGTATTCAACAGTTTTTACCTATCTATATTGCATGTAAATCTATTCTTTCTGTCCGGGACCCCTCTGTTCATAATAATCATTACCCAGGTCCCAGTGACTATTTTTGGGTCTAACCCCGTGTTCATAGCACATTATATGTGATACAGCAGATTTTAACAGTAGAGCGTTTCTTCACAGGCAACCGGGCAACCAGTGTAGTTCTTTCATGAAAGGCTCTGATAGAAGAGAAGTTAATCACAAGCCTGGCTGCCGTATTCTGAACAACCTGAAGTTTAGGGATCAGCGTTTCACTAACGTTTGACAGCATGGCATTGCCATAATCCAGTCTGCTTATTATGATGGACCGAACAAAAGTACTCAGGTCGGAAATAGGGAGGTAAGGGAAAAATCTGCAAAGTAAGTGTAGGTTCTGGTAACATGAGCCAGTGGTGGCCAGTATGTGCGCTCTCATAATTAAGACTAGGTCTCGTTTTATCCCAAGATTCTTTAGTGCTTGATTGGGCATAGGAGTGGCACCCAGTTGATGAGGCCACCAACCAACTGCCAAGATGGAAGATGCTTTACCAAACAGCATGCTCTTGCTCTTATCTGCATTAAGCTGGAGATAGTTCTCATTCATCCTCCTTTGTGCAGATCCTATTTACCCATACATGGGGCTAGTTAGGGAAATCAGCATGACTCTTCTTTGTTGTCACTCAAAACCATTACAGGGATGATATTCCAACTTCCACAATGCTTTTGTGCAAACGTGGCTGGGGGACAAAGGGCAGCCTTCTCCAGGCTCCAATGTTCATTTACTTGTTAAGTACATGTTTGGTCCAACCCTACTAGACTTCCGGTAAGTGGAAGAAAAACACCTCCACAGAGCAAGTCCATTATTACTGCACTGGAGCAGTTTTCACAGTTTTTAAAGGCCAACGAGTGGCTTGGCATCGGCTGTATAGCTAATGCAAATTAGCATCCCAGAGTTGTAGGCAGGGAACAGGTAACCTTATAAAAATTGCTTTAAATAAATATTTGCAAACTATTAGATATTATCAATGTATTTGTTTATTTATAAACATGTAACATCTTTGCATGAATTTAGTACTAATTACCTGTCAATAGTTACAAATGAAAGTATATAATCTTTACTTTGACATTTTCTAGAAATATGCTTGTGCCTTGTTATTGGAGAAAAACATTTGTGTACAAAATATATCCAATAAAGAATGCCTTGGACTATAGACACAACTTTTGAAAATACAAGTTTTCGGAAACTTTAATATTTGCAGGTTATTGTGCTCAACCTGCAGGTGCAATGGTCTTATATACCTCATAGGTGAGAAAAGCTAATGATCTCCTCCCCGTAAGTGCACACTAAGGGGCCCATTATGATTGCGGACAGACTTGCGTCCGTCCACGACCCCTGAGTACAAGGGTACCTCCGCATGGCCTGCGGAGTTCCCTCCTGTGAAATTAGGATGTGACCGTCACCCTGGCGGTCACATCCTCTATTTTTACCATTGCGGTGGGTGCGGCTTCAAGCTGCACCCGCCGCAATGGTAAAAATGCATACATTGCATTTGTATGCAGAAAGCGGCATGCACCGTGCGGTGCCTGCCGATTTCTGCATATAAATACAGGGGGGTACCATAGGTACCCCCCATGTGCAACCCCACCCCCCTTCACCCAGGGGGCCCGCAACGGGCCCCCGCAGTGAAGTTCCACATGCTTTTCCACTGCGGAAAACCCGCAGCGGAAAAACATTTTTTTAAACACATCCTAATATGGCTGGTGGTGTCTGAGAGACACCGCCACCATATTAGAGCTTTTCCACCGCGGTTGTAAGCCAACCGCGGCGGAAAAGCAGCGGACTGAAACCAGGACCCACCAGCCATCCTAATGTGGCGGTGGGTCTTGGTGGCTCCGCAGTGGATTTTCCGCATCCTCCGGGCTGGCGGTGGGTTCCGCCGGCCCAGAGAATGCGGAAAATCCGCAATCCTAATGAGCCCCTTAATTTGAGGAACATCCAGTAACAGGGCATCAGCAGATATTAAAGATCGGTTTGGAATTTATCTTATTTACTGGAAGACAGTGTAAACTATGGACTATGTCTGGGTGACCGTGTTGTTTCAATTCACAGCAAGCAGAATCTTAACTGCCCTTTTCTGAACATGTTGCAAACAGGGCCAAATTTTTAAGAAGGAAGCCAAAAATATAGTGCATTGCAGTAGTTTACCCGGGAAAGAATGGTAGCACTATGTTTCATACCTAGGTTTGCAACCCAAAAAGAAAAAACAGGACACTAAACTTGCATTGACTTGCTTTTAGAAAGTCACCTAAATGTTAATGAAGAAAGACAGTGCTATATCAGAAAGCGCCAGTGTAGGAGCCCATTTCAATTTTGAAGCGCTCCAATTTCAACTTTCAGTTATTGACAAAGGTTCTAAGTCAGAAGATGTGTTTAGCCCTATTGAATTTCAAGGCATTTTTTCACAGCCCCTGGCTCAATGGCAGCATTAGGTTACCCTCAATGAGGTTTGGTGTTGAGCAATAAATCTGTATACCCAGATATTTTAAAGTATGTGCCGTGACTTGTAAAGAATGAGGGCCAAACTGAACCGTCTCTGGGCAATCCCCTTGCTGAAAAAAAGGCATAATACTTACTGACAATAATTCTAATGCCCGAAAGCCACGCAAAAGCATCAAAAATGCCTGTGACAATTGATAGAGATGTGAGGTCTTCAGCATACAGAATGATGTTGTCTGTGTATGCGGAGATAATGTGTGTTGTTTGGTCGATACGTATGCCCTGTTGTGCCGCCGATAACCGTACTCTAAGGGCTAAGGCTCCAGGGCCAGCACAAACAACAGTGGAGACAGTGGGCAACCCTGCCATGTGCCTTTTCAAACTGGGTACTCCTCCGAGATATGTCGCCCTGTACGGGCCCTTGCCGTGGGGTCCATGTACAGGAGCCTGACCCACTTTAAATAACCCGGCGGGATGCCAAATCTTTCAAGTGCTCAGAATATGTAGTCCTATATGAGCATATCGAATGCCTGTCTCAGATCCAAGGTGATACAACCTGCGTGGGCTCTCTCCTTGGGGGTCGCAGTCATAACATGATACAACCTATTGATGTTAAGTGAGGTGCACTGCACTGGTACAAACCCACATTGATCTGGATGGATTAGGTTGTGTAAGTCTGGAAGTAGGCGTACAGCCAGTACTTTACTGAATAGCTTGTAGTCTGTAGTGAGTAGAGATAGTGGTGTGTATCCTGACAGATCCATTGCCTGGCGTCCTGGTTTGGAGAGAGACACTACCAGTGCCTGTCTCAATGAGGAGGGCAATAACCCAGAGAACAGCACGGCATTGTACAGTTTCTCTAGTTGTGGCACCAGAGTATCCGAAAATGCGGAAAAGAATTTGGACGGGAGGTCATCCAGACCTGGGGCCTTGTTTTGAGGGAGGCTCCTGATGGCTGCCTTGATTTCGGACCTTGTGATAGTGCCAGAGAGAGCGTCCTGCGCTGTTTAGTTGTGGGAACTGTGCACCTGTTAAAAAGGCATCAAGGGAGTCTTCCACCAAAGGGGGGGGGGGGGGGCCGGTACAAGTCTTGGCAATATTCACAAAAGGCTGCATTTATATCCCATTGTGTATTCACTGTATCCCCAGCTCTAGTAGTTATCTCATGGATCGGGGGATGTGGGGGTCATCTCTGAGAAAACGTTATAATAGCGGGCCAGCCTTATCAGCATCAACGTGTTTAGCATGCGTGTAAGCGGTGTAGTCTAAGTGTCAAAGTGTTTCTAGCAGCTCTGCATGTTTCATTCAGGCGTCTTGTAAAAGTGGCCCTTTTTTGTGGTCATTCGCTGCGTCTTGTTCAAGACTATTCAGGGAGTTTTCGACTTCTTTAAGGTTATTATGTATTTCCTGATGCGCTCCTGCCGTAGTGCTGATAGCTATGCCCCTGATCACTGTTTTGAAAGCATCCCACTCCATTTGAGGTGTGGATGCAGTCCCCGTGTTTTCAGCAAAATAATAATCTATGCCAGTTGCCAGTGCCTCCCAATAGACAGAGTCCTCAAGCATAAGGGGCCACAGTTTCCAGGTAGGACCTGGGGTGGGGATTCAGCCCCCGGTTGAGTGAGATCTCCAGTGGGTTATGGTCAGAAAGCATCTTGCTTTGAGATTAGAGAGAGACCCCTTATGAACACCAGGGGAGTAGGGTACTTTGAACAGTAAAAAAGGGTTTTCCCTTGGCTATCACAATTATAATTTCAAGCACATGAGTTCATCAAAAATGATTTATATAGAAACACTGGGTCCCATGCACTACAGTCCATCCACACACAAATTATGTAGCTCGAAACATTTATTCTTTTTATAAAAATCTTTAGTTAAAAATATACAATTTAAAAATCCATAAGCACAGAAAAAAATCACAATGAAACATATTACAATTCATAAGCACAATTGTACACACTTGAAACGTTAAAAACACAATGAATACATTTTTCACACTAGTTATAAAAAGAAGAATTACATAAAAGGAGAGACATACAAAAGACATTAATAATTAGTCATTGAATATTACACATCTGAAAACCTAACAATTTCGGATTCTAAACCTGGGCCCGTTATTTTCTTGACTACAGGATAGATTTGTTCTCTTGATTGTGTATAGGTGGCGTCTTTACGTTTTGATGGCTACCATTGATATTCGGCCATCTTTATCAAGACTACGTGATCAGTCTCTCCTAATTTCTGGGCACTGGTTGGTTGCCACTGACAGGAATATTCCTGTGAATAAACAATGTTCTATCAGAACTCAGGTCTTAGCAATTCAAGTGTGGGACCACCAGCCCCGGGTAGGGTGTTGTCCACTTCACTAGGGTGGTCGGTATATCCAGGCCTGCATGCGCCCATCCCCCAATCCAGACCAGGCGCATGGCGACCTTCCGCCAGCAACAGCGTCCAATGCCGATCCTTGTGCTCTACAAGATATTCTCAGAATGGGGGGGCACCCCAGACCGTCAGCAAGCTCAGCCTGCAATCACTAGTCAGTTGGATCAGGAGAACTAAAGGGCCACAGGCATCGCTCCCACAGGCGATGTCCCCCGTGCGGCCGCCGCGCTTAAGCAGAGGACGCCAGTGAGACACGCTAAGGAAAGGCCACCAAAGTTCACAGGGCTGCCGGACCGGAGGGGAGACAGGGAAGTGGGCCCCAAGCGTGGCGAGGATCTGCTGGTATCGCCACTCTCACCCGGCAGCACAGGGTAGCACAGTTTCTTCGGCAGATGTCCACGGCTACATTCGTGGCACCGCTCCTCCCAGACCAGCACCGGGATCCAGAGCACGGCTGCCAGTGGCAGCACACACCACGGCACAGGGCTGCACGCTCTCTCCAGGCAGCCAGGGGGTCCTCCGAGAGGAGGCTCAACAGGGTCGCCTATTGCACAGGCATCAGCAGAATGCAGACTCGTCCTGTCCTCAGCACCGTCTACTCCTCCCCGGTCACCCCCTCTTCCTCATTCCGGGCGGGTTCACAGTAACAGCGGGAGAGCAGGTTGTCACAGTAGCTCTAATCCTGGACTCCGGCACTCCCTTCTCGATCCCGGAGACAGGCCTCCGGCTCAGCAGCCTGCACCCAGAAGCGAAGCCCACCTCATTGTCCAGGCGGGACCGGCAGCACGAAGGGCAATTTCACTGGGTAAGTGCCAGACCGGTCCAAAGGGCTCTCTTGTATTTATAGTTGGAACCAGTCAGAAGCCGATACCGCTAGGATTATCAAGGATTCTTCAGATCCGGGCGCTGAGCTCGCTCACATTGCGGCCACCATGCTTGGCAGTCAGCAATGCCCCCATCTACTAGGATGATGTTAATAAAGAAAAATACAATGCCAATGTATGCCAGGATATATTTATGTATAACAGCAAACTCACATTACTGTAGTCAAATCTACCCAATATGACCTACCCATCAACCTTGAGTCAGAAATACATGGTCAGGAAGTCCCTGTGACCAAGGTCTGGTGCAACTGAATAACAGATCACAAGTGGTGTGACATGTAGCCCATAGACAAATGATTGAACAGGGACAATCTAGATCAGTCTGCCAGAAGTTAGCAACACTGCAAAGGTCCGAGAAGATTGGCCCCAATAACATTTGTTTGGCCAGAGGGATGCGCATTCCCAAAACAACCATAAAGATAAATTCCACATATAGTTAGGAACACTCAGCCAATCAGAACACTGTATTTACACAGCACACAGAGAACATGCGCTCACCGTGACGGACATCTGGTCATGTTACCCACTGTCCCGCATTGTGTCCATGCAAGGTTGAGACCCAGCTGGAATCCTTATCAGGAGATCAAATATACAGTCCTGTGACTATTCCCGCAATTCCTGTTAAAAAATAATGTACAAATTGCTTCATAACAAGTTGTAAAATGTATAAAAAAAGAGCCAACACCAATGTACTTTGAGACTGCTTCAGACCCCAACTCTGCTGCTGCTCTCTTCTTGCTGCAATTAATTAAAACAACTGTTCTTGTTTTGCAAAATGCCTCTTGTGTTATATTTTTTATGTTAAATACACTTTCTAGGTACAAGGACCTGCAGCTCTTAGTGTGCCACTCAGTTAAGTAGCCTATTTAAACATGTCCCAGGCCTTCCATTGCAGCCTAATTGCAGTTTTATAAGCCCTGTCTACCCTTACACTCCACTTTCATTGCATATAAGTAACCCATAAATTAGGCCCTACGTAGCCCATAGGTAAGGGTTCATTATAATTGATAGGTTGGACATGTGCTTTCACATTTTACATGTCCTGGTCATCAGAAATTCCGAAAATCAATTTTCATTACTGTGAGGCATACCTGTCAAAGCCCTGCTCACCTGAGTTTCTGTTCAGTTGTGATGGAGGTTGAAGACAGTCCGACCCCACCCTGACACTGCTTGTTCCAGCACACTATTTTTAAAACAGTGCACTAAGAACCAGAAGCTCAAGGGATAAAATAAAAAAAGAGAGACAACACCGTTCTTGCATTTCCACTGTAGAAGAGCTGCTGAAATCTGTGGCCCTCTCTGACTTCTGTAGAAACTGGTGCCTAATGAAACATAAACAAAGAACAGATAAGTGCAAGCTATCCCTAAATGTGTTCCTGACTAAACCTTAATCTTATTAGAAATTCTCTTCTAAAAGTACCTCTTGGATCCTGGTCTCAAGCTTTCAGGTTTGGAATGTGTTACTGTTCTGGGATGTACTTTCTATTACTGTAAAACTTCTGTAAAATCAAACGAATATCATTATCAGAATTAACAATGTCTAACATCTACCTTAATATAACTAAAGCCTAAATTCTTAATAGCAAACTCACTTTTCACATATTTCCAGGCTTTTTATAAAACAAATACTGAAATTTACATCAAAATACAGCAGGTAATTTGTGCAAATCCTTGATTTACTGTTTGCCTTGCTGTCAATGGTTTCCTCTGTTCGATTCTTAAACAAGTTCCATGTAAAACAATGTTTATTTCACAAGGTTCCACAAAGTATTCTTGTAACAAAGGGTTTGAACCACAAAGTTCGTGGGAGATATCTTGTTCCAAATTGCCTTTACATGAATCCAGAAGTCGCCGAAAAAGTTCTTTCAGGTAATAAAAGGTTTTGTACTTACTTGTTGCTGAAAAGGGATACTGATCAGTCTAACCTTGACCTCGTTCTCTTTTGCAGGTTAATTGCAGTGGACAGAAGAGTGGCTGAGGCAAGAAGTAGCCGGAAACCAGAAGAAGGAAGAGCCAGAAGCAGCACCCGTTGAAGTCAATGAAGGTCTGGAGAGAGTAGGAGTGCCAGCGCTGAAGGATCTGTTCTCAGGTAAGTGGAAGGTAGACGAGCACAAGCACTGGGTGAGGCTCAGGGGCTGCCTTTTATAGACAGGGCTGGGTGTGGTTCGAAGATCTGAGTGTGGTTCGAAGAACTGGGTGTGGTTCTCACAAGCAGGTGTGCAGAGCTTCAGTTATTATGCTAATGAGTTGAAGTAACACATGGCCTAGGGAGGAGTGTTCTAAATAAGCCTTGGTAAAAGCAAGGTCCAATGTTTTCTAAATAAGCCTTGGTAAAAGCAAGGTCCAATGTGCAAACACCATAGCAATGTCCAAACTTGTTAATACATTGAGCAACATACACAGAAGTCTTAGGGAGGGGCTGAGATAACAAGAAAGGCTTTCAGTAGTATGTTTAAAGAGAGCTATTACAGAGACCACTAGTGCAATGAGAGGGGACATGCTCTTTGCTGTGCACAAACCCTAACAATACCTCTTTCAAAGGATAAAATAGGGTTGCCTTATTACATGTAATAAATGCTAACTTTGGATTGGGAAGAATAATACTTTTCATGTTTTGTGTCTGAGAAAAAGAAAAAAGGCTTTCCTAAAGGAGTCATCCCTTTACTTCATTTCACCAAAGGCACAAAACAATAGTCCTAGGCCATTGGACATTATCAATAATCAAACAAAGCCTATGGTGTCACACAGTCCGAAACAGCCAAAGAAATAGGCATATAGGATTGTTTTCATTATTACTGGTGTACCTACAAATTGATTGATTGCTTTTGTACATATGAATGTAATTTGCACGTAATTTCTTTTTTTGCACGAACAAATGTTTCACATTCTAGAAATATTCTTTTCATGTTTTCACAATAAGTGTAAAATGTTTGTGTAAAGGTTATGTTTAAACCTCGTTTTCAATTCACAAATGATTTCAACAATGTACAATGTAAATATGTGAAAAAACACACAAGCTTTTTAATTCATTTAAAAGCTTAGTTGCTGACAATTAAAGAACAGCACTTAATTTCGAGACCAGGCACAATTGTCTTTTTTCCAGACTTTTCACATGAAGCACAGGGTGAAGACTGATTTGCATTTGGATGTGTCCAAACTGTGGTGGCACAGTGAACAAAAGAACAATGGATTTAACCCAGATCTATTGACTGGGGTAGAATGTTTGAATCGCTCTGCATTCCGTCTGTTATATCTGTGTCTTTAACTTTTAGAAAAACCGCATTTTTCTGCAGAATTTGATGCCTGCTGCCTGCTCTTGGGCCATGTGAATGGGTGTTGTTGGCAGCTGGACTTTGTTTATTCCTCCCAGATAAACACAGATTAGAGGGATTAGGTGAAACAGGATTGGCCACAAAATGACAGGATGGGGACAGACCTGGGCACAGACTCATTTGGAACTAAACATAGTGTTCTGAGGGTGGACTTGAAATATCACAAGTTGCAGGCAAGATGGTGCTCAAGTAACATCCTTGCCGCAATGCTCACCTGATTGCAAACCCCTATCACTGCTAAACCAGTCTTGAATACCTTCTACGCTCCTCCGATAACTATGCAGTAGCATGGAAAGCAAATATAATGCACCTGAAAAATAAACAAAGGATGGTAAAAGTTTTCATCGTTTTCACGCAGAGACTCACACTCTCACCTCCTCCAAACCTCGAGGACGCCTGCACGGCTTGGGATTCTCGGATTACTCCTGACCTGCGTGATCTCCCATCGGTGCGATCGGAATGCAGGAGCTCAGCGAGGACATTCAGGGCGCTGTCTGCTAAACGTGAAGCCACAAAGATTCCACAGTGCTTGGGACTGGTCTGCAATCTTCTGAGAATTGAAATCGTAACAGTGGTACTTTGTTGCATCGTCTAAAACCACCACAAACAAGTAAGGATGGCTGGCAGGGGGAGTAAAAACATCAATGGGAAAAATGTTTCTGCGCCCAGCGCTCAGACACAAGCAGCCTCACATACCATTACAGCGCAGTTGCTACCAGGCAAAAAAGGTTGGAAACAATGGGTGTCAGAAGATAAGCAGGGGAAGGAAATGGGGAGAAGGGTGAGTGCGTGGATAAACACAGCACATTTGAAAACAAGCCAGAAAATATTGAGACTGCTAAACCACACAGAGAGACCAGCTATTCTCAAATGCTGATTATTAGCACTTTTGGTACAACGGGGGGGGGGGGCTGGCACTTTGCTTAAGTCTGTAGAAGAAGATCCAAGGTTGACAACAGAAAAGCTGGGGCAGATTGAAGGAGTACTGACTGACTCAAACTTGCTAGCTGCGTTATATGTAATAGGGCCACCAGGTACTCCCCTCCCTATAGATCAGGGTGAGAAAAGAGTCCCGGAGGTCAATTCTACACCTGTGAGCCAGCCAGATGAGGGTTGATTGGAGGTCAAAGTGGAAAGATCCGGCAGTAAAAGAAGTAGCTCAAATGATTGTGCAAATATCACTGGTGGAATTGTAGAACCTGCAGTAACTCCACAAGCTGCAAGCAGCTCTCTTCTAATCCCCTCATTAAAAAAAACGGGAAATAAAGAAAAAATTCTATTCATTAACAGATGAATCAAAGCTGTCAGACACAAGCATCTCTGTGTCAAGCGGAGAGGACAGTCCCAAATGGTACAGCAGCTCTTACATGGATCGCCAAAAAAAGAAACATGATAGCCTAGACAAAGAAAGTGGTACTGATCTGAGGTAGGATCATTCTGATACTCAGCTTACAGTATTATCTGACTCTATGGTCACCTCAGATGGTAATAGAACTATAACAGGTAGCCTAAACGGAGATAGTGGAGGACCAAAGAGCAACCCTGCGCTGGAGGTTGTTCTTCAATCTATCAAAAACTTCCAGGAGGAAGCCAAGGATGACAGCCGTAGATCACGCCTAGCCGCCAAGAAACTACAAGGGGCTGTCAGAAGGGTTGGCAAAACCTGCGCTGAAATTGCAGATCAGAATGCTTTTGTGGAGGAAGGCTCTTCTGATTACTTGACGCCACAGGCTGGAGAATGGCTGGGGCTCCCGCGGTGCATCCGGGCTCTGATATTGCACAACACGGCGACCAACTAAAAGGGTGGCCGAAGAGGCGTGACATGAGCAGATCCTGCTTGGACAACACAAGCTGCAGCTGTCCATGCAGCATGATTGGGAAGAGTGCCCCTCCTGCAGGCAGACTGGCGATGGACACTGCCTAAACGTTCCTGCCACCGCAACATGGTTGAAGTGGTTGGCCCCCGCTGACGGATCAGAAGTCACAGCTGGCCGCTCCCTGCCATACCTGTCTGCCCTTGAGGTGAGGAGTACATCGCAGCTGAGGTACCTGTGATATTAATGATGGCCTGTGGAGTTCCGTGACACCAACGGCCTGCCACACACGCATCGTGGTAAAGGCCGAGAGGTATTACGAGGCGGCGCTGCCGGCTCATAACGACTACCATTGAATCTGTGGCATGGCTCAGTGGCGAGGGCTCCACTCCCAAGAAACTACCTGCTGCACACCATTGCCCCGTGCCCACACCAGGGGACATCAACATATTGAGTGTGTGGGCGGCACTGGTGGGTGTGCTGATGTAGTGAGCCCCAGCTGCGATCGCCCCAGGTGAGACGCCCTGCTGTCACCCCCTGGGAGTCAACGAGTTGCCATACTGGACCCATCCGACCTTGTTGCACCTGCCACAGGAAGACTACGAGGCTGATGACTGTACGGAGCTGTTATCGTGCAGGAGCCAAGGCGCGATATTGGCTCCCAGTCTGTTGCACCCTGGAGCAGCAGTAAGTTTGTTGTGTAGGAATTCAGGACCCTAGTGTAATTTTCCCGATTCATGCCCATATATAGGTATAAATCATCCTATCCTTATATAGGCATAGAAATCATAACCATATTTAGACTTAGCCTATGCAGTCCAAACACCGCAAGGCTACTTCCACTAGTTCCGAGAATCCACAACGATTTCTTGGAGAAACCCGCATTCAGCAGTCAGGGACTTTCCCCTGTTTGAATATTGATTTATCCAAGAAATCCTGGAGTTTTCAATAAACTGAGTGTTTGATGACATTATTATGTCCAACCTTACGTCAAACTCGGCACCTTCAAGGTATAAATATGCCCAGACAAACACACTGTGGTTTGAAGCAGTTCGAGTATATACTTGCCAAATGCGCCCTGCAGCAGCAAGTGCCGAATGAAGCTGACCCTCCAGCTGATGCACTGAGAGACGCTGTCTTTACTCCTGCCGAGAAATCCAGCTCCAGTGTTTCCAGGCTACCCTTGCGGGTTGCTGCGAAATCGAGTCCTGCGAGAGAGATACAAGCCTCCTTCATTCTAAAACCAAGGTACGGAGCTGATTAGACCCGTAGAGACTTCTTGGAATAGATTCTTGGCAAAAGAATACTAAACTTAAGATACACCTCACTTACTTCTTCCCTTGTACTAGACCTAGGTTAGGTACACCGTGGTAGGCGTATTTTAGAAGCACCAGTTGAGTACTTTTAGTCATTATTTATTAATGTATGTATTATATGTTATTTTATATGGCTTAGAAACCATACCATGCTTTCACAGTATTATTTCATAATACTTAAGAACAGCCTTTGACCTGGTCCCTCGTGCCAGGCTCTGGCAGGTCCTGTCTGACTTGGGTTTCCCCCCCTTGATCTTGGATCTGATTGTACGCCTTCATGAGAGGAACTATGCCAGAGTGAGGTGGGGCAGACAGGGTCACCTGAGTGAGAGAGTAGCGGGAGAAAGAGGGGTACGCCAGGGTTGTGTTCTGGCCCTGACTTTGTTTTCCCCTTTGTCAATGGGGTGTTGGAGCACCTGAGGGCAGACCCTGCCGACGCGCCAATCTTGGCAGGGGAAAAATTGCCCACGCTGCTTTTTGCAGACGATACCCTCCTGATCTCTAAAAGTCCGATGGGTCTTCAAAAACTGTTGGATCGGTTCAGCCACTTTTGCGAGTCCAGAGCCTTGTGCATAAATACAACTAAAACCAAGCTAATGGCTCTGGCCCCATCCAAGCGTTTTAGAAATACCATCAATTTGGATGACTCCCCTTTAGAATTAGTCGAAGCTTTCGACTATTTGGGTGTACGGGTCAACAACTTGATGAAATGGAACTCCCATCTGTCAAAGATGCTTCTCAATCACAAACATGTGTTGGGGGCTATTGCAAGGCACCAGAGCCTTTCCCATAGTCGACCTGTCGCCCCAGCCAACAAGGTCTATGAAGGGAAAGCCTTGCCCTCGTCCCTGTACGGGGCGGAACTGTGGGGATTCGAGAACATCATGGAGCTAGTGAGATAAGAGAACAAGTTTTACAGGGACCTGGTCTCGCTTCCTCCATCGAACCCTCTGGTCCCTCTCTGCCATGATTTTAGGAAACACTCAATAAGGGATATAGCAAGGCTTCGCCCTCTTCTATTCTGGGTACGGCTTAGAAGGACCCCAGAATTGTGCAACTATGCCTCCGGCCTGACCAAACTGGTCCGCATAGATATAGGCCATAAGATATCCTGGGTATCCAAATTGAAACAGCTGATGGGGGCCATCGGTCTAGCAGAAGCCTGAGAAAGCCAGACCCCACCACCAAAGCAAGTAGTCAAGAAGACCTACTGGGAGTGGGTGTCTAACGAAGCCATACGAAATTTAAAGCATGGCTCTCTGACGGAGAAGTTTTTAGACCTCAAGCCTACCCCCAAATTGGAACCCTTCCTAGATTTTATTGAATCCCTGACAGACAGGGCACTGTCTCTGAAGGTGAGGTCTGGCACACTCCCTCTGAACGACTTCACAGTGGGGTGGAAACACACAAGGGTGAGGGAAAGTGGGTGCCCTGGCTGTGCTTCTCCCACGGAATCCGTTCCCCATTTTATCTTTGCCTGTCCAGTGTACAGACAGGCGAGAAGAAGATGCTTGAAACCTGTGCGCTCCAATTTAGGAGCCAAGAACTACAGGGAGGCATTGCGTATTCTCACAACGGATACCTCCGTCCCCAGTGTAATTTGTGGGACAGCAAAATATTTGAGATGTGCCTGGTTAACTAGATGTAAGCTCCTCCAGGCGAACAAGTTGTAGACTACCGAGCTCCAGCAAGGTCCCTTTATTTTTGTGGTCTTTATTGTATATACATTGTTCTTAAATTCTGTGCAACTTTCTAACGAACTTTTTATATCTTTTATACCCTGTTTTTAATTCCATTTTGTACTGTATGTATGGCAAAACGATACCCTTCTTTTTTCTAACATTGATGCCCTTTTAAAGTTAGGAACGAATTGTGTACACTTTTATGATATTTGTATCAAATAAAGTCATACAACAACAACATAATACTCTTTGTACTATATGGATTGTACTTTATAACCAGTATTACAATTGTAGCAGTACATTTCTTATGCTTGAGAAAGAAGACTGTTCAATAAAATACCTTTTATTGAAAACGCCTGTCTCTCTATTTTCTCAGCACCTCTGGTGAAATGAAGCATGCATGATTTACTGAGTTAAATAGCTATCTATTGTTTCCGCGACTCTAGAGATTGATTTCTTATTCTTGGGAAGCAAAGTTGTCATGTTTATGCGGTTGTAAGAAAGTATTCCCTTCTTGTGAATTTGAGAAAGTTTCTAGTGACCTCTGAGCTAGCTGGCACTCACAATTAAGTTTAATATATTCGATAGGGACCTAGTCGACCTCAGTCCTACATCTAAACTATAGTATATATTATTGCAATGCGCAGAGCCTATTGGGAATATAGGAACTACACAACAAGTTCTCTGCCGTTGTCCTGGCGCCCACTACACAGTCAAAGTGTACACACTGCCGCACAGCCGGGGCACGTCTGCGCGCCCAGCATGCTCTACCTGAGTGGCCTTCTGAGGGGTGAGTTCGTTGATGTACACAGATAGATGCGTCACCAATCCTAGCCTGGCGTGGTCTCTCGCCAGGGAGCACACCACGGCGCCTCTACCCGCTGAGACCGGAGTGGCTGGGAGCTAATGGTTGACGACGGAGCTGCGGAAAGAATACAAGGAATTAGTGAACATGGCCCCATCGTCTTAGATGGAAGACGTGGAGTGTCTGCTGGTTGTGACCGGTCGGAGCTGAGGATGGGACGATAGCGATACCGGAGACCTGGTGGCGCCGTGCTGAGTTCTCCCTGAGCGAAAAGGCAATTTAGGTGAATAGGTCCTGCATCCGATGTCGGGTGGTACTCAAGTGTGGATTGGTACTGGTGGAGGGCAAGCCATACCGCCGCCGTCCAAGCCCAAATTGGACAAGATGGCGAAGCAGGGGTCGGCGGATCAAACCGCCAGCAAGTTGGATGTGGTAATTGCTGCAATGGACCGTCTGGAGGAAACCATCAATCAAACCCACATTTCCCTGGAATCCAAAATAGACAAGGCGGCCATCAACCTCACTGATCTACACGCAGACCATCCGAAATTAACAGACCGCACCACTGCATTGGAATCCACGCTTGCTGATATCAAAGCACAGTTGACGCAAATGGATAAACATGTACAAGACTTGCTAAACCGTATGGAATTCCTGAAAGACAGAGCCGAGGATTCCGAAGGGAGGGAACGACGAAACAATGTCCACATAGTAGGTGTACCGGAGCGGTGGGAAGTGGCACATCATGCCTTGCACATGGAGAATTTTTTAGGAGATGTACTGCCGGAAGGGTCCCTATCACCACACTTCGTAATAGAGCGTGCCCATAGGGTCCCGACGAGGCCACCTACTATGGGATTGAATCCGCAGCAACGGCTCCTTCGGATCCTTAACTACAGAGATCGAGACTCCATCTTGAAGAAAACCAGGACGCTCCAGGATATCCACATTGATAATCACAAGATAATGTTTTTCCTGGACTATACCATCCAGGTACAGCTCCAGAGGCTTTCGTTCATGGCAGTGAAGAAACTTCTTCGACAAAATGACCTGAAATATTCTCTGTCGTTACCTGCGCAGCTGCGTGTGGTTGCCAGCGACAAAACACATTTCTTTAACACATCGGAGGAGGCGGAGGACTGGCTGGACACCTTCACCAATGTGGGGCCTTGGGACAGGGCCGCAACCACAAGGCTACCGAAACTGAAAGGCCCTTTTTGCCACCGGCGGGGAGAGCGCAGGGCTAAGAGAATAGGGACACCGCCTTTGCCACTTGTGGGTCCACGCTCGGAGCTGATCCTGAGCGGACAGCAAGACACCATACAGGCAGTGGCAGAGATCAGCGGTTCCCCGAGGACGAGAATGCATCTAACTCCAGCCAACAAGACTTGTCGAGTGATGATGAACAGATATATGGCCTACAGAATTTGCAGGATTCAAACGGACAACTGGATGTCACCCCGCAGACGGCGGACTTGATTGCATAAACGCTGCCATGTAGGTATCAGATCTACTCATACCTCAAGCAACATCATATAGAAATCGCCCTACTGCAAGAGACCCACGTAACCAAAATAGAGATACCACGTTTATATTGTCGCTTGCGGAGCCAATTGTTTGCCACAGGGTATTCGGCTTGTGCAAGGGGTGCGCTGATATGGGTGAGGGCAGGTGGTCCTTTGACAATTACACAGTCGCTGCTAGAGACAGAGGGGAGGTATGTGATAGTTAGGGGCACGCTGGATGGCCGACAAATAGTACTTGCATCGATATATGCTCCTAACACAGAGCAGGCTGCATTTGTTGACAAGATATCACACATTCTTGCGCCATGGCACAACATCCCCATGTTATTAGGGGGTGATTACAACAGCGTCCTTGACGTGCCATTAGACCGGTCCTTTCCCCCACTTCTGGGTACAAACACACACCATGCTATGAAGGCATTGACGAATTAGGCAACAGAATGGCATTTTAAGGTTGCCTGGAGACACGGTCATCCCCATGATAGAGTACACTCTTATTATTCAGGGGCTCATAAGTGTGGCAGGGTATGCTCAGACGTGAGTCCCTTGCTCACTTTTCCACTGGATTCAAGCAAGCCGGGCTGAAGACGGCTGGAATGCCAGAAACCAGTGCTCGGAAGCTTGTTTCCGGTCCAGGGAAGACATGGCTTGGCAGTTTGGGCTGGACTGTTCCCATGAGGCACAGGGTCAGACTGATTTGCATATAGCCATGTCTGAACTGGGGGGGCAGAGTGGGCTAAGGAACGGTGATGGATTAAACCCAGATCTTTTGACTGGGTGTGAGTGTTTGATTGATTCAGATGCGCCGTCCATCACCACCCCCTTTTGTACATCTCCTCAATAAGAGCACAGATGCAGTTCTGGAGGGCCTTACCGCTCAATATGATGGGCTGTGTCACCATGACCAAATTGATAGTACTGCCAAGGTTACTGTACTGTTTTGCGACTCTTCCGGTGTATGTCCCAATGAGGTTCTTTAGAGAATCGGAGGGTTGATACGTGGCATGATTTGCAATACAGGCCGGCCCAGGATAGCGCTGCAGAAACTATATGCACCCCTGGGAAGTGGAGGCTTGGTGGTTCCTCATCTGGAACTGTATTATTTAGCTGCACAATTACAGTGAGTTGCAAAGTGGCTAAGCAGCAGGAATCTGGCAGACACGGTGACCGAGAAGACAGCTTGGACGCAGACCCAGATATGCAGATTGTTCCAACCGCTAGCGAAGCTTCCTCGCCGGACAGAAATACATGTTGAGCTGGTGCATAGGTGTTTTAGGAGAAACCTTCACTTCACAAAAGACACAATTCCATATGCCCCGGTACTACCACTACTCAGGACGCCCAGAGCCAGAGACCCCATAACGGACATGGCATTAGCGCCCTGGGTTGAAGCGGAACTGGAGACTCTCAGAAACCTGTACGCGGATGGCACTTTACTGCCTTTTGCGACACTAACAGCAGATACTGGATTACCAGCGGGCCAGTTCCTTCTACACAGAACCATTACACGAACATTTACGCTCACATAGGGCGACATGACCAACAAGCCGCCGACACACGAGTTATTGCAATACCTGCATGTGATGGGGGAGGGATTGCATGTGATACACTGGCCGGTCCAGGCCCTGCTCGTTCATGTATGGAAGCCTCTGCAGAGACTTCGCACATATTGGACTGAAGACAGAGGCCGTCCCTGGAAGGATAAAGAGTGGGAACGCGTTTAAGCTAGTGCCAAGCACATACTGCGAAATTCGAAATTCAGACTCATACAAACCTACATATTACACATGGCGTAACTCTCTCCAGGCAAGATCTATCAATACTTTAACATCAATACTTCCGAATGCCCAAGGTGCCGTCACCTAGGCGCTGTCCTGTTACACATGTTGTGGTCTTGTCCCCTGCTTTTACATTATTGGCCTGTGATCTCAGAAACACTTACCAACTGCACTAACACTGAGGTACTTACTACATGGGAAGTCTGCATCCTGGAGTTTTATAGGAGGACCAAGGCCAACAAGGAGAACTCAAGGTTTCTAGACCTGGGCATCATAACAGCACAGCGACTCATTAATAAAAGATGGAAGCACAGGGACCCTCCAGAGGTATCACACTGATCAAAGTCCTTTGGGGTCTGGACACAGGCAGAGAGTACAATCCCTAAACAGGGAAGAAGCAGCGGGGATGAGCAAGTATACCATTGCACAGACCTGGGAGAATATGCTCAGGACTCTCATACAATCTACGGCCACACTGCAAACACATCCTGCGCAAAGGGCGGGAACTAACACCCGATAAGTTACCAGGACACTAGCAATGCGTTGCCTCTGGGTGTCACCACCACTGCAGCTGTTGGGCTAGGCAACCACTTTGCATTCCTTAAAATACATTATATGGTACTAGCTCCTGCAAGGCGATGCCTTAATGACCATACAACTGCATGGAAAACAGAAGCAGCAGCCCACATGCCACACTAGCATGCTAGCCTAGCTGTGACCGCACCCAGATAGCACACTAGATGCTGGGTACATACATCCTCAGTTATTTGACATCTCTTTTGTTTTGTTTTGATTGATTTATTATGTACTGTTGCTGAATATGGTTGACTTGTTATAAAAAAATAATATCTAATGTACAGACTCAACGTTCACATACGTATTGACCCAATTGCTTATGAAACATTATGTGAAGTACTCCAAGAGCGGAGTCCCAATATGATTAGCCATTGCCTGTATGAATTGATGTTTTCAAGACGCATTGTTCACTGTCATGCAGAGAAATACTAAACACCTTCACTTTGACCATCAGTCGGAGAGGACAGAATGTGCGGCCTGTGGAAGCCCAAAGCGACTTATAAATGCTTGAGCAACCTTACATTGCAGACATGGATGACACTGAAAATGAGAAAGAAATACTTCGATTTATATGCACATAGTTAAGGAACAAGGGATGATGTTGCCAAAACAGTATGTATCAATGCTTAATGATTAATGTAACAGAAAAGATAAAAAGTAATAAAGATATTTAAAAAAATAAATAAATAACAGACGTCTGTGGTGCACGCTCAAAATCTGGCCCTGATGCGCGGCTCTGAAATCAACACATCACATGCTTCGCAGCTGTCATATCGATGCAATGCCTGCTCCTCCACATTGACACAGCGGGTATTGATTTTCATTGCATCGTCTCTCTGAGCCAAGTTCTTCATCAACATGGCACAGCAGTAAGGAACCGAGGCTGTGTATCAAGTGTTCGACACATCACCTCCCCTGACAGTAAGGAACAGCCACATCACCTTCCCTGACGGTGAGGAACAAATGCATTATCTCCCCTGCACTGCAGTTAGAAACTGACATCACATCCCCTGGCAGTAAGGACCTGAGGCATTACCTTCCCTGGTAGTAAGGAAGCAATGCAATCCTTTGCTTTTACTGCGCCCCACCTCAGCTGTGCCTGTTTTTGGCATTGATTTTAGCCCATCACAAGTACTTTGTGCTTAAAGTTCCTGTTTCCTATGGACTGAACGATTTAGAACCTTTTAAAAGTGATATCTTTACTTTATATGCAGGATTTTTGGTGCTTTATTCAGATAAATATTGGTTATTTTTGTCAACTGGTGTGGTGTCCTTTCGTAGTGTTTTCCCTGTGTTACTGTGTTTGTATGTACAAATGCTTTACACATTACCTCTGATATAAGTCTCACTGCTCGCACCAAACTACCAAGGTGGTGGGCAGGGGTTATGTTAGCAGTGTAATCCCCCTTCCCTGACTAGAGTGATGGTCTGTACTTGGAAAGGTGCAAACCACAGCACACTAGATACCCCATTTCCAACACTTTCTTAATACAGCTCAAATTCAATGTATTTTTTATATTGATAGTATTTCAACTCTAAACAAAGAAAGCAACAATCTGTGAAATGTATGACAGGATTTGTGTGAATCTTTATGCGCTGCTTTAGTATTACAAGCTCCAATATGAATGTAGCTTGTAAAAATGTAAACAATTAAATTAATATGTTGACAAGAATCATAAATCATGGTATAAATAATCAGCCAAACTAGATTTAATGAGTCAAATAGGAAGTAGAATACAAATGCTAGTAAAATGCCAATGTGTGCAATCATTCCTATATTGTGTGTTATTTGCACACTTTATCATGAATGTGAATGATTAGCAAATCCGTGTACATGCAGTACAAAATGTGTCAACATAAGATACTAAACGTGCCTAACTTCTGTTGTGTGTCATCCTTAAGATGTAAGATTCCATAAAGTTATATGTATGGGCAGTATATTATAGACCTCTTGCTTTTGGCAAGCTGATTTTCATAAATCATTCATTGCCCCATGATAGTTGTGTAATACCTAAAGGAAGACTAGCCTCCTACCAGTTAATGCTTCAATTGATATGGTCGTTAGTTCTATATATGGTGAATTTTATCATGTTTTGTTTATATTTTATTGTATCTTTTATGTTGCAATGCAACGAAATAAAGATTAAACTTGAACTTGAACTTGATATGGTGGTTGCCGGTGTGAGCCACTAGCACGTATTTTTGGGGACCAGCACGTATTTTTCCACATCTATCATTTCAAGTGGCAAAAGAGGGAAAAAAGGGGAAAGATGGAGAAAGAGAAAGATGAGAAAATCACAAAGGGGAAACGCAGGAGAGGCAAGAGTAAAATAAATGAGCAGATATATCTGTCAGTGAAATAAAGATGTGTCATGAGTGTTAAGACTATCAAATTTAGTATTCGACGCACAAACTTTTAATTGGATGTCACATGGGCTTCTCATAAAAGTAGCGGTTACCAGCTCTCAGTATTTTACAAAATATGCACTGCTACTAGTGCTCTCCTTATGATTTTCTATACATCACCATGTATCATGACAATCAAGCTGAACTAAACAACAATTTGTTTTTTGCTTTCTCTCTTTCCCACTATTTCCTGTGTTTCTATTCATTCCTTGGATTTTCACATTCCTTCCTTGGTCAAAGCCCAATTAAAAATAGTTTCACTTTAACCAAAAAGAAAGTGGCTTTATGCCCCACCTCATGCCATAAAGTTAAATGAAGCACTGACCAGTACGTTTCAGTTTCAGTTTTACAACCTGTCTATGATAGGATCACATTTAGGACATTACATATTACACAGAAACTACTTGATGATTTGGAAGGTTTTGGCAGTAATCTTTACGACCCACACAGCGCCAGATCAAGGCCCATGCTTCTGCTTACCTTATCTTAATGGCAAAAAGTGGAGTGGCTTTGTCAAAATCCTGTTTCTGTCAGCAGTTCTCCCAGGATGAGTGACAAAAACTGCAAATTTCAATGGTTAAGCTGGTAGAAATGGATAATTGACAAGGGAGATTATTCCACCGTATGGCAATATATTTGAAAACAAGTGGTATCACATGGTTAGAGGAGGGCCTATCAATGAATTTCACTACACATTGAAAATAGAAAAGGGACTACAGTCATGTTATTGCATGCAGAATACTGTGACTAAATACAGGAAGTAAAAAGCTGATTGATGGTCATACAGGGTTCTAGACTAACCAGTGGAATGTTGCAAATGAGATTTTCTTACATAATTGAAAATGTTTAGAAACCAAATTGTATAGAATGCATAGAGAACAATTTTGCAGTTAAGAGACTTGAAAAGTAAAAGCAAAAACATATTAAGAATGAAAAGGTGGGGACTGGTGGCACAGTGAAAAGGAGGACAGGAAAGGCAATTGTCCTTGAGGCATTTAACATTCATGTACAATTTTGGCAGAGTTTATAAAGAAAGTGTTTGTGAGAAGCATACATTTATGGGCTGGTATCAGAGTGAAACAGAGGGAGGGTTATTTGTTTATAAAGCATTGAATTCAAGAGGAGGGACCACCATAATTTTTCCATGACAAATAGGCCTTTGGCTGAGATGAATTCCAGCAAAATAGATGGCTCACTGGCAGTTCACAGGGGCTGTGAGTGCTTTTTGACCAGGGTTCAATCCCCAGCTGGGGGAAATCGTTTTTTTTTTGTAATTTGTTTTCTAAATTCCACGAATGAAAGCTTGTGCCTTTGTAAATCACCCCCTGGGAGTATCTGGGAGAACTATGGCCTCCTTAGTCATAGTGCATGTCCGGCATTGATGGCATGCTGTGTGGCATGTGGAAGGGGGGGGGGGCAGGTTTGCCATGAAAGAAATCACTTATTTAGTGGAATGAGAATTTGGGGATAATTATGTAGCAATAAGAGATGCATGGGGCTTGTGGCAGACTGTAAAAAGGAAGGACTTTTTGTATTTAAAGGATGTAAATTGAGAGAGGATTTGTGGCATCTAAAGTCCAAACACCATGGAAATAGAGGAGGGACCGACATCATTTTTCCATGACAAATAGGCCTTTGGCTGAAGGCAATTCCAGTAAAGCAGGTGGCTCACTGGCAGTTCACAAGGGCTGTGAGTGTGTTTTAACCAGGGTTCAATCCCCAGCCGGGGGAAATCATTTTGTGTTTAAAAAAAAAAAAATCTAAATTCCACAAATGAAAGTTGTGCCTTTGTAAATCACCCCCTAGGAGCATCTGGGAGAACTATGGCCTCCTTAGTCATAGTGCATGTCAGGCATTGATGGCATGCTGTGTGGCATGTGGAAGGGGGACAGGTTTGCTATGAAATAATTCACTTATTTAGTGGAATGAGTATTTGGGGATGATTGTGTAACAATAAGAGATGCATGGGGCTAGTGGCAGACTGTAAAAAGGAAGGGCTTTTTGTATCTAAAGGATGTAAATTGAGAGAGGATTTGTGGCATCTAAAGTCCAAACACCATGGAAATAGAGGAGGGACCAACATCATTTTTCAATGACAAATAAGCCTTTGGCTGAAGGCAATTCCAGTAAAACAGGTGGCTCACTTTCAGTTCACAGGGGGAGTTAATGCTTTTTGACCAGGGTTCAAACCCAAGCTAGGGAAAATCATTTTTTTGTGTTTTTTTTTTAAATATTTAATTTATAAAATAATCAACTAGCACTTCTGGGGTGTTTATAACACCATTATACCTCATGCAACATATACACAAAATGTGGCACGCTGTGGCATATGTCATGACATATGCCACATGCCAGACTTAGGCTCCAACCCCTTCTCTCACTTTTACCGCATTTAGGAGGTCAATCTCTCACAGGCATTCCCACCCCCATCTTTCCCACTCAGTCTTGCACACTGTGGTCTCTCATATGGACACCTATGCACATTCATTCTTGCACGCACTCACATTCACACCCATACACTTTCTCTCTCACCTCACTTTCTGGCTTTTTGTTTCCTATCAGGGTCTGGGAGAGAGTCGGTTAAGGAGGGGAGAGGGAGGGGCTAGGTAAAGGTGACCAATGGCTAAGAGCTCACTCTTCACTACTCACTCTTTACCATTCACTCTTCGCTAATCACTCTTCGCTACTCACTCTTCACTACTCACTCTTCACTACTCACTCTTCACTACTCTCACTACTCACTCTACTATTCACTCTACTACTTACTCTACAACTCTCTAATACTCCCTACTCACTCTACTACTCATTCTCTACTACTCTCTACTACTCACTCTACTACTCACAATACTCACTACTACTCACTCTAGGACTCTACAACTCAATACTACTCACTACTACTCACTCTCTATTAATCACTCTATTACTCTCTAGTACTCACTCTACTACACACTCTCTACTCCTCTACTACGCACTGTCTACTACTCACTCTCTACTACTCACCATTACTCACTCTACTACTCACTTTCTACTACTCTCTACTCACACTCTAATCACTCTCTATCTATTACTCACTCTCTACAACTCTACTAACTCTATACTACTCACTCTACTACTCTCTATTACTCTACTCACTACTACTCTCTACTATACTACTACTCTCTACTACTCTACTACTCATTCTCTACTACTCATTCTCTACTACTCACTCTCTACTACTCACTCTCTACTACTCTACACGCAAATCACTATACTACTCACTCTACTACTAACTCTACTGCAACTCTTTACTACTCACTCTATACTGCTCTCTACCACTCACTCATTACTACTCACTCTAATACTCTTGATTGCTCACTCTCTACTACTCTCTAGTACTCTTTACTAACTCTTCACTACTCACTCACTACTACTACTACTCTCTGCTACTGTGTGAGAGACAGCAGTGTGAGAGACATTTTAATTATGTTTCATTTTTCAAAACATAAATAAAACGCATTTTTATTTGCAATGTCAATAGGTCAAACTCGCGTAAATAAAAGAACTATTGCATTGCAAATGCAATAGGTCTCGCATTTGCAAGAGATTAAGCTATTGGCATTGTAAATGACAATGCCATTTATTTATCTGTTTTCAAAACCAATTTATACATAAAAAATGTGTGATGTACAATGCCAATAGCTCTAACTTTTGCAAAGGCGAGACCGTTGCATTGTACATGCTTGTTTATTACCTGGAGGGAATATCTGTTGTACCTGCTCACAGTCACTGCTTCTTGGTCATTCAAACAGCCTGGGAAAGTGTTTGCAACGAATGCCCCCCTCAACCCCACTTTTGACATGGCAGCCTGTGCTGACTATAGGAGAGGCTATCCCCCTACCTCTCTCCCCCGTGCAGGGCGGCAGCAGGCACTCCTCATGGAGGGTCAGGGAGTGTTGTCAGGCACGTGAGAGGAGGGTAATCTAACTGACACCTGCGGCTCACACCCCCTCAGGCACCAAAGGGCTTCTGGCATCTGCAAATACAGCTCACACCTTAGAGACTGCAATGCTTAAGTAAGAGTGACTCCCTCTCCTTGGGCTTACATGACAATGTTTAAATATATAAGGCTGTCACTCACTTGTGTTCTAGTGTATTTTCTCTCCACGTGTGACGTTTGTTACCCAAGAATAGAATCAAATGCAATGGTATTCTTTAATCATAGTTGTTTCAACTTGAAACAACTATGATAAAAATATAGTGTTGTTTTCAACCCAAGAAGCACATTAATGTTACCTACAACTGTGGTCACATTGTAAATGCACAACGCCGGTGTGTTACCACATGATGTATCTCCTGTACTACATGACCATCCTGGTTATTTACCTTATGAATATTGGGCATCTTTTCGCTTTTTTTTTTTTTAAAGGTGCTGTTGATTGGATCACTCTGACTGTAAGCAGAACAAGCTGCAGTTACTCCTCCACAAATGTGACTCTGATTGCTTCGAGTCCCCTGCTGCTGATCGCTCTTCGAGTGTGTCAACCAAAAAGGAGTAAGTTATATATCCATTGGTGTCAATTACGACTGTAAGTCTCCCAGTCTACTACTATCGGTATTTAGGATCTCTTTCCTTCTCCACAGGAGCGTTATTGAAGCCCCAATCTCTTATTGAATACGGCGGATTGGTCCCCTGTTACCTCTACATACATAGGTATTTTTACCTCAGCCTTTGGCAGCACACACATATTTGTAAATATTTCCTTCACATATCGCTTGTCCCCCACAGGTGCTCATACAGTCCTGATGAAGACCCCACCTCAAGGTCCATAACCATCCTGAAATCTAGGGGTCGAAACGTCGACTACAATCCTAGTACAGACTCTAGGGACACAACATATGACTAAAATTTGGTTCCGTTGTAGTCATGTACTGTTTTGGGAACAGTTCTATCATGTATGGAAATGTATATAGGAATTTATATTGATGTATTTATGTCACTTCTTTCCATGTCCCCTTTCCCACACTAATACACTCTATTTCCATCTTTCTATTCTTTCTACCACCGAGAGCACTGTGAACATTATTACACTTTTGTACAACTGTGCAGATACAAAGCTCATATCTGTGGAATATTAGAATTTGTTTTATTCCAGATATTACATGGTCAATATAAAATGAATTTTGAATAGTGGATATCAACCGCATACTCACTTGTGTTGTTTGCCTTGATCTGTGCTGCTTTGATCTTTGTTTAGATTAATTGTTCTACTGCCAAGTCCAATTTTTTTGATACTGTAATTTACTGGCCCTGGTCAGGTAGTATATATGGGTCAAACCCCTTTGTATACAACACTCTCAGAGCAAGTGCATACTTGCGAGGGTTTTCAGTCCTTTTAGAACCTCTTGGTCTTACCATGTCAGAGCGGGAAACACTGTCCTATACTGAAGAATATATCATTAGCCTAATACAAAGTGAACCGACATCGACCTTCTTGTCGTCTAATACCCCCAACATAGATTTCTCTCTCAATGAGAAAATCAATGAATTAGAACGCTGGAAAAGAAACTGATACGCACCAGACTACATGGTCATTTATTGACAAAATATCTCCAGGAGAACATAATTCCATCAGGATTACAGGTACGCAATGAACCTGCCATCTTCGTAGACCATCCGAAGTTCAAAGAGGGATTTAGCTACGTAGCGAACAATTGCTCTCGCCACTGGATGGTGTTGGGCATTGAGACCGCACTTGAGCAGGTCTCAAAACTGATGAAAGAGATCGAAGAGTTACGTTTGGAAATAAACGCGGACTCCGCATTAACAAACGCAAAAGAAACTTTAGAGAAGCTGGATAAAACCATCAAGGAGTTTGAAACTATAACTCAAACAAAAAAGCTTGATAAGCTAGCCAAGGACGTTCGTTTTTACGACAAAAAAGCCACATATCCTTATCTCCACGAGGATTATTACAAACAAGACACCCAAGGCCGTTTCTCTAATAGAGGCAGAGGAGGCTACAGGGGACAACAACGTCCTATGACTTTTTCTGATTCTTCGTGTAGCTCTGCAAGTGACCCCGAACAGGCGGGACCCAGTACCGGATACCAACAGCAAGAACCATGGTACCAACCACAAGGACAATACCACCTGGGGTTTCCTTGTTTAGAAGATACCCGGTGGAGACCACCCAGGGGCAGAGGACCTG
Organism: Lissotriton vulgaris; assembly: GCF_964263255.1. Taxonomy (NCBI): domain Eukaryota; kingdom Metazoa; phylum Chordata; class Amphibia; order Caudata; family Salamandridae; genus Lissotriton; species Lissotriton vulgaris. Next base: position 871,990,564 of record NC_141685.1, read on the forward strand.
CTTGGAACAGAGCACCCACACGCGGACAGAACCAGCAGACATGGGACATGGCCCAATTTTGAGGACAGAACACCAAACAAGTCCGGTTCCAGGCAGAGAACCACGGGGAGATAAGCACCAGACGGAAAACATACAGGTGATAGCTCGCATTGAGAGTCCTGTCATTAACCTCTCGAACCATACACTAACTGAGGGTGAGGCTAAGGTGTTATCTAAAGGACTATCATTTGTTCCCACTTCCTTTCCTAACCGTTTTAATGTGAAGGCGGAACTCCATAGATTCTTCCGGAAAGTACGTCTCCGACATTTTTACACGGATTGCTCCTCACAACTACCAACTTCAACCACGGGGTTACGACCACCATCCACATACATGCCACCGAGCCACATGATGTCACATAAAATCCTCACATTTGAAAGTGTTGTTGCAAGAGACATCATGAAGGCGTGCCTAACGAAATCCTATGTCACACAGAATATTTCCAAAGGAGAGAGAACAGCACTCCACACAGTCAAGGACAACAAGACAATTGTGATCAAACCAACGGACAAGGGTGGGGCCATTGTCATTCAGAATACGGGTGACTATAAGGACAAGATATATTCCCAGCTGAATGATGGTGTCAGTTACTAGCCTGTCTCGAAAGACCCTACGAATGAGATTAGGAAACTTATACATACTATTACTACGGAAGGGCGAGATGCAGGCTTCTTATCTGAACACGAGTACAACTACCTCAATAATACTCAATCACGTACCCCGACAATTTATACACTACCTAAGGTACATAAAAACATGGAGAAACCACCGGGGAGACCCATTATCTCTGGGTGTGGCTCCTTACTTGAGCCATTGTGGAAGTACGTGGATGTCTTCCTAAAACCTTTGGCAGAAGGTACTACAACTTACATTCGGGACACATTGGAAGTGATCAACATGGTGGAAGGTTTGGAATTTAATCCAGAACCACACATATTGCCAACCATTGATATCCAATCATTATATACGAGTATACCACAAAGACATGCCCTTGAGATCATCAGAGAAACTTTGGAGAGAAGACCACAACCCTCCTATGTACCGACAGACTTTTTATTGAAATTAATTGAGGTAGCCATGATGTACAATTTTTTTACCTTCCAAAATAACTACCATATCCAAACGAAGGGCGTAGCAATGACGGCGGCCTTCGCCCCAGATCAGGCGATTGTCTATATGAGCAGTTTTGAAGATGAACATGTCTTGTCAGACAGGAACCCTTACAAACTCAACATCATTAAATGGCGCAGGTACATTGATGATATCCTGCTCATCTGGGCAGGTGATGAAGGAGGATTAAAGGATTTATTTGAGTGGTTGAATACCAGCTCAAAGGACATTAAGTTCACAATGACCTGGAACAGAAACACCATTGACTTCCTTGATATCTCAATAAAGACACTTGGGAATCACCTATACACCACATTATATAGGAAACCGGCTGAAAGGAACCTACTATTAAGATATACGAGCCATCATAATAGAAGTCTGTGAAACAATTTACCATTCGGGCAATTCCTTCAAATTCGAAGGAATTGTACATTAAAAGATGACTATTTCAGGGAGTCTGACGATCTGATTACCCGCCTACTCGAAAGAGGATATCCCAAAAGGCTCGTCACCCGAGCCAGGAAGAGAGCATGGCACAAAAACCGCGAAACATTATAATCACCTAAGACGCCTTGCCAGAATAGCAAAAGAATGATTTGTGTGACTACTTTCTGCACGCGCAGTAATATTTTTAAGAAAATAATCAATGGACACTGGAAACTCATATCGGATGAACTAGGAATCCTGGAACCACCGATGTATGCCTTTAAGAAGGCAAAGAACATACGTGATCATGTTGTACACTCTTTCCTCGAGTGCCCAACTAATCCCACGATACCATCTATGTGGAACCTTCCAGATATAACAGGACACTTTAAGTGCTCACACTGCAAGGCTAGCAAAATGACGATAGAGGCAAAGAAATTCTCATACAGAAACCATGATATTGAAATGAGAAACCACAGCAACTGTAACAGAAAAAATGACATTTACGCCATCATATGTCCATGTAATCTACTCTATGTGGGCCAGACTCAGCAGATGGTCAAAACAAGAATCCTGCAACATTGCAGTCGTATTCGATGTAACACTTCGGGAGCACCACTGGTAGAACATTTTGCACAACATTCTCATACTCCTGAATCCTTAAAATGGGTGGTCTTAGAGAAAGTTACACTGGGACCCAGGGGCGGTGACATAGGTTCACTTCTCAATGTCAAGGAATGTAAAATGATGTATCTACTCGACACTGTTAAGAATGGACTCAATGAGTGGGAAGGCACTATCACACAAATGGCTAGTCTGTTAATAGAGTGAGCATGTAGATCCTGTAATTTCCAATGCATTGAAGTTTACACTCATGGTTGCTAGGTAATATTCATGCAACATATTAAAGTATTATGAATGTTCAGCAATATTTAATTGTGAAGCATGGCAAATAACAATTTGTAAACATGGCTATATGTACTGTGATTACCAATAGGTTTTGTCCGGAGTGAAGTCTAGCTTTCATTTTTTTCCATCTTTTTCTGTGTTCTGCAAATGGTACATGTAAAATATGGTTATTATTATGTATGTACCATTATTACTATAACCATTGTGATGATCCCAGATTCGAGTTTATAATTGAATATGGCATATAGATCTCGGGTTACTTGTAGTCCCTTGATCGCATGCGGTAATCTAACATGTGCTGTCCCTGCCTCCTGCTCCAATCACGTGTTTACGTGCCTTGGCGTCCTCGCGGACGTCTTTTTCTTAATGGAGTATTCTGGCACTGATCCGGTTTCCCGATCTTGAAGTGCTAAGATTACCCAAGGTGAGCGCTCCACTTGTTTTGCCGCTATTAGTTTAAATTGTCTCCTGGCAATTCCAGTCGTTATTGACTCTTACGGCATTATGCACACTAGGAGTAATGTGAGTTTCGAATGTTTTGATATTTTTCATCGTGACACCACTTTGAAGTCATGCTGTTAGAGCCTACTACTGTTTACTGAACGGTGTCCACTTGGGCCCGTATACATTTACATCCACCTAGGCCTTTAATTAATTTGTGTCGGCCTTCTGAACCTTGTGTTGGAATCGCCCACGCAACTACGAGTAACCCTTTACCACCTTCCCGGTTTGTCCTCCCAGACTTAGCACATTAATGTTACCTACAACTGAGGTCACATTGTAAATACACAACACCTGTGTGTTACCACATGATGTATCTCCTGTACTACATGACCATCCTGGTTATTTACCTTATGAATATTGGGCATCTTTTCCCTTTTTTTTTTTAAAGGTGCTGTTGATTGGATCACTCTGACTGTAAGCAGAACAAACTGCAGTTACTCCTCCACAAATGTGACTCTGATTGCTTCGAGTCCCCTGCTGTTGATCGCTCTTCGAGTGTGTCAACCAAAAAGGAGTAAGTTATATATCCATTGGTGTCAATTACGACTGTAAGTCTCCCAGTCTACTACCGGTATTTAGGATCTCTTTCCTTCTCCACAGGAGCGTTATTGAAGCCCCAATCTCTTATTGAATATGGCGGATTGGTCCTCCGTTACCTCTACATACGTAGGTATTTTTACCTCAGCCTTTGGCAGCACACACATATTTGTAAATATTTCCTTCACATATCGCTTGTCCCCACAGGTGCTCGTACAGTTCTGATGAAGACACCACCTCAAGGTCCATAACCATCCTGAAATCTAGGGGTCGACACGTCGACTACAATCCTAGTACAGACTCTAGGGACACAACATATGACTAAAATTTGGTTCCGTTGTAGTCATGTAATGTTTTGGGTACAGTTCTATCATGTATGGAAATGTATATAGGAATTTATATTGATGTATTTATATCACTTCTTTCCATGTCCCCTTTCCCACACTAATACCCTCTATTTCCATCTTTCTATTCTTTTTACCACCGAGAGCACTGTGAATATTATTACACTTTTGTACAACTGTGCAGATACAAAGCTCATATCTGTGGAATATTAGAATTTGTTTTATTCCAGATATTACATGGTCAATATAAAATGAATTTTGAATAGTGGATATCAACCGCATACTCACTTGTGTTGTTTGCCTTGATCTGTGCTGCTTTGATCTTTGTTTAGATTAATTGTTCTACCGCCAAGACCAATTTTTTTGATACTGTAATTTACTGGCCCTGGTCAGGTAGTATATATGGGTCAAACCCCTTTGTATACAACACTCTCAGAGCAAGTGCATACTTGCGAGGGTTTTCAGTCCTTTTAGAACCTCTTGGTCTTACCATGTCAGAGAGGGAAACACTGTCCTATACCGAAGAATATATCAATAGCCTAATACAAAGTGAACCGACATCGACCTTCTTGTCGTCTAATACCCCTAACATAGATTTCTCTCTCAATGAGAAAATCAATAAATTAGAACGCTGGAAAAGAAACTGATACGCACCAGACTACATGGTCATTTATTGACAAAATATCTCCAGGAGAACATAATTCCATCAGGATTACAGGTACGCAATGAACCTGCCATCTTCGTAGGCCATCTGAAGTTCAAAGAGGGATTTAGCTACGTAGCGAACAATTGCTCTCGCCACTGGATGGTGTTGGGCATTGAGACCGCACTTGAGCATGTCTCAAAACTGATGAAAGATATTGAAGAGTTACGTTTGGAAATAAATGCGGACTCCGCATTGACAAACGCAAAAGAAACTTTAGAGAAGCTGGATAAAACCATCAAGGAGTTTGAAACTATAACTCAATCAAAAAAGCTTGATAAGCTAGCCAAGGACGTTCGTTTTTACGACAAAAAAGCCACATATCCTTATCTCCACGAGGATTATTATAAACAAGACACCTAAGGCCGTTTCTCTAATAGAGGCAGAGGAGGCTACAGGGGACAACAACGTCCTACGACTTTTTCTGATTCTTCATGTAGCTCTTCAAGTGACCGAGAACAAGCGGGACCCAGTACCAGATACCAACAGCAAGAACCATGGTACCAACCACAAGGACAATACCACCAGGGGTTTCCTTTTTTAGAAGATACCCAGTGGAGACCACCCAGGGGCAGAGGACGTGCTTGGAACAGAGCACCCAGACGTGGACAGAACCAGCAGACATGGGACATGGCCCAATTTTGAGGACAAAACACCAAACAAGTCCGGTTCCAGGCAGAGAACTACAGGGAGATAAGCACCAGACGGAAAACATACAGGCGGTAGCTCGCATTGAGAGTCCTGTCATTAACCTCTCGAACCATACACTAACTGAGGGTGAGGCTAAGGTGTTATCTAAAGGACTATCATTTGTTCCCACTTCCTTTCCTAACCGTTTTAATGTGAAGGCGGAACTCCATAGATTCTTCCGGAAAGTACGTCTCCGACATTTTTACACAGATTGCTCCTCACAACTACCAACTTCGACCACGGGGCTACGACCACCATCCACATACATGCCACCGAGCCACATGATGTCACATAAAATCCTCACATTTGAAAGTGTTGTTGCAAGAGACATCATGAAGGCGTGCCTAACGAAATCCTATGTTACACAGAATATTTCCAAAGGAGAGAGAACAGCACTCCACACATTCAAGGACAACAAGACAATTGTGATCAAACCAACGGACAAGGGTGGGGCCATTGTCATTCAGAATATGGGTGACTATAAGGACGAGATATATTCCCAGCTGAATGATGGTGTCAGTTACAAGCCTGTCTCGAAAGACCCTACGAATGAGATTAGGAAACTTATACATACTATTACTACGGAAGGGCGAGATGCAGGCTCCTTATCTGAACACGAGTACAACTACCTCAATAATACTCAATCACGTACCCCGACAATTTATACACTACCTAAGGTACATAAAAACATGGAGAAACCACTGGGGAGACCCATTATCTCTGGGTGTGGCTCCTTACTTGAGCCATTGTGCAAGTACGTGGATGTCTTCCTAAAACCTTTGGCAGAAGGTACTACAACTTACATTCGGGACACATTGGAAGTGATCAACATGGTGGAAGGTTTGGAATTTAATCCAGAAACACACATATTGCCAACCCTTGATATCCAATCATTATATACGAGTATACCACAAAGACATGCCCTTGAGATCATCAGAGAAACTTTGGAGAGAAGACCACAACCCTCCTATGTACCGACACACTTTTTATTGAAATTAATTGAGGTAGCCATGATGTACAATTTTTTTCCTTCCAAAATAACTACCATATCCAAATGAAGGGCGTAGCAATGGGGGCGGCCTTCGCCCCAGATCAAGCGATTCTCTATATGAGCAGTTTTGAAGATGAACATGTCTTGTCAGACAGGAACCCTTACAAACTCAACATCATTAAATGGTGCAGGTACATTGATTATATCCTGCTCATCTGGGCAGGTGATGGAGGATTAAAGGATTTATTTGAGTGGTTGAATACCAGCTCAAAGGACATTCAGTTCACAATGACCTGGAACAGAAACACCATTGACTTCCTTGATATCTCAATAAAGACACTTGGGAATCACCTATACACCACATTATATAAGAAACTGGCTGAAAGGAACTCTCTATTAAGATATACGAGCCATCATAATAGAAGTCTGAGAAACAATTTACCATTCGGGCAATTCCTTCGAATTTGAAGGAATTGTACATTAAAAGATGACTATTTCAGGGAGTCTGACGATCTGATTATCCGCCTACTCGAAAGAGGATATCCCAAAAGGCTCGTCACCCGAGCCAGGAAGAGAACATGGCACAAAAACCGCGAAACATTATAATCACCTAAGACGCCACGCCAGCATAGCAAAAGAATGATTTGTGTGACTACTTTCTGCACGCGCAGTAATATTTTTAAGAAAATAATCAATGGACACTGGAAACTCATATCGGATGAACTAGGAATCCTGGAACCACCAATGCATGCCTTTAAGAAGGCAAAGAACATACGTGATCATGTTGTACACTCTTTCCTCGAGTGCCCACCTAATCCCACGATACCATCTATGTGGAACCTTCCAGATATAACAGGACACTTTAAGTGCTCACACTGCAAGGCTAGCAAAATGACGATAGAGGCAAAGAAATTCTCATACAGAAACCATGATATTGAAATGAGAAACCACAGCAACTGTAACAGAAAAAACGACATTTACGCCATCATATGTCCATGTAATCTACTCTATGTGGGCCAGACTCAGCAGATGGTCAAAACAAGAATCCTGCAACATTGCAGTCATATTCGATGTAACACTCCGGGAGCACCACTGGTAGAACATTTTGCACAACATTCTCATACTCCTGAATCCTTAAAATGGGTGGTCTTAGAGAAAGTTACACTGGGACCCAGGGGTGGTGACATAGGTTCACTTCTCAATGTCAAGGAATGTAAAATGATGTATCTACTCGACACTGTTAAGAATGGACTCAATGAGTGGGAAGGCACTATCACACAAATGGCTAGTCTGTTAATAGAGTGAGCATGTAGATCCTGTAATTTCCAATGCATTGAAGTTTACACTCATGGTTGCTAGGTAATATTCATGCAACATATTAGAGTTATATGAATGTTCGCCAATATTTAATTGTGAAGCATGGCAAATAACAATTTGTAAACATGGCTATATGTACTGTGATTACCAATAGGTTTTGTCCGGAGTGAAGTCTGTCTTTCATTTTTTTTCCATCTTTTTCTGTGTTCTGCAAATGGTACATGTAAAATATGGTTATTATTATGTATGTACCATTATTACTATAACCATTGTGATGATCCCAGATTCGAGTTTATAATTGAATATGGCATATAGATCTCGGGTTACTTGTAGTCCCTTGATCGCATGCGGTAATCTAACATGTGCTGTCCCTGCCTCCTGCTCCAATCACGTGTTTACGTGCCTTGGTGTCCTCGCGGACGTCTTTTTCTTAATGGAGTATTCTGGCAGTGATCCGGTTTCCCAATCTTGAAGTGATAAGATTACCCAAGGTGAGCGCTCCTCTTGTTTTGCCGCTATTAGTTTAAATTGTCTCCTGGCAATTCCAGTCGTTATTGACTCTTACGGCATTATGCACACTAGGAGTAATGTGAGTTTCGAATGTTTTGATATTTTTCATCGTGACACCCCTTTGAAGTCATGCTGTTAGAGCCTACTACTGTTTACTGAACGGTGTCCACTTGGGCTCGTATACATTTACATCCACCTAGGCCTTTAATTAATTTGTGTCGGCCTTCTGAACCTTGTGTTGGAATCGCCCACGCAACTATGAGTAACCCTTTACCACCTTCCCGGTTTGTCCTCCCAGACTTAGCACATTAATGTTACCTAGAACTAGAACCAGGATGGGTGGCCGCTCCTTCCGGGTAGTGGCGGCCAAATTGTGGAACTCTCTTCCCAGCGAAATTCGAGCCTTGGAAGATCTACTGCTATTCAGACGCGCCATCAAAACTTTTCTTTTTAACTAATTTTTCCTGACTTTGCTGCGTTCTGTGATGTTGTGTTTTCTCTCCTGGCGCCAGGACGCCCCTTTGCTGGGGCAGCTGTGCGCGGTACAAGAACCAATAACATAACATAACATAACTGTGGTCACATTGTAAATACACAACACCTGTGTGTTACCGCATGATGTATCTCCTGTACTACATGACCATCCTGGTTATTTACCTTATGAATATTGGGCATCTTTTCCCTTTCTTTTTTTTTAAAGGTGCTGTTGATTGGATCACTCTGACTGCAAGTAGAACAAGCTGCAGTTACTCCTCCACAAATGTGACTCTGATTGCTTCGAGTCCCCTGCTGTTGATCGCTCTTCGAGTGTGTCAAACAAAAAGGAGTAAGTTATATATCCATTGGTGTCAATTACGACTGTAAGTCTCCCAGTCTACTACCGGTATTTAGGATCTCTTTCCTTCTCCACAGGAGCGTTATTGAAGCCCCAATCTCTTATTAAATATGGCGGATTGGTCCTCTGTTACCTCTACATACGTAGGTATTTTTACCTCAGCCTTTGGCAGCACACACATATTTGTAAATATTTCCTTCACATATTGCTTGTCCCCCACAGGTGCTCGTACAGTCCTGATGAAGACCCCACCTCAAGGTCCATAACCATCCCGAAATCTAGTGGTCGACACGTCGACTACAATCCTAGTACAGACTCTAGGGACACAACATATGACTAAAATTTGGTTCCGTTGTAGTCATGTAATGTTTTGGGAACAGTTCTATCATGTATGGAAATGTACATAGGAATTTATATTGATGTATTTATGTCACTTCTTTCCATGTCCCCTTTCCCACACTAATACACTCTATTTCCATCTTTCTATTCTTTTTACCACCGAGAGCACTGTGAATATTATTACACTTTTGTAAAACAGTGCAGATACAAAGCTCATATCTGTGGAATATTAGAATTTGTTTTATTCCAGATATTACATATAAAATGAATTTTGAATAGTGGATATCATCCGCATACTCACTTGTGTTGTTTGTCTTGATCTGTGCTGCTTTGATCTTTCTTTAGATTAATTGTTCTACTGCCAAGACCAATTTTTTTGATACTTCAACCCATGCGCATGCGCAGAGTAAGGCTATCCATTAAAAGTAATAGGACAGCAGGGCAGCGCAGAATGGAGGTGCCTGCCTGCAGAGGGCCCTTTTGTTTAGAATCGCCAATAAATCTGTCATTGTCAGATATGGTTGACTATGTTTTGCATGATTTGAGCCAGGCCAACCTAACAGAGAGCATATTTTGAAAATGTAACTTGAATTATAATGCTTGCTGCGTTACCCCCTGCATCAAGGGCAGGCTGGCTGTAGTGTGCATCAGGCGTTTCCAGGAGGGCTAGAAAGGGTTTGTAGCAGTCCAGCTGTTTTAAAAGCCCTGCAGAGCTCCTTGTATCTAAGACTTTTCAGGTAACTATAAAAGTGGCAAGATAACTCTGGTGATTAATGCGCCTGATGATGAGAGATCAAAGTTGTGTCTGGTAGCAGTGTTGGCCCATCTAAGGAAGCACGGAGGGTTAATGTGCCTGCTGCAAAGACTGTGTACTTTGCAGATCAGAGAAAAGTATTTTATTTGCAATGTTCAGTGGGTACTGCTTTTGTCACGGTGGTCCATTTATTATTGTGCAGTTCATAAATTACGATCACAATTTAGCATAGTGGGCTATGAAGTAAGAGCTGCATCCAAACTACCTGGACAAACAAATGAACCAGGCAATAACTTACTGATCCCTTCCTGCATGTTACTCTTAAAGATCTCCCACTTGCAAATTCTCAGATTGAATTTCCTATATCTGTAGAATGTTATATCAAAGTTAACTTTCTGTGACCCAAGAACTACTAGTCATCTTTGTAACTAAGGTACAATAAGTTGCTTTACAAGAGGAAGTTCTGTGGCATTAAAAAGGCTCAGTAAGGGGAATATTTTGTGAGTAAAGGCAGTTTATGTGGCATGTTGTATGTTATTTTGATATGTTTGGGTGTTGATGCAAACCAGATCCCAATGCTACGCTTGGTAGTTTTCAATAGAGTCAGAGTCAAAAACACTTTATTCGATTATTTTAAAATTATAAAAGTATGCTATACAGTCACATTAAATCATCAAAAACATAAGTTGTTAAAAAGCAGTTTTAAAAATGATTAAAAACAAAGGTTCAATATATACACATCTTCAGTGGTGATCAGGGTAACTATACATCCAATTAATCACAGTTTACAGAATTTTAGGACCATAGAGAAATGTGCAAATCTTACAAAATATATAAATTGAGATTTACTACAGTTCTATTTACAACATTTTTTACAACCATAGAGAAATGTTCAAACCTTGCAAAATTCATAAATTGATATTTGCTGCAATTCAGTTGTTACAAAGCTATTAACCTAAAATTATTTTGGTCATTCATCATTTCCCAAGATGTAAAACCAAAGACGGCCGAAGTCTATTTTGCCTGGACCGTATTGAGACTGTCAAAAAATTAGCTACCCCATACATTACTAGTGGTGATTCCATAAGCTGCAGGTACAATAGAGACGGTTTTACCTGCTTAAACTCTTTATCCGTTAGTATTGGCTTAATACATTTTTCCCTGCCACTCTTAGAAAAGGGGCAGAAAAACACAAAATGCAATATGTCCTGGTCAGAAAAGTGATCACATTTGCAGGGAACATTCTCGTGAGGCTTACACCACTTAGCATAATCTCCCAGCAGAAAGTGAACTTGGTTAAAGCGAAATTTTGTAAGGAGCCACAGATGAAATGGTTTATTAACTATCATCAGGTATGGTTGTATAGATAACGATGTAATCATCATGTAGTGAGACCTTACAGTTGGCTTCATAATTTCACTAGCCTCTCTTTCTGCTTCCTTTTTCTTTACAAAGTGGATCTTAACCCATTTAATGTCCTCTCTTATCAGGCTCTCTGGATTTGTATATAAATCAGGGCGGCCCAGGTATCCTGCTGTTTATTTAATATGTGTTAACCACCCAATCTCAGCCACATTGTCCCGCCCCATACAATCCCTGATGATCTTATGGTTTAAAGTTAAATCTGGGTTGAGCCATGTTCTAATCCATGACAAAAGCGGGGCCAAGGACAGCGTGTCTACAATGTACCACATCCCCAATTCCATGTGGACTGCAAAAGCTGGTGTGGATTGGGGAAGGCCCATAAGGGATCGCAAGAATCTGTTTTCCTCCCTCTGTATCTGAGCCAAGTTTTTAAAAACCCATATCGAGGCCCCATACCTAGCAATGGCCAGGGTTTTGGCTCTATAGATTGACAATATAGCCTCGGCTGGTTTCCCACCCAGTCGTTTTGCAAAACCCAGGATAGCGGCCGCCAATCTCTTTACTGCCGCTGCTTTGCTAGAAATTTGTGGTACCCACGACCCTTTCTCATCAAACACCACTCCTAGGTAGGTAAAAACTTTGACTTTGGAGAGCACTGAGCCATTACAGGAGAGGGTTTTTATAATATTCTTGCGTTTGCCCACGCCCATTACATGTGATTTCTCTATGTTTACTAATAGATCCAGGTCTCGCATAAAAGCCCCAAAGGAATTGAGTAGGTGTTGTAAACCATTTGGGGTTCTTGACAACAACACCGTATCGTCGGCATATAATAGAACCGGCATCAAGGAGCCACCCATGCGCGGTACATCAGGAGATGCCGCTTCCAGACACTTTCCTAGTGAATTAATATATAGGGAAAAAAGCATGGGGGCCAGAATGCACCCTTGGCGCACCCCCTTCCAGATTTAAAAAATGCGGTACAGTTTCCCTCTTGAGTCATGCGAATAGTCGCCCTCAGGTCTTCATGGAGTTGCGCCAAAAAGTTCAGAAGTGCCCGATCTAGGCCCCTATCCAGGAGTATTGTCCACAGCTTCGACCTCTTAACTAGGTCAAAAGCTGTGGACAAGTCCATGAATGCCAGGTACATCATCCCCCTAGATGCTACTGTGTATTTGCTCAGTGTAAGATGTAAATTTAGGCATTGATCCTCTGTACCTCTCCCGGATCGAAAGCGATACTGAGCCTCACACAGAATATCTTTATTAATGGCCCAGGCTGAAATTCTTTCTAGGATGACCTTACCTAGGAATTTAAAAGAAGAATCTAACAGGGATATGGGCCTATAACATCTTGGGTCCCCCCTTTGATCCTTCTTAAATATGGAGATTATAATGGACTGTGACCAGGATGTTGGGGCTCTTGACATATCTACACTAACTACATTAAAGACATTGGTGAGGACCACTGACCACATGCCTGGGTTTGCTTTGAACATATCGGCCGGTAAGCCATCTGGGCCTGGGGCCTTCTGGCCCGCCGTGTCCTCAATGGCCTTCTGTACCTCCTTTATAGAGAATCTAGGTAAAATCTCCTGCGTCTCAATCAGTATTGGGTCTAAGGAGCCTAGCTCGAGATTACTGCCATAGATTTTTTTTAAATAATCCAGCCAATCCTGTTCGGGGATATTTACCTCTAGTGGCGCATTTTCTTTCCCATTAAATAAGGGAGTGTTAACAATATACCAAAATTTAGCGCTATCCCTCAGAGTAGCCTTCTCATGTAAGTCATCCCATGCCTGTCTTTTTATTTCATTTTTTCGCCTTAAAATATTCAAATTATACTTTTTCCTGAGCCTGGCCACCTCCTGTCTATCTCAGGGTGTCTTTTTTAGTGCTTTATATAGTTCTCTATGGGATTTGGAGCATTCATTATCAAACCACCCCTTTGCCTTTTTCTCCTTATTTTTCAGTTTGCACTTTAAATCATCCGCAACTTGATGGCAGATAGTTTCAAATGACAACATTATATTCCCCTCAAATTTAAGTGGTTTCCTACAGATGTTAATTTCATTACCCACCTTTAAGTTTAGGGAATAAAAAAAGTCCTCTGGGATGATTTTGCTCCATTTAACCCATCTCCCCTGGTCCTTAGCAGTTAAATCTGTAGATAATTCTGCGTTTGCTACTCTATTAAATAAAAACAGGTTATTGTTATCTAGTTCTAACACTACAGGATTATGATCACTGAATGTAGTATGTATAGCATTGTAAAAAATTACATTATGTAACATGCTCGGAGAGATAAATATGTAATCAATAATAGTATTACTGTCCCTGGCACTGTAAGTTGACACCCTCTCATTAGTATCGAAGAACTCTGGTTCAGTTAAATCATTCTCTAAGAGAAGTTCTTCTAGGGCGGTCCCCTTTACAGAATGTTCAAAGTGTGAAATGGGTAGCATATCTATGTTTGTAGTATCTCTAAACTGGCAATTCTGTTGGCATATATGTATATTAAAATCCCCCATCAGGGTAAAATATACGAAAGTGGTTTGACCCTCCTTATAGTTACTTAAAAACTCTGTCAGGGAGTTAATGTTGTCATTTTGAGGTGTACTTTGTATGGCATTATAAAAGTTGATATAAACACATTTATAATTGTTAGGCATAGTAACTTCCAAAACTAGGTAGTTTTGGGATGGTGTATTTAATACATTTACAGTGCCCCTCACATTAACAGATATTAAAAACAGCAACCCCCCTTTATTTTGACCTGAGCTCGATTCCTGGGCAGCTAAAAAATAAGATGTATATCCATCTAGCCAAAGTCACAATCCCTATCCCACGTCTCCTGTAGAGCCACCACATCACATTCTTTTAACAATTCAAGCCATCTTGTGTCACCCCTTTTTGAACGTAAGCCTGCGATATTCCAGCTCATCATTTTCACTGTTTTACCTTTTCCATCTATACTAGGCAAAATGGATTGTGACGAGTTTAGGGTGCTACCAGGGGAAGTCAGTCAATCGTTTTCCTCCAGATGTGATAGAGCAGAAAACCTGTTTGTTAGCACCAATCCAGCCTTAATTCACTTCCATGGTTATCACAGAATTTTGGTAATATGCCTGTTGTTTGCGTGGCCCAGGAGCTAGGGCAGGGGGTATGACTAGGGTTAACATGGTGAATAACCCTACCCGGTTGCAACTTATGTGGTATGGGTCGTGGGTAAAAGAAACCTAAGGGTACCGCTCTGATCCTACCTTCTTTTACCTCTGTGGCATCGCAGAATAACCGTGATGCCTCATGGGGTCTATTAAAGTTAACAATCAGGCAGTCACCAGCTAATTTCTTGTCTGGTAGTTTTCAATAGCTTTGTCTGCACACTGCATGTACCTAAAGCTACCTACGTCGTCATCATATGAAATTTCTTTATTGATGTCATATCTACATGTTCTCAATTGCTTTATCAACTTTCTTGCTCTCTCAAATTTGCTTGAAAATGCACCATTTTCCCACTGTTTTTTCAAAATGTTCTCAGGGACGTCCCCCGGAATTCCCCTTATGACTGTTGAGTTTGCTCGCTACGCTCACTCCCCCACAGGACACTTTGTACTTTTACGTCCCACCACTTTCAAATGTCACCAGCCGCCCCTGCCTACTCCCCCCCCCCCACGACTAAGGGACAACCCCTCCCCCCCCACACAATCACAACTAAGAAAAAAAAATCTTCGGAGGGCCCAACATCGCTACTGCAGGTACGCTCCATGCATGGGTTCATAGGGGTGCCTAAGAGCCAGCACCCGGGTCGGAGTAATTGGTGTCACCTATTACTGTAAAGGAAATAATCCAGCTACTCCTCACATCTACCAGATAACTATCAAACTATGGTACCGAAGAAAACATCAGACGCGCTCTAAAAGCATGAAGTCCATTGGTCCAAGGCGAGCAATATAAAAAGGGGCAAAATAGTCAGGTATTGAAACGGCTTTGCCTCCTAATCCTCCAGAGACCTCACACTCACCCAGAAGAACATCTAGAATTCATTTGACTTGTCTGGTTATATATATGACTGTTAATGGAGATGTGGTTTATAGTGATCATGATCACTTAAGCCATCTCCTACAGTTCTGATTCCTACAAATGAATTCTGCACTACAGGAACCAGATGTCCTACCTCTGCTATCAGATTTGTTATTTAATCTATTTAACTACAATAGCTACTTCAATATCGTGGGTCTCGGTTTGCTTCTACTCTTGGTCTTGTGACTGTCCTGGTTCCTGGTGTTTATTAAATTGTAACTTTCCTTGTTTCTACTCCGTTTTGCCCATTATGTCAGGTGTCAACCAAGTCTGCTGCTAGTCAAACAAAACTTTCCTACCAAACAATCTGCCGGCAATCCCAAAATGAAGCGCAATGATTGTGAATACTTCATTAAAATGGCGCCAGCCACAAGGCAACTCCAGCCCGACTGGCCATAGTGAGCATCGGGCATCTTTCCCTGGGAGGCTGGAAGGGTGGGGGCCGGTTTTGAAGCAGTGGGGGGGGGGGTTTCGTGACTGGGGGGTTGGAGTGTGGAGGCGGTGGAGGGATGGAGTGTGGGGCGGTGAAGGGATGGAGGGATGGAGTGTGGAGCGTGGGAGGGATGGAGTGTGGAGCGTGGGAGGGATGGAGTGTGGGGCGGAGGAGGGATGGAGTGTGGGCCGGGGGAGGGATGGAGTGTGGGCCGGGGGAGGGATGGAGTGTGGGCCGGGGGAGGGATGGAGTGTGGGCCGGGGGAGGGATGGAGTGTGGGGCGGGTAGGGATGGATGGAGTCGGGGGATGGATGGATGGAGTGGGGGATGAATGGATGGAGTGGGGGGGATGGATGGATGGAGTGGGGGGATGGATGGATGGATGGAGTGGGGGGATGGATGGATGGAGTGGGGGGATGGATGGATGGATGGAGTGAGATGGATGGATGGAGTGAGATGGATGGATGGAGTGGGGGGGGTGGATGGAGTGGATGGAGTGGGGGGGGTGGATGGATGGTGTGGGGTGGATGGATGGATGGATGGTGCCACTGCACCTGCTGCACCACTGAATCCGTGCCCCTGGCTGCAAAGATTCAAGAATATGGGCCACACACTTCATTGCTACATCGTCGAAAAAAGGCACACATTTGAAAGTCGAGTGAATTGTGCCTGATTTCACCGCTAGAACACAAAGAAAATCATTTTCATAGAAACAGAAAGAGACTGTATTTGATTAAATGCGGTAAAACATAATGTACAGAGCAGTCACTATTTACGTCAAGCCCAAATTAATAATATAGTATAAACTGCATCTCTAATATTCATTTTTGGTCCCACTAGGGTACAACTTAGATGGTAACTTTTTGTTTGATGTCATTGCCCTCCTACAGATCACTCAACAAGGATACATCATGTATACTGATTGTTTTTGGCCCGGTTTTGAGGAGGGTCCCTTAGGACAGACAGCAGGCTCCCACCTGACATCAACGTAACAAAAGCAGGGCACCATTAATACAGTTAGTTCTATAGTACGCACCAGCCTAAAAGTATCCATAAAAGTGATACCTAACATCACTGTGCATTTAAGCAATGACTTCGGGATTGCGTTGCAAAACTCCCATCCCAAATAGGCACCACAACGCCATCCTAACAGTCTTGTTTTCTCTTTTTTTACTAAAATCTTACCAGGTCAGATGTAGTTTTGTTTAGATTTGCTAATTTTCCTTCTCCCGTGTACTCGTTTACATTCAGGCCCCTTTGTCCAGCCGAACCACATGACCGTCTTTAAAGGGTCCGAGGTCGGGATGTTATCAGAGACAGTTTGCCCTGTGAAAAGACGGGCTGATGGAGAGATAAGAGGTAGCTGCCCCGCCCAGTCTCTCTGGAGCTGGGAGACACCGCACACCTTTGATGTCTCCCCTCCCCTGACAGATAAAGCAGACCAGAACCAACTGTAAACTGCTGAGTAATGGCGTCACTGCAAATCACTCCAGGCCTGAGGTGTCATGGGTTGCCAGCTCCACAAACGGTGAACCCGGTGGAGTGGTGTGGCTCACTGGTTAGAGGCGGCAGACCCGGAAACAGAGAACGGCCCGGGACCAGGGTTCAATTCCCAACACGGCAGGGTCGTGGACCAGGGTCAACGGACTCGATAGTTCTCGCCTCGGTGCATACTCTACCCAGGGATCACACTCGGCAACTCTGGGCATTAAGCTTGCGAAACTCTCTAAACAGAAGGTCCGTGTCTATATACAAGTCCCTAACTCACTGTAACCGATGTGCATATGAATGGTCCCAGTCTGTATAGATACAGGAAACCTAAAATGATGACAGAATGTGGCCCAGATTAAATGCCAGTGGCTGAGATTAATTCAAGCATTCCACCCTATAGTTGTTGTGCCACAATTTACATAAGGACCCTTAGCATTGCCAAAACTTTGAGTAACAATGGAGCTTTTGGGACAGAGTAATAATGATGGACAACTGTCTTGCTGTATTGGTTGTTTAATAGAGTTAGTGGCCCCTTTGGAAGTTACTAGGCGCAGTGGTGCACGGAAACTGAATGGACTAGTTCTCCGTGATGAAAGCAGACGAAATTTCCAGGGGAAATTAGAAGGAAGAATGATGAAATATTGGCCCTGGAATTACAGATTCCACTGGTAAGTGCTCATTACTCAGGAAGGTTCAGGGGTCTAGTCTGCAGTATCTGTTAATTCAGGAAGTCTGTGGTCACATGAAGCCCAGGGGTAATTTTCCTCAGGCCACGGGGTAATGAGGCTGCTGGCAAAATACTCTGTATTTGACCATAAACTGTAATCACTGCTTTTTATTTTTGAGAACAAACCCTCATAACACCAGCGGTAGTAAATGGTAAAGTAAACATGCTGTGGGTCACTCGTATTGCTTTTGTTTAACCCCTTCGCTGCGGCAGCTATTCCGCCGCAGCGCTAAGGGGGCGGGGCGGCCGGATTCTGGTGACGGAGCCGCTCTGTCACCAGCCTCGGTTGAGCTGTGCTGATGACGGAGCGGTTCCGTCATGGCCCGCCCCGCTCAATAGAACGTTCAGCGCAGGCGCAAAATTCGCGCCGCGCATGAGCGGCGAGCGGGCCATGACGGAACCGCTCCGTCATCAGCACAGCGCACCCGCAGCTGATGACGGAGCGGTTCCGTCATCAGCGTGCAAGGGGTTAAATAACCATTTCACATGCCTAGAGGAGATTCCTTGCACGGCGAGTGCTATGAAAGATTCCTGCTGTTTTACTTTGATTAGACCCGTTCATTTTGGGGTGGATGGATGTCGTCCGTCATGCCCTGGAGAGAAGGCCTGGGTGAGGGTGTAAAATGAGACATTTGGAGTGGTTTATCTGCATGTCGATGGTATAAGGACTAGGTAGAGATGCGGATAGAGAAACGCTGCAGTAAGCAAGTCCCTGTGGAAAGCGCACACAGTACATTTGGAAGAGGGAATCACATAATACACCGGGTCTATTTGGAGCTTTTAAATAGTGTCGCTGCTGTTGAGTAATAACATTGAAATGTAGTGCCACTGAAATTCTAGCAGAAATAAACGTAGGGCCAAGCACTGATTTTTAAAGGCCACGTGTGACATTACCACAACTGTGCACAAGAAGCACGAACATTTACGAGGCGATGTTTACCTGACTAGCTTTGTTTCATGCTCCATCTTGTGTAGCTCTCTACCTCAGGGGTGCCTCCATGCCACCAGTGAGGTCCCACGAGAGGGGCTACCTGCTGAAACCCTATGACTCCGTGTGGTGGCTGTCAGGGGGCTCAGCTGTCGGAAAGTTTCAGATAACTTTAAACATTTAAAAAACAAACCCGAGCTCTTGCGCACTCCCTCCACTCGGTTGTTGATCAGTTCTTTCTCTCCGCAGCTTGTTTTAAGTTGTTGTCGGCGGGCGGGGAAAAATAGTGCTTCATGCACAGGAGTGTCTGTTTAGCGGCTGCTGGATGACGCATGCGTAATATAGCCAGCTGGACAGGTCAGGCGAAATAAAGTGCGCGACTCACACAGCCAATCTGATGAGAAAACAAGCATTTCTAAATGCAATAGGACTCGTATTGCCCTAGGACCTATTGCATTATAAACAAAAGTGCGTGCCTTCAAGAAGGCATGATCAAGAGTGGGGTGGGGGTGGTGGGGGTGGACAGAAAAGTTACAGACTGCGGGAGGGAAGGGGGGGACAGAGGAACAAAAGAGTTTGTAAAGTAAAGGGGCCGATAGCCATGGAAGGATTAAAATGACAACATGGACATGAGGAGGAGGGACAAACAAGCCAAAAACAAATCAGAATGCAGCATTTCTGGTTAAAGCCAATGAAAAACATGGACGGAAAGTGGATCGAGCTTCCCCCACTATACTGTATACTGCATGTTTTGCAAAGCAAAACCTAAAAAAGATATAGCATCTCATTTTTTTTTTACAAAGCAGCTGCCCCGCTAAAATTCTGTGATTGTAGTTAGATTTATAATCGCGTATGAAAGCACATTTTCAAATCGTGAGTTCAAAATACCAGCTGTACAAAAAAACGTTAGCGTTTGATTTAATAGACTATGATGTTGCTCGATATTGATCTCTGCACATACAGGGTTCACATGACAACTGTCTTGCTCAGGGTTTTAAGTGGGATGAAAAACTGGGGGGTCTCGATTGAGCGTTGTCAATGTGATTAAGGGCGTGGCTTATAACATGTAAGCAACAAATCTGTGCTTAGCATAGGGTGCCAACGGACTGGTATTTTGCTGTTTGTCATTGCATCCAGATATAAACAACAAGTAGCATTACACCTACAGCAAGCCAGGGCTATTGGCTTTGTCAAAGGTTGTTAGTTGCATAAGCAACAACTATGACTTATTTGAATATAATATGACAATCCTTCAGTTTTGAAATGACGAGACTGTGAAAGAACGTTAACGAGTCTTTTTAAAGTTACCCCAAAGGCAATGCAGGGCGGTACTGCTGCAGAGTAAAGATTTTTTTCCACCCGGAATGTGATGGCATAAATGGAGAGCTCGATAGGGACCCGTCCTGACACCGACTTTTTAGAAATGCTGGTGCCACCAGCAGGACCGGTCCACTTAAAGCCCTGGTCTTGCCCCTTTTCCCTAATGGCAGTGTTGCCAGTTTGAAAACGGGGCAGGGATGGGTCTAAGTTAAAAAACAATCACTTTTAACGAGTACTTCTCAGAGCAGTACTATAATGAAACGAATCAATGTCAAAATACATACCCTGTTTTGGATTCTGAAGAGACTTTAAAGCATACAACAAACCACGTAGGATATGATACATACCAAACATTTACAAGGCTCTTGTGAACTGGCTGTAAGAGCCAAGCCTTACCCTTGGCTTGGCTCTGACTGTTGGTGCTTCGTCCACCTCTTGCAGGTAAAACTGTAACTGTACATCCCAGCTGAGTGCTCAACGAGTCACCTGCTCAAGGGGAATACTAGGCCATACTTCACCTCAAACACCTGCCTTTCACTTCCACTGCAATCACAGATGTATATGAAGACTAATTGAGGTTCGCTGCAAGAGCACCACCCCTAGAGCTAATTTATGACAGTCAGTCTAATAGCAATTATAGGAGTCTCCATACGTCTGCATTGCCCACTGCCCTGCCAGCCACCAATGGAATGGCCCTACAATGGCAGGCACCTCCCACCCGACAGAGGAAGCAGACAGCGGCAGGTAGTCACTGCCTCATGGGGTTCCCAGCGCACGTTTCTGGTCGGCCACCCAGCGCAGGATCTTAATATAGTGGGGCCTAAACAGGCAGAAGGCGAAGCAGGCCTGTCTGTTCAGCCTGTTCAGCCGCCGACAAGCGAGTTACTGCCAGTGGGTCACCCAGTCCTGACTCCCCTGGACTATGTGGTGTTCTGGGGCCTACGCTCACCTGTTGGAGAAAGGACGACACAAACGGCATATAATGTACTAGAACTGGCTACGAGCATGTGCACTCGAGCCCTTTTATTGACAGGGTCACGTCACTCTCGATGCCTGTGTTGGATGTGTGTGGGGTGGGTGTAAATCCAGCCCACGGGGAGTGGCTGGAAACAAATTATATGTTGGGAGACATGTAAGTGTCTAGCAAGAAACTACATTCCTCCCAATCTTTAATGAAAAAGAAAAAACAAGTCCAACCTGTGGCAATAAAACACATTAGACACCAGTAAGTCTCTCAGCCTCAAAAAGCAGTCCACTGTACTGCACTGAACAGGTGGACAGGTGCCGCTGGGAGGACCTAGACGTCACTGCACTTCTCTATGGTTTAACCAGATGACTGTGGGCCCAAACACAGGTGTAGATTAAGTGTGGATTCTCCTACAGCATGTCTGTTGGGTATAGTCCACCCATGCTATGGTGGTCAGTCCCGCTTGCTCTCGGGGTGGTGTCAAAAGTTCAAACTGGGGTGCCTCAGGAGCATCTGTGGAGTTCGCTGCTGGGTTGTCTCTAGGGGTGTCTTGGACAACCCCGAGCACTGGAATGGCATTGATGATGTTTGGATGTCTTCTTGGTGAAACAGCTTCCTGCCCAATCTCTTGTGCGGGAATCCCCTTAAAGTCCTTTCAGATTGGTTGCCACAGGACCACGTGGACTGAGCTGGGCTGTGTGTGGGCCGCACAGGGCTACTACAGGTTTGCCAACGGAGCCACGGCCAAGTCTTTTCTGCAACCACAAGGGTAGGTGATCTATGGTCGGGTGTGCGCGCCAACAGGACCCAGGTTCGGGTGGGGCTAGCAGATACTCTGGACAATTGGTCACTTACGGTGCCAAGAGGACCTCTTTGGCCTCTTGATATTTCGCTGCTGTAAGGCTCCACCCTGGTGATTAGATGCTCCGTTGGTGTGTAGGGTGATGCACATGGCATGATGGTGTTGTTGCCATTGGACAACTTGCACAGCAGGCGGCTCGGACTTGTAGGGAGTGAGGGTGACTGGAGGGACCTCACATCCACGTAGCTCAGTGTGTTTGCTGTTGCTGTTCTTCTCCTGCGGCATGTGCAGTTAGGATGCCATCTTCATCAAGCAGCTTGTGATGGTGGTTGGATGGTCGAGCAGGGGAGCATGGGGTAGGTACGTGGTTCGCACATGCAGGCAGCATACTTTTGGTTCTCTTGCTGGGCTGTCACCAGTGACGCTGCTGCCCCTCGGTGGCTTGCTTGTGTCAGTGGGTGTACTCTACGATAGTGGTATGAGTCCTCAGTCTCTTCACCCTTGAACATTTCTCCTGCACATCTGTGGTTGTCTACTTCTTCCGTGTGCGAGGGCTGGTCACACACTTTTTTCTCCTCTTCCTTTTAAGTTTTACCTTTGCAATATGGTGTGTGCCACACATTACATGTGTATGTGTTCTCTTCTTCTCCTGGGACGAGGTGATGTCAGACCACATATCGTCAGCTCTTTTCTCATGGACCTCTCTCCGGTCCCGGCCTGTGCGTAGGACTGTACATTTTCTCCCGTCATGGACCTCTTGCTTTTTTGTCCTGTTCATAGGACTTGACTCTTCTCCTTTTATAGTTTTCTCATCGCAGTGTGACGTCGTGCCATGTGGACATGCTCTGCAGACTCACTATGGTGCATGGAGGAAACGGTTGACTTTGGAGACAGACTGCTGCTCGCTTCTTGCTTCTTCTCCCACAGGTGTGTCAGCCTTTTCGTGGACAGTGTTAAAGGTAGTTTGCTTGCTTTTATCTGTTATGAAGCCTCTTCCATACTTTGCTTCTCCTGGCCAAGTATCCTGGGTACAACACAGTATCGCCACGAGGAGTTGAGGGTGTCCTTTTGTTTGCGATGGTGGCAGCTTGCCACTAGGGGGCATGAGACTCTCCTCGCACCTGTAATGGGCCAATGAGTGGCTCAGTCTTAAGGCAGTGGAGGGCACTCCATGGACAGTCTCTGGACTGCTTAGAGGCAGTGCAATTCGATCCTCTCTTTGCGTTCAGTCCACTCTGGGCCTTTCCTCCCCTATTGTCTCTGGAGAGCACCGGTGGTGCTGTACTCATGTCATGGCAGGTAGAAGGCAAACAGCTCTTCACTGTTCTATAGTAAGGAGTAGTGCCAGTTGTCCCCCTGGCATCAGCAGCGCCGTCTCTTTTGTGGGCATCTGGCAGGCAACCAGGCTCTTACTTTGACACTTGCTCAGTCACTTCAATGGTGCTCTCTACTGGCTCTCTACCTGCGTCTTCTCTCTTGCGGTGGCAGCTTGCCACCGGGTGTGGGGTGCACATTGTTCTCTGCATCCGCGATGGGTAGTGAGCTCTGCCCTGTCACTGCGCAGGAGGGGTCGGGCTCCGCTACTACCTCCCAGGAGCTTCGAGCTGCTCTCGCTGGCTCTTTGGTCTAGGCCAGGCATCAGAGTGGCTGTGCCAGGCTGGTGTACTTGTATCAGTTGGTGGGCCAAAGGTTAGGTCAGTGGTTTTCTCACTTCATCCATTGGACAGTTTTCATTTCCTTGACAGGGTATGCCTTGGGGAACTGGTGCCCTTTCATGCAGTATTGGGGCAGCTCAGGGACGTTGTAGAAGATTACCAATCCTCTCCTCTGCGGTGTTTGCAGATTGCCACCAGGGGGAACCGGTGCTTTCTGTGCTAGGGGTGGATTGGTGAGCCTGGCCTGTATCACTGCGAAGAAGGAGCAGGCTCTGTTACTGCTGGTTCTCCTGCCCTGCTCAGGGTCGCAGGGTCAACTTCAGTGGCGGCTGGTGACATTTGGAAGTGGTGAGGCTTAAATGTTCGGGATGAGTGACCTGTGGCGAGCAGCCCAACAGTCCCAAAGGGAAGATCCAGAAAATGTTGAAAATCGAGTGGACAAAAGGTGCATTTTCAAGCAAATTTGAGAAAGCAAGAAGGTTAATATGGCAAATGTGAAAGTGTAGTTATGACAGCAATAAAGAGATTTCATATAATGATGTAGGTCGCTGCTTATTAGGTTAAAGCAGAGAACTTCATAACAGACTTTGAAATAGCAATCGGCTTAAGCAAAGGCAACATTTATTATTTAGGTCATTGAGTATTGCAAGTGCACAGTTACCTTACCTACAGTATTGTAGAACGTCACTCTGACAGTGAGTAATGAAAGACTGCACTAAATATCCACAACGTCAGTACAAACCAATTCAAGCCTCAAAAGTGCAAAGGCGCAAATAACAAAACGAACCCACAAGCTGTGTTTTGGCCCAAGCAAACGTGTTCAGAACCAGTTACCATAGCCAGTATTCGGGCCAGTGCTCTAAATTTGGGACCAGGGCCAGTGCCCAGAACTAACAATCATTCCCATTAACTATAAATACCTAGTCCAGTAACTAGAGCAGGCATGTGGACACATATTGGTGCCTAGTACCCAAGAATGGCACATCAGACCAGTAGCTTGGATTCAACCACATGCAGTTCAAGAGCGCCTAAAAATGGAAATGTTCAGCCTCGCAGCACTTTATAACACTGCACAATAAATAAACACCAACAAGCACGACAACCGATGTGAGCTCTTCCGGCAGCTGCTTCCGGCATTCTGATTGTCATACTCTTCCCTGATCATGCTCTGGGCCTCCGCTGCAGACTTCACCCTTCCCCTTCACCCTTCACCCTTCACCCTTCGCCCTTCTCCTCGGTAGTGAAATGAAGAGTTCACAATCAGCGGCTGAGATTTCTGAATAAGAGCTCGAGGAGCCCAAGTCTCGGGAGCTGAAACTTCGGCGTCTGGCGCAGTGGCACGCTAGGGCCCTAAGGTCTCAGGAATAGCTCCTCATGCATCTCGTGAAAAATATTTTTTAATTTAAAAAAATATACCTCTCTGACAAATAATCTCATAAAATGAATTTGCAAGTACTGACCAATTATCTACTATAAAAAAAAAAATAATGTCTTTGACTGACAATGAAAAGGGCAGTACTGGAAAAGGGTAAACTGATGTTTTAGTATCCTGTCCAGCTCATGAATGCTGGCATGTGCTGCTGAAGGTTGCACTGGGCCTAGTGCTTGTGAACTGCTCCCAAGTTCACATGTAACAATGCCCCCCTTTCTGGCTCCTACTCTCCCGAGTCCTAACACGACACAACGACACGACGTGGCAAGCAACTATCGGGGCTAACTGCCACCGTCAGGCCCTGCACTGCAGCAGACAATGATTCGGACATCACACGCAGTCAGATTGTTTTAAAATGCCGCCTTCAATGTCGGATTGCCCCTGCAGAGACTTGCGGGGGGGGGGGGGGGGGGGGGGGGTGGGTTCAGGGAGGAAGCAGTCTCAGGTCCAGTCTGCGCAGGTTTGATTCCTACTTCCCACCTGCCACATAGGGTGACCAACTGGCATAGGTGCAAATTCAGGACGGAGAGTGTAAAAATTCAGGACAAAGGGTCAAAATTCAGGACAAAAATTCAGGGCAAAAGGTCAAAATTCAGGACAAAACTTCGGGACAAAAGGTAAGTTTTACAGATACGTCAGAGGTGGTCGCGCAATAGTATATATGTAAGTAAATAGACAACCACCTAAGTACAAGTCAAAATAGGTTTATATATTATGTTGAGACAATCATGCACTTCGCGGTTTTTCAGTATGGCTGCAGCTTGCTGCCTTAGACAATTCAAAATTTGCATCTCGCTCCAGCAGGTACATTAATCACCAGACAATAGTGAACCACAACTGAATATAAGTGAAGCCGCTTTTATTGTTGATTGAAACCTACTGGATTTATAAGGAACTTTGCAGTGCCAGCCCCCAGTAACAAAATCGCCCCCCCCCCTTTCCAGCCTCCCAGGGAAACACCTGATGCCCGGTCCGGCCAGTCCTGCCTTGCTATCACCCTTCAATGGTGCCCCTCATCTTCACTTAGACCGTCTCTCATGTGTATTTAATTTCTCTTATAGTGTTACTCATCCCAATTATGTAGGGCAGGGTGTCGGAGTGGGTTACATCACCCACATTATATAGAGACAATGACTCATATTAACGTGAAAGTTAATGTATAGGAAATGCTACTTAAGATAATGGGTGCTACAAGGTGTAATCATTCTTTTATCTATTATTCAGTCTTTCACCATTCATTCTGTCCTTTCATCTATGTGCCCATTTATATCCAAACATATTCAACCATTTGCAAACCTATCCACCATATATCCTTCCATCCATAATTAAACTCATCCATCCCTCCATCCACCCTTTCAGTCATCCATCCATTATTCATCTATCCACCCTTTCACCCCATCCATCCGTACAGTCCTCCATCCACTCTTTCACCCATCCATCTATTCACTCATCCATCCAGCCATTTACCCTTTCACCCATCCATCCAGCCATTCATTCATTCACTTACTCATCCATCCACCCAGTCACTTATCCTTCCACCCATTCACCCTTTCAGTCAGTCATCCTCCCTTTCTCTCTCCACCCCCCTTTAACTTTTCCATCCATCCATCCATCCATCATCCACCCATCCATCTACTCATCCATTCATTTATTCCATCCATTGATCCTATTACTCATCCATCCTTTCACTCATCCATCCATCCGTTCTCTCATCCAACACCCTTTCACTTCTTCACTCATCTATTCATCATTTTGTCCATCTACCCCTTTCACTCATCCATCCATACATTCACCATTTAACTTATCAATTCAATCCATCCATCCTTTCACTCATCTATCCACCCATTCACTCGCCCATCATCTAAGCTTTCACTCATCCATCCATCCTTTCATACACCCATCCACCCTTTTACCCATCCATCTACCCTTCCACCCATACATCCATCTATTTACCTTTTCCCTCATCCATACTACCACTCATCCATCCATCCTTTCTTTTATCTATCCATTCACCCTTTCATTCATACATTCATCCTTTCAGTCATCCATCCAGCCATTCACACATTCCTTCACTTATTTACTCACCCACCTTTTCACATTATGAGCTGAGCCTTTGTCTACAGGCTTTGTTGGATATAATATTGAAAATACTTCAGTTAAAAAATGATGAGACAGTAAACTTATTTCACAGGCTTCTTTATATAAACTGTTTACTTACGTTGCTAAAGTTGCAGCATTAGCGTTTTGCCTTTTATTTTACAGAATGCCCTGCTGTACACCGAGGCATGAGGAGGCCGCCACATGATTTTCCAGCCCAGACTGTCCCATTGTCATTCTGTAT
Source organism: Lissotriton vulgaris (assembly GCF_964263255.1). Lineage (NCBI taxonomy): Eukaryota > Metazoa > Chordata > Amphibia > Caudata > Salamandridae > Lissotriton > Lissotriton vulgaris. Next base: position 872,018,116 of record NC_141685.1, read on the forward strand.
GTGGCAATCATCAGCCCCATACAGAATGACAATGAACGGGGAGGGGCTGCTCTTTTGCTCAAGGAGGAGCGCGAGGAGCCCCATCAGGAAGGAGAGGCCTCTCACAGGGGAGCAGTGCTGCTCCCTGTGATGGCCAAAATTACGGACAAAAGGCGTCCATAAAAGGGATCCTCACGGACAACGGACGTGAGGTCCCAATTACGGACTGTCCGTGAAATTTACGGACGGTTGGTCACCCTACTGCCACACCCTTTACCAACTCATCACAGGGTGGAGTCGGGGTCCCATCCACACCCTGTAACAAGTTGGGAAAGGGTGTGGTGCCAGTGCTCTCCACTCTCTGACACAGAGGCTTAGAGATATCGGGCTTGGTCTTCAAACACCTGAGGCAAACAGTTCCTCCACGCCATCAGGGGGTGGAGACTGGGCCCTGAAGCTAGGTCTTTGCTGAGCCGATGACATCACAGCCTTCAGGGCTGTGAGGTTGTCAGCCCAGCAAACACGTAGGATTCTTTGGGACCGCATGGGGAACCAAACAAACAAAGAGAGAGTCACTGAGTCACATGAGGTAGCAGCTGTATCGGTGAGTGGGGCAGACAGTGCCCCGTGTTCTTCTAACAGTATTATGCATAATGAGAGTAGTAGTTCTCGACTACAATAACATTTTTTTTATATGAGTTGAGCACTTATTGTTGAATGTAACGGGGTGGAGCCCCAACACCCTCGGAGAGAAACCACCACTGTCAACTTGCTGCTTCTCCTTGGGTGGCATCTCCACGCTGGCAAATACTCACAAAAATACTGACAGGGGAAAACAAGCATTTGCAATGCAATAGGTCTCGCATTAGGAAAGTTTGAGCTATTGGTATTGTAAATGACACATTTTTTATTTATGTGTTGGTTTTGAAAATAGCAAAATTAATAGCTTTGTCATTTGCAATGCCAATAGTTTTACCTTTCGCAAATGTGACACCTATAGCATTTGTAATGCAATACGTATTGTATTACGTGACTTAGATGTAATGATATTACAAATAACAATTACTTTTATTGTTTTAAAATAATTAATACTTAAAAGTTATTGTAATTTATAATGGCAATAGCTTAAACTTTTGTAAATAACTTCTGTGAAGATTATGTTCAGTGTATTTTACTGTGACGAAAATACAAGAACAGAAGTGAAATATTACCATCTTTTTGTGACATTTGTAATAAAGCTTGAAACGTTGAGAGAACATATTTGAACCAGTTGTTGTTGAATGGTTGTACAGATTGATGCTGTGGTGGCGCTGAGTGATGTGGTGGCGACGAGTGATGCTGTGGCCTTCAGTGATGCTGTGGTAGAGCATAGTGATGTTCTGGTGCCCCTGAGTGATGCTGTGGTGGTGCTGAGTGATGCTGTGGTGATGCGATGGAGTGAGGGCGGTAGATAGATAAAGGGAGGGCAATAGATAGATAGAGGGAGGGCGATAGATAGAGGGAGCGCGATAGATAGATAGATAGATAGATAGATAGAGTGAGGGCGAAAGATAGAGTGATAGATAGAGTGAGGGAGATAGATAGATAGATAGATAGATAGATAGATAGATAGATAGATAGATAAAGTGAGGGCACTAGTTAGATAGAGTGAGGGCACTAGTTAGATAGAGTGAGGGCAATAGATAGATAGAGTGAGGGTGATAGATAGAGTGAGGGGAATAGATAGATAGAGTGAGGGCGATAGATAGATAGAGTGAGTGTGATAGATAGAGTGCGATAGAGTGAGTGCGATAGATAGATAGAGTGAGGGCAATAGATAGAGTGAGGGCGATAGATAGAGTGTGGGCGATAGATATTTCGATAGATAGATAGAGTGAGGGCGATAGATAGATAGAGTGAGGGCGATAGATAGATAGATAGATAGATAGATAGATAGATAAATAGATAGATAGATAGATAGATAGATAGAGTGAAGGCGTGCACTGACAACTGGTGGTGTGTGTCTGGTGAAAGCGTGTATTGACGGCTCGTGGTGTGTGTACCTTTTGAAAGATTGCACTGACTGCTGGTGGTGTTTGCCTGGTGAAAGCGTGCTCTGACGTTCGGTGGTGTGTTTGTGGCTGGTGAAAGCGTGCACCGACGTCTGGTCGTGTGTGTGTGAATGGTGAAATTGTGCACTGATGACTGGTAGTGTGCGTATGCCTGGTGAAAGCGCACAGTGACGGCTGATGGTGTGTGCGTGCCTGGTGAAAGTGTGCACTGATGGCTGATGGTGTGTGTGTGCCTGGTGAAAGTGTATACTATGTCTGTTGGTGTGTGCCAGGTGGAAGCGTGCACTGATGGCTGGTGGTGTCTGTGTCCGGTGAAAGCGTGCACTGATGGCTGTTGGTGTTTGTGTGGTGAAAGCGTGTACTGATGAGTGATGGTGTCTGTGCGTGGTGAAAGTGTGAATTGATGGTTTGGTTTTCAGTGTAGTTGTGTGTGTGTTTGTTTTGTGTGTTTGTGTGTGTGGTTGTATGTGGGTGCGGGTGTGGTTGTGTTTGTGTGTTGTGTGTGTGGTGTTGTGTGTGTGGTGTTGTGTGTGTGTGGTGTTGTGTGTGTGTGTGGTGTTGTGTGTGGTTGTGTGTGTGGTTGCACTGTAAGGAATTCACGAGCGTGACAGTGCTAGAGTTCACACCTTTCACTGAGAGGCTTTGGGGTAGAGGTGTGCCAGTAAAAAAACTCATAAACGCCAGATTGCAGCATAATGTGTACTAAAATAGATCAGCCTAACAAAAGTGTGTAAAAGACAATACATAATAAAATAGTTGTCTAACAATTAGGCGGGTCAGATGGTGGTGTGTTTGCCTGCTAGAAGCGTGCACTGATGGCTGGTGGTGTGTGTGCCTGGTGGAAGCATGCAAATATAGCTGGTGTTGTGTATGCCTGGTAAAAGTGTGCACTGACAGCTGGAAGAGTGTGCCTGTTAAAACGTGCACTGGCAGCTGGCGGTGTGTGTCTGCCTGGTGAAAGCGTGCACTGACGGCTGGTGGTGTGTGTCTGATGGAAGCGTGCACAGACAGCTATTAAGGTGTGTGCATGATGGAAGCATGCACGGATTGGTGATGATGCCATTTAGACCTTCTGAAGTATATAGCCATGCAACACATTATCCTAGGTGCTACACCATCTACTGTTACTTCAGGTGCATTGGTTAACGACCACACACCCAAGGATGGGCTTCCGTGCTTTTTAATGAAAATATGAAAAAGTTGTGTACGTGTGTCATGTGAAAAAAACAGTGGAATTGAGAGACAGGTAACAGGTAAAGGGACGTCGCTACCAGTGGTGCAGCAGGTGGCGCCAGGTCAACTGCAACCAAATTGCACAAGAAAAACAATATTAGATGTTCGTGACCGCTATATGTCAAGCACATGCGGCTTGATTTCTATATGACTGTAGGTAAAAACTCACATGGACAAGGAATTAGTGCATCAGAAGTTCAATGTGATGAATCAAAAAGTTCCACAGTCAGAAATGACAACATGCGTTAACTGTTTCAGTCGTATCTTTAGCCAAGAATAAAGAAAGAATATAGAAATTAGTCTTTGTGGACTTTATTGTGCATTGATTACATTGAAAGTTTGCTCTTCCTCGACCGTGATTCAGAAATAAAGTTTTGATATTTTTTACTTTAAAACTAGGGGATAATTGGTCCGTTTCTGTCCTTGCACATGTGCACATTACGGTGTCTGAGAGCCCTCAGTGCTCCGTACGGGACTGTCACATACCCAGCTTCAGGTAGGAACAGGGGCGGTGGGTGACATTTCAAAGTGGTGGGGCGCAAAGTGATTTGCATACAGCACTGTAGTGAGCGAGCGCAGCGAGCGATCCCGAACCCTAAAAGTGGGGTTTGGGGAGTTACCCCCCCAAGAAAATTTTGAAAAAAAAGAAGAACAATCATGCATTTTCAAGCAAATTTGAGAAAGCAGGAAGGTTAATAAAGCAATTGTGAAAGTGCAGTTATTACATTAATAGATGGCATAACATAGGTAGCTGCTTATTCAAAATATCCACAGAGCTTCATACATTTCGTCCTATTACGCTCAGGTACTGAATTCAGACTATAAGACTTTCATGAAAATCTCAGCTCTAAGAGTAGAAGAAGTTGCACAGCAGTTGGGAAACAACCTTCACAAAGCATTAGGAAAATGAGAGGCAATTACTTGAAAGCAAACTGAAAGCAATGCATCAAGTAGTAACTTAAAGCAATGCATCCAGCAAAACTGTGCATGCAGTCAACCATACAAAAGTAAACTAAAGCAAGTGTGAACCTATGAACCTTCACTTTGAAAGCAGGGTGCTAGTCAACAGGCCACTCACATACATTTAAACTAAAGAAGAGTACACTTCAGCATGCAGGCACCAACATAAAAGCACCAAGCAAGTCAAACAGTTTAATGAAAGAAAAATGAAAGCAATATATCCAGCAAACTAGACAAAAAGTAAACTGAAGCAAGTGCACACTGAAAGGAATGTGCAGTCATAAGTCAGACATTTACATAAAAGCAACTTACCAAGACACCCAATCAATTACATGGGAAAAACTTGAGCCAATGCACCCAGAAAGCCAGACCAGCATACCAAAGCATCCCACCCCTGATTGGATGGCAGCTGTGCTCTTAGGGTCACCCCTCAGTTTTTTGGCAGGGTTGAGCACCCCCCAGTTTTATGCCCTCCGCGTCTGAGGGGGAGACAGGCAAAAGGGGTCATAATGGGACATCTGGCACAGCCACTTTGTAATCGAGGTCACCCACCCAGCTCAAGACTGAGTTACAGGCTGATCTTAAATCTTTAAACAACCACAAGGTTCTCCAGCTAGTTGGTTCTTGAGCCAAAAGAGTCCTCAGCTCACTGGGAGTCTTTACATCGCGCCTGAGATGACATGGCAATGTCCCTTAATCCGGAGCAACTGTGGGGACTGGTCTGGGTCTGGATCTGACTTGGTACGAGCATGATACAAAAAGTAACGGGTAGATGGTAACCCACTTCAAGTGAAGGAGCTGTAAGGAACCTAAACTCGACCTAAAAATGAAGATCAACAAACAAGCATTCTTAGACTCTGCACCAAGGATATGCAAATCATCACTCTACTGATCTGGACTGTCCGACAGTACTGCAGGTCAGAGAGGAGTTCAAGCGCCATCTCTTCAAAGAGTATGCCGTTAACCACTGAGAAGGACAAGTCTGATTTCCGGCTCCATGAAAGCCAGCCATTCCATGTACATGCTCTGAAATATCAAATGTATTTTTTCATGGTCAATTAATTCAAGTCATTCCATATAACTTAGAAATATTGTTCTATGTGTACCTTAAGTATAACAACATCTGTGCTGCTTTGCAGGAGAATCCAGACAGCTATCACTGCAGAGTCAAGGCAACAATGGGACACTTGGCTAATTTTTATATGTGATAGTATCTATGGCCCTGGGACAGAGACTAGAAAAGGCAATGGCAAATAATGATACTACTTAGCACGACCTAGTGAACTGGTGTGACCAGGAGAGAGCCTATTAAAGATGGCAATAAGCAACATTGGTGCAAGGCCATAGAGACGGGAGCGCCAGGACTGAGTTAGCAACAGATGGGACTATCAAGGCAGGAGTACCAAATCTAACGCTGTGAGAAGGAGCATTACTAGGCCCTAAGAAGTAAGAAAGGAGTGCAGGATTGGAATAGAGAAGGAGCCGAGAGGTGAGAGCAGAGGGCTAGAGCAAAGACAATGAAACAAAGGGCTGGCATACATAGGCAGTGTGACAGCAGCGCCAAGGTAGGAACTCAAAGGGTAGTATCCGAGTCAAGAAAGGTGAAATGCTAAGTAGAGTTAGCAACAGTGGGATTCCAAGGCTGAATGGCAAGGCAGAGAGATGGGAGTGCGATAGAGAGTGAGGACGAGAACAGGCAGAAGCAACAAAAGAGACCAATCCCAGGTAAGAGACAGCAGGCAGGAATGGTCCTGGCCAGCCCTTCGACCGATTTTAAAAGCTGTGTTCTGTGTACACGCCCGAATTAGAACCGGAATGGCCACTTGGAGATAAGGAACTTTCCTGGGAGGCGGGGGTCATGGGAGGCTGTTTTTTTGTAGGTCTGAGGCCACTGATGATGCATCTGTCAATTTCTCCAGCCACCCAACAATAATTGCAGCAGGCCCTGCTGGGCTCTGAGAGCTCGAGACAGAGCGGAGAGAGAGAAAATGGATGGAAAGGGACATACAGAAGACAGAAGTTAACTGACTGGCCTAAACATTTTTGCTCGGGCTGCTTTTGGTTCCCAGACCGGTCCTGGACGGCATCAGTGCTGCTGCACACGCACAGTCCCCCCAAAATACACATCCATAACGCCAGTGGTAATAGCACCAATCTGCCGGCTCTCCAAGCAGCAGAGCTTGACGTACGAGTCCAGCGAGTACTTTCACTTTTCACGCGGGCAAGGCTGACGAGGATGACTAGAGGGGGAATAAAATTACATTCCCGTCTCATAAATACCAGGCTGGCTGCTGGAGACGGACGGGCCAGTCGCACAGGCCCAGCCATCATTCTGGCAGACAGGCCCAAAGACACCAATAACTTATTTTACAATCATTTCGTTTCAGCTCAAGTGAAAAACGTGACAACTCATCTCTGCTGACAAGATGCCACATCCAAGCTCACAATTAACTGTCCCCGGGATGATCTTCCTGTCCCATCGTTAGGCAGAGCGCTACTGACGCAGCCTGTCCGTCCTCTCCCCTTGGAGCGACCAATCACTTCTGAGGACAGTGGAGGGTGAGGGCGGCTAAAGGGCTGATGCTCGTGTTCCTAGAGTTCGAGCCAGAGCCAGAATACACCCAAATAAAAAGTTACAGCCCATGCAAAGGGACCTGGGAGAGTGCGTTGATCCACTCCAGTAGGCTAAACAGCACGTATTTGAGTTGTAGTTGCCTTTATATAGCACTGCATTCCCTGAAGTGGTGCACTGGCAGACGGGCAGCATGCTACTCCGTGGGAGTGCTGTGGATGGAAGAGTGTATGTCTAGGGAGTGGCCCATATGGACAGTGTGTGTGAGAGGTATGTGCGCTTCTCATGGTTTGTCTGGAATTTGAAGTGAAAACGAGTGAAAGTTAGGACGCTTAAGCATTAGATGCTGGTCCATGGATGGAGTTGTAATCTGTGAGTGCATTGTGGTCAATGTGGGAACTGTTTTGATGCCATGCATGCAGGGACTTGTCAAACTGTGTCACAGGATGCATGTTTCTTTTCCAGTTCAGGCATGTACAGAAAAAACTGCAAAAAAGAAATGGTTGAGCGTGAATGACGATACCTATGAGTTGCAGATTTGTCCAGAATCGATCATACATTTTGAGCAGCAGTGAATATTTTAAGGTAGCATTAAAAGTGCCCAGATATGAAAATCAATGGAGAAGTACCAGAGTAATATACCAGCGGAAAGGGCATTATGCAACCAGCCATGGTATGTGCAATGAAGAGTTCAACCAGGAGTGTCAGGAAGCAACCGAGTGGGTATTATAAAATCAGCCCGTATGGTTACATCACGGAGAAACAGAAACAACTATTATATGAACAGCCATAGTGTTTCCTCGAAGAGTCCACCCAGATGTGCCAAAGAACAACCCATACAAATGGACACAGAAGAGTGAGCCACAGTAGATGTGTGCTGACGGGTCACTATAGAGCAGCAAAGGAGTAACCAATGTGCAACCAGATATAGTGTCTCTGTGAGTCTATCCAGGTGTGGCAGGTAGCAACCCATTGAAATGGACCAGCCATAGTACTTCACCTAAAGACTCCATTCAGCAGTAAAGGAGAGCAACCCACATAGTCTATTCCGGGGTGTGGCATAGGAGTAGCTATTATGCAGCCAGCAGTAGGAAATGGAGTTAACAGAGATAATATGACGGCGGACTGCTGTTTCTGCACCTCACTTTAGTTTCAATTAAATCAGATGTCCTCGCGCAAACAGGTCCTAGCATCAGCCGTCAATTGATGCATCTAGAAGTCAGATCCTAAGCGGTAGAGGGGTTGGGCGTGCACCAAGTGATGAAGTCCAGAGAAGCAATAGGAACAGGCTTTAAAACTCTGCAGTATAGCACAAGACGACAACACAGGTGAATGGGCATTTTACAAGTAGCTATGCTAAATGTTATGTTAAGTTGCAGCACGCCCTAATGACCTACGAGGGTTCCAGGCGCAACCAACACATATGCGTATTATGCAACTAGCATATGATCAAACGAGTAGCAATAGTGCCAAGTTTCATGAAATCAGTCTACCCAGATCAGGCAGGGTGAAACCCATAGCAGTGGGCATTATTCAACAAGCCCTGGTACTTGATGGGAGGAGTCGCCCAGGAGATACATGCATCAGAGCATTGCTTAGTTTAGCTTATCAACACGTTGCAAACAACTAGCAATTATGCAGCCAGGCTCAGGAATGGTCTTAGAAGCTCACACTTGAAAAACGCACGAGAACAGGCATAACAAAACCGGCAATAAGACGACCTGAGGGCTCCACTTAGGAGAGACATGTGAGCCATAAGAAATGGCATTAGAAAATCAAGATTTTTATATGCTACGAGGCTTCACTGTGGAGCGACAACAGTCGTGGCTCGCGGGAGGGGGGGAGGTGTCTCGCAGGGTTTGGGGGAGCTTTATAATGAAAAAAATAACAGATCCTACCTGACCAGGTCCGCGCCGCCTCGGGTCCGTTGGCGCCTACACACAGGATGGAACAGAAGCAGGCTACACGATTGGGCATCGCCACCGACCAGACCTCCTTGGCTTGCTGCTCCTAAGACGAATGCCGGGCCACCCCCAGGTGCAGCATCCAATGGGATGCTGCGCCGGTGGACCAGCCAATCCTGGCGCTGCATGCAGGATTGGCTAGGGGGGGCACATTTGCTGCTCGCCCTGTCGCCCTTAGGAAACCCGGGCTGTGGCAGGCGAACAGCACGGTGAAGCACCCCAGGGTCCCACTGGGGAACTTACAGTGCGCATGCTTGAGAAAGTTGCCAACTTTCTCAAGCATGCACACTGTAAGTTCCCCAGCGGGACTGCGCACTACCGTCTGCTGCAGCGTGTGTGGACTGTCACTCAAGCTGCAGCAGGCCACCCCCCCTGCGCAATTCAGCGCAATGTATTTTATTTAGAGATACGGCCGGCGGCCGCGATGCGGTCCATGGTGGCTGGTGGGGCTACGCCCCTACGCCCCAATGGACGCACCGAGGCTGGGTAGGAAAGCACCTGGGATGATTCATTCTTTAGGGCTGGTCTCTGCTTCCGGAGCGCGCTGTGAAAACTACCACCTGCCCCTGCTGGCTGGACGAAATGTCAAAGAACATGCTAATTTCCAATAATACAAGGGGTGTCAGCTTGAAGGCAGAGCCATGCTCTGTGAGAGGTTGTGTGGGCAAAGAGGGTGGGGGCGCTGCGGTGACGGTCTGTGGGAAGAAGAGAGGCAAGGGCTCTGCCCAAAATCCAGCCCTGACAGGATATCCCGAGACTGAGAACGAGAAAAGGCCTGTTTGGAGGTTGAGGATCCCCGGAATGAGAGAGTACAAGGCAAAAGGGGAAGGAGAAGCGTGCAACGAAAGAGGGAGTACAGGTCTACTGAGAGAGCAAATATTGAGAGGCAGAGAAGGGGAGGACATGAAAATAAAGGAGAAACAAGGGGTATATAGAGCGCGCGATCTGAATATGCAATTCCATAGATATAGAAAAGGAGAGCGGGAACATATGAAAACAGTGGAGGGAACGAGCAAATAAAAAGGGAACACAGAGAATATGAAGTGAGCAGAGGGAAGAGTAAACTAAAAAGGGAAGTAGTAAAGAAAAAAGCTAGGGAAGAGATTGAGGAAGTGAGTGAAGAGGGTAGAGATAAAGTAGTTGAGAAAGAGGGGACTGAAGAAGAGTTTGAGAAGGATGAGATAAAGAGTGTGTCTGAAGAGAGAAGAGAGCGGGCAGAATGAAAGGGAGAGTATATACAAAGCGAGTGGAGAGGGAAGCCAAAAAAGAATGGGGTAGATGAAAAGAGCAGAGAAAATGAAAAATAAACAGAGACATGGAAGGTGTATATAGAGAGGACACAAGAAAAAGTAGAGTGAGGAACGTGCAAGTGAGTGAAAGTGTATCTAAATGGGAAAAGAAAAAAGATGAAAAAAAACAAAGTATGGAGAGTTGAATACATGGAATGCAGGGAGTACACACATACTCTTGGGGTGAGAGGGAAGACTGGATCCTAAGCTCGAGGGGAGAGGACAATAAAGGGAGAGAAGGGAAAGTACAGTGGTCTGGAGAGCACATGGGTTGGAGGGTGGGAAAGCACATTATGGAGGGTGGAAAGTCAAAGATTGGTCAGTGTGTCTGGAGAGAATCGGATTTGGGAGGGGGCAGAGGAATATTCCCAGAGGTGAGAAATAGAATGGGACTTACTGACTGAGTGGGCTTACCAATTAGGAGAGTGGGTATCTGTGGCACAGCAGTTTGGAGGAGAGTCGGAGGAGAAGGAAATGGGAGTCAGAACAGTGGAGCGTTATTGAAATACGAGGGCAAATGGGTGGGGGAGCACAGAGTCGCCCGTTTAAAGATGGAGGTGGGGAGAGAGGAGGGAAAGACAGCAGCGACTAGAAATCAACAAAGGGAAGTGGATGAGGCGCTGAGAGACTGGAAACAGAGAGAAGAGCAGTAGCGTAAATAAAGGTGTACAGAGACAGTGGGCGCTGGAGAAAGAGGAGGGGAACTTGTAGACACCCTGGTATTGATTCTCCTCAAGCCCCACTGATCTAACAAGTCTGAACAGACCTTGACGGCAGCACTTTGGGGGAGCCCTGCCAGGCTCGGCTAATCAGTGCTCCCAGTAAGTGTGAATGTGATGGGGGGCTGGAGAGTCTAAGGAATAATGACAGTGGAGAGAGAAGAGGGACACATTGAAAGCAGCGGAGAGAGAGAGGGAAAAAAATGACAATGCCTTTTATTTCTGTGTTTAAAAAAACTGCAATAAAAAAGGCAAGGTCATTTACAATACCAATCAATATGTCAAAGTTTCAAAAATGCACACCCTATTGCATTGCAAATGCTTTTTTTTATATACATCCCATAAGAAGTAGCATGCAATAAGGAATCGCCGAGCCCAGGGGGCTCTTCCTGGCAGGATAAACCGCACCAATAGAGCCAGCTGCATCAAAACCGAGGGGCGCTGGACAATACAACAACATGCTAAACAGACCCTGCCAAAACGAGAACTAGTTAATTAGAACCATACATAACAAGCTACGAGCTCTACCTGACACTGCACTGAATTCACTCCGTTTGGGGGACTGAGTAGAATTAAAACCCATAAGTCAGGGTTCGAATCTGGTGATGGACAAACTGTGGTCCTGCGCCAGTGTAGTAGCGAACTAAGTAAGTGAGATGACATTTACAGCACTACCATTACGAAACAGCACGTTTGAAATGAAATAAAGCACGTGATCGCCCTTATCAAAAACTGCAAATGGTCACAAAGCTATAATACATTCTCTAACCCCAGAGCAGGCCTCTCGAACTGTGAAATGCAAGTCTAAAAGCTGAGCTTGGGAACACTAAAGAGAAAGGATGATGACTGAAAAACAAGGGTTAAAAGGGCTTCGGAAAGAATGAACCGGCTCGTTCTGCTATGGGAAATCAGATTTGGCGCCAAAGTGCGAAATGCCACACAGAACGCTGCCAAAGGTTAGATGAACAGAGATATGAATGCGGCTCGGGTAGCTGTGAAGTAGCAGTAAGTAAAGTACTTGAAGGAAAGGCCTTCGCCCCAAGCAAGGAATAACAAAACTCTGCCGATTTAAAAAGTATGAGGCCAAGAAAATCGGCAATGAAATATGCACACAAACGTGCAGATTACGTGAGAGTCACTGCAACAAAAAAATAAATAAAAAAGGTCTAGGCCCATAAAAGTGGCAATGAAAAGTGCACACAAATGTGGGATTTACACGGGAGTCACTTAAAAATAAGTACGAGGCCCAGAAAAGCAGAAGTAAACGTGCACACAAAACTAAATTCGGGATTACAGAAGTCACTGCAACAAACAAGAAGAGAGAATAAAATGCGAGAAAGGAGTTAAATAAAAAATATGACAAGGGAGTGGAGAGAAATGAGGAAGAAGGAGGGTGAGCGAGAGGGGCACTGAGAAGAAAGGATGATACGTGAAGACGAACAAGACCGAGAGGTGGGGTTTAGTGAAGGAGACAGCTCGTGCAAACTTTCCCGGGGAGCGGCAGCGGCTGGTTTTATCACAAGGAGGATTAACAAGCTCTTGGCATTGCTGTGGGGGGGCGGGGCGGGAGCGCATTGCTTTGAAGTCTGATGCGGGGGCGGGGGAGCTGCTTGGGAGTGTATTCCATTGAAGTCTGATGCTAGACTGATGGGTTTGACGTGCACACGCGCGTCTCACACGACTGCATCACATGAACTGGACGTAATCCGCAGTTGGTAGAGATTTTGTTTTGCCTACTATATACTCGTCTATTTATCCCTGCGGGATATAATAGTCGAGACCTAAAAACTGAGTCAATTTCCCATCTGTTGCAGCATGAGGTGGCAGCAGTTCACCTCCAGGGGGCGTGCAGCGCTCCTTCATCCAGTTTCTGCTCATTTCTATTGTCGTGGTCTCTGCCACAGCATATGAGATGGTGGGCTGTACAGGCTACTACCCACGTCAGTTGAATGCGTGTGCCTGGAGGGAGGGATGTGGGTACAGTTTATTTATTTTCTTGCTACCTAGTTCTTCTGGGCAGAGGCTTGAGCTGGGAGAATCTTCCCCACTGATTCTGCCGCTGCAGGCAGTGTATGTCAGTGCAGCAGGGGCTTCTTTCCCCGTCTCTGTATTATCGCTGCCTAAGTTGAGTTTGCGGGGCACTGTAGGCACTTGTCGGGCGGTAGGGCGGCTTGTCTTTTCCCAAACATAAGCCCTGCTGGGGCAGCTTCATGTGCAAGTTGCTGCAGGGTGCGGTGTAATGTGCCACCATTAGGTGGCGTTGCAGGTGTGCACCACACCAGGGTGAGAAGCTTGGCAGCATGTAAATCCCAGAATGCGGTCAAGAGGAACACGGCCTCAGTGATCAAGGCTGCGATGCGGACAAAAAGCGTCAAGCAGTAGCACAAAATAAAACTGGATTAATGAAGAACCTGGTGGTGCAGCTCCATTGTGTGCATTTTCGTAAAAAGGACGGACATTTTAAGAGATTGCCAGTACGTAATTATAGTTAGGACCAAAGTTGTTTTGCCAATGACTTTGGCGCCGCTTGACGGATCTTTAAAAAAAATCCCTTTTTTGGTTCAGCTGCTGCGTAGAAAATTTTGGGTGGATCCGTAGAGCGAGGCCTGAGAAAAAAGCTAGATGTTCGCCCAGAAAGTGTGCTTTTTGTGATTTGGTGTAAGTCCATTCAGTAGTTTCAGAGAAATTAAAGTTCATAAATATAGGTATCTGGGAACCCAATAACCTATTGAGACCCTACTGAAATATGATTAGCTGCCAACACTTCAACAAGGAAGTGTTGGAGGCCAACTTGGGACTTGGTTGAACCGAGTCCCACAAAGGACCTCGCTGGGGCTAAATATAATATTAATGCGACCAGGGCTCCGGCCACCTGCAGCCCAGCACCTCCCCGGGGCTTAATTAACAAAGTAGGGGGGCCGTGTCTCCCCCCTTTGTGGACAACAAGGGGTGGTGAGGGACAGAGTCTCTGAATTAAGCAGAAAGCTCTCACCCAGTCAAGAGATCAGGGCTAGATCCAACACCGTTTTTTAGCTCACTGCACCATCCCAGTTTCAAAACCTGGCTGTATGCAAATTAGTCTGTTCCTGTCCCAGTGCATGATGGGAACAGGGCAAACTAAACTACAAAAGCCAATTCTTACACTGGGAAGGAAACAAGCTCCCGGGGACCGGTTTCTGGCATTACAGCCGTCTTCGGCCCGGTTTGCTTGAATCCTGATGGTGCAATGAGCAAGGGTCTCACATCTGAGAATACCCTTCCACGCTTAGGGTGGACAAAAATATTTACAATAAGGGGTGGTGAGGGACAGAGTCTCTGAATTAAGCAGAAAGCTCTCACCCAGTCAAGAGATCAGGGCTAGATCCAACACCGTTTTTTAGCTCACTGCACCATCCCAGTTTCAGATCCTGGCTGTATGCAAATTAGTCTGTTCCTGTCCCAGTGCATGATGGGAACAGGGCAAACCAAACTACGAAAGCCAATTCTTACACTGGGAAGGAAACAAGCTCCCGGGGACCGGTTTCTGGCATTACAGCCGTCTTCGGCCCGGTTTGCTTGAATCCTGATGGTGCAATGAGCAAGGGTCTCACATCTGAGAATACCCTTCCACGCTTAGGGTGGACAAAAATATTTACAACAAGGGGTGGTGAGGGACAGAGTCTCTGAATTAAGCAGAAAGCTCTCACCCTGTCAAGAGATCAGGGCTAGATCCAACACCGTTTTTTAGCTCACTGCACCATCCCAGTTTCAGAACCTGGCTGTATGCAAATTAGTCTGTTCCTGTCCCAGTGCATGATGGGAACAGGGCAAACCAAACTACAAAAGCCAATTCTTACACTGGGAAGGAAACAAGCTCCCGGGGACCGGTTTCTGGCATTACAGCCGTCTTCGGCCCGGTTTGCTTGAATCCTGATGGTGCAATGAGCAAGGGTCTCACATCTGAGAATACCCTTCCACGCTTAGGGTGGACAAACATATTTACAACAAGGGGTGGTGAGGGACAGAGTCTCTGAATTAAGCAGAAAGCTCTCACCCAGTCAAGAGATCAGGGCTAGATCCAACACCGTTTTTTAGCTCACTGCACCATCCCAGTTTCAGAACCTGGCTGTATGCAAATTAGTCTGTTCCTGTCCCAGTGCATGATGGGAACAGGGCAAACCAAACTACAAAAGCCAATTCTTACACTGGGAAGGAAACAAGCTCCCGGGGACCAGTTTCTGGCATTACAGCCGTCTTCGGCCCGGTTTGCTTGAATCCTGATGGTGCAATGAGCAAGGGTCTCACATCTGAGAATACCCTTCCACGCTTAGGGTGGACAAAAATATTTACAACAAGGGGTGGTGAGGGACAGAGTCTCTGAATTAAGCAGAAAGCTCTCACCCAGTCAAGAGATCAGGGCTAGATCCAACACCGTTTTTTAGCTCACTGCACCATCCCAGTTTCAGAACCTGGCTGTATGCAAATTAGTCTGTTCCTGTCCCAGTGCATGATGGGAACAGGGCAAACCAAACTACAAAAGCCAATTCTTACACTGGGAAGGAAACAAGCTCCCGGGGACCGGTTTCTGGCATTACAGCCGTCTTCGGCCCGGTTTGCTTGAATCCTGATGGTGCAATGAGCAAGGGTCTCACATCTGAGAATACCCTTCCACGCTTAGGGTGGACAAAAATATTTACAACAAGGGGTGGTGAGGGACAGAGTCTCTGAATTAAGCAGAAAGCTCTCACCCAGTCAAGAGATCAGGGCTAGATCCAACACCGTTTTTTAGCTCACTGCACCATCCCAGTTTCAGAACCTGGCTGTATGCAAATTAGTCTGTTCCTGTCCCAGTGCATGATGGGAACAGGGCAAACCAAACTACAAAAGCCAATTCTTACACTGGGAAGGAAACAAGCTCCCGGGGACCGGTTTCTGGCATTACAGCCGTCTTCGGCCCGGTTTGCTTGAATCCTGATGGTGCAATGAGCAAGGGTCTCACATCTGAGAATACCCTTCCACGCTTAGGGTGGACAAAAATATTTACAACAAGGGGTGGTGAGGGACAGAGTCTCTGAATTAAGCAGAAAGCTCTCACCCAGTCAAGAGATCAGGGCTAGATCCAACACCGTTTTTTAGCTCACTGCACCATCCCAGTTTCAGAACCTGGCTGTATGCAAATTAGTCTGTTCCTGTCCCAGTGCATGATGGGAACAGGGCAAACCAAACTACAAAAGCCAATTCTTACACTGGGAAGGAAACAAGCTCCCGGGGACCGGTTTCTGGCATTACAGCCGTCTTCGGCCCGGTTTGCTTGAATCCTGATGGTGCAACGAGCAAGGGTCTCACATCTGAGAATACCCTTCCACGCTTAGGGTGGACAAAAATATTTACAACAAGGGGTGGTGAGGGACAGAGTCTCTGAATTAAGCAGAAAGCTCTCACCCAGTCAAGAGATCAGGGCTAGATCCAACACCGTTTTTTAGCTCACTGCACCATCCCAGTTTCAGAACCTGGCTGTATGCAAATTAGTCTGTTCCTGTCCCAGTGCATGATGGGAACAGGGCAAACCAAACTACAAAAGCCAATTCTTACACTGGGAAGGAAACAAGCTCCCGGGGACCGGTTTCTGGCATTACAGCCGTCTTCGGCCCGGTTTGCTTGAATCCTGATGGTGCAATGAGCAAGGGTCTCACATCTGAGAATACCCTTCCACGCTTAGGGTGGACAAAAATATTTACAACAAGGGGTGGTGAGGGACAGAGTCTCTGAATTAAGCAGAAAGCTCTCACCCAGTCAAGAGATCAGGGCTAGATCCAACACCGTTTTTTAGCTCACTGCACCATCCCAGTTTCAGAACCTGGCTGTATGCAAATTAGTCTGTTCCTGTCCCAGTGCATGATGGGAACAGGGCAAACCAAACTACAAAAGCCAATTCTTACACTGGGAAGGAAACAAGCTCCCGGGGACCGGTTTCTGGCATTACAGCCGTCTTCGGCCCGGTTTGCTTGAATCCTGATGGTGCAATGAGCAAGGGTCTCACATCTGAGAATACCCTTCCACGCTTAGGGTGGACAAAAATATTTACAACACGGGGTGGTGAGGGACAGAGTCTCTGAATTAAGCAGAAAGCTCTCACCCAGTCAAGAGATCAGGGCTAGATCCAACACCGTTTTTTAGCTCACTGCACCATCCCAGTTTCAGAACCTGGCTGTATGCAAATTAGTCTGTTCCTGTCTCAGTGCATGATGGGAACAGGGCAAACCAAACTACAAAAGCCAATTCTTACACTGGGAAGGAAACAAGCTCCCGGGGACCGGTTTCTGGCATTACAGCCGTCTTCGGCCCGGTTTGCTTGAATCCTGATGGTGCAATGAGCAAGGGTCTCACATCTGAGAATACCCTTCCACGCTTAGGGTGGACAAAAATATTTACAACAAGGGGTGGTGAGGGACAGAGTCTCTGAATTAAGCAGAAAGCTCTCACCCAGTCAAGAGATCAGGGCTAGATCCAACACTGTTTTTTAGCTTACTGCACCATCCCAGTTTCAGAACCTGGCTGTATGCAAATTAGTCTGTTCCTGTCCCAGTGCATGATGGGAACAGGGCAAACCAAACTACAAAAGCCAATTCTTACACTGGGAAGGAAACAAGCTCCCGGGGACCGGTTTCTGGCATTACAGCCGTCTTGGGCCCGGTTTGCTTGAATCCTGATGGTGCAATGAGCAAGGGTCTCACATCTGAGAATACCCTTCCACGCTTAGGGTGGACAAAAATATTTACAACAAGGGGTGGTGAGGGACAGAGTCTCTGAAGTAAGCAGAAAGCTCTCACCCAGTCAAGAGATCAGGGCTAGATCCAACACCGTTTTTTAGCTCACTGCACCATCCCAGTTTCAGAACCTGGCTGTATGCATACTAGTCTGTTCCTGTCCCAGTGCATGATGGGAACAGGGCAAACCAAACTACAAAAGCCAATTCTTACACTGGGAAGGAAACAAGCTCCCGGGGACCGGTTTCTGGCATTACAGCCGTCTTCGGCCCGGGTTGCTTGAATCCTGATGGTGCAATGAGCAAGGGTCTCACATCTGAGAATACCCTTCCACGCTTAGGGTGGACAAAAATATTTACAACAAGGGGTGGTGAGGGACAGAGTCTCTGAATTAAGCAGAAAGCTCTCACCCAGTCAAGAGATCAGGGCTAGATCCAACACCGTTTTTTAGCTTACTGCACCATCCCAGTTTCAGAACCTGGCTGTATGCAAATTAGTCTGTTCCTGTCCCAGTGCATGATGGGAACAGGGCAAACCAAACTACAAAAGCCAATTCTTACACTGGGAAGGAAACAAGCTCCCGGGGACCGGTTTCTGGCATTACAGCCGTCTTCGGCCCGGTTTGCTTGAATCCTGATGGTGCAATGAGCAAGGGTCTCACATCTGAGAATACCCTTCCACGCTTAGGGTGGACAAAAATATTTACAACAAGGGGTGGTGAGGGACAGAGTCTCTGAATTAAGCAGAAAGCTCTCACCCAGTCAAGAGATCAGGGCTAGATCCAACACCGTTTTTTAGCTCACTGCACCATCCCAGTTTCAGAACCTGGCTGTATGCAAATTAGTCTGTTCCTGTCCCAGTGCATAATGGGAACAGGGCAAACCAAACTACAAAAGCCAATTCTTACACTGGGAAGGAAACAAGCTCCCGGGGACCGGTTTCTGGCATTACAGCCGTCTTCGGCCCGGTTTGCTTGAATCCTGATGGTGCAATGAGCAAGGGTCTCACATCTGAGAATACCCTTCCACGCTTAGGGTGGACAAAAATATTTACAACAAGGGGTGGTGAGGGACAGAGTCTCTGAATTAAGCAGAAAGCTCTCACCCAGTCAAGAGATCAGGGCTAGATCCAACACCGTTTTTTAGCTCACTGCACCATCCCAGTTTCAGAACCTGGCTGTATGCAAATTAGTCTGTTCCTGTCCCAGTGCATGATGGGAACAGGGCAAACCAAACTACAAAAGCCAATTCTTACACTGGGAAGGAAACAAGCTCCCGGGGACCGGTTTCTGGCATTACAGCCGTCTTCGGCCCGGTTTGCTTGAATCCTGATGGTGCAATGAGCAAGGGTCTCACATCTGAGAATACCCTTCCACGCTTAGGGTGGACAAAAATATTTACAACAAGGGGTGGTGAGGGACAGAGCCTCTGAATTAAGCAGAAAGCTCTCACCCCGTCAAGAGATCAGGGCTAGATCCAACACCGTTTTTTAGCTCACTGCACCATCGCAGTTTCAGAACCTGGCTGTATGCAAATTAGTCTGTTCCTGTCCCAGTGCATGATGGGAACAGGGCAAACCAAACTACAAAAGCCAATTCTTACACTGGGAAGGAAACAAGCTCCCGGGGACCGGTTTCTGGCATTACAGCCGTCTTCGGCCCGGTTTGCTTGAATCCTGATGGTGCAATGAGCAAGGGTCTCACATCTGAGAATACCCTTCCATGCTTAGGGTGGACAAAAATATTTACAATTGGAGCCCTACATGCCCTGGGGACCACCAACTCCCAGGGCTGGTAACACTCTGTTTTAAGCAAGCGAGAGCAGAAAATGCTCTCGCTTGATGAAAGCAAAGGATGTTGTTTCCCTGCCCGCTGTCAAGCGAGCAGGGAACCAGACCAATTGCTTTGAGATCCAGGGTGCTGCATGTTAGCAGCGCCCTGGGTCTCAAAGCCATGCCGGCTCCCTCAGGAGGTAGGGAGCTGGCAGGGACCACGGGACCTTTAGTCTCCCCCGCAGTCATCAATGTTTAAAAAGTGGGTGCCATGGGTGGGACCATGCCACCCACACTAGAAGCCGGGCCCTGGGGATTGGGGTCCCCGGTATCAAAATTGGCCCAGAAAGGGGGTTGCGCACCCCCCCCCCTCAGTTTAAAAAAAATATATTATAAAAACAGGGGGCAGGCCCCAGGGGATGTGGCCCCCTGGCCCAGAGCGGGGCCGCTTGACCTCCTTTCCTTTAAATATAAATTAAAAAAGAAAAGGCCAGAACCTGGAGGGGGGCTACGCAGTCTCCCCTCCCAATTTTTAACATGCCTGGCCCCGGGTGATGGGGTCCCCGGGGCCAAAATCGGCCTAGGGTAGGGGGGCTACGCAGCCACCCTTCCCTTTGGAAAACAAAGCCCGGCAACCTGCCGAAACCCACCCCCTTTTGCCGCCACTCTGCCAAGCACCTCCTGGTGTGCTGCTGGTTGGGGGATAAAGTCCCCTTGATTGATGAGGGTCCTTAGGGGCCAACAAGACCTCTTGTTATCTCCGGTAAGCCCCACACAGTGCGATTGCTCTGGTAAGCCCCACACAGTGGGATGCAACACCACCTTTCTCCACCACTCTGCAAACATGCCTCTTGGCGCACTGCTGGTGTGTGGATGAGGTCCCCTTGACTCAAGAGGGCCTCAAGAATAAAGTAGACTTCTTCCCCCAAGCAGTAGTGCACCAGGAGACTGTCGATGATGTCATTTGAGATGTCGTATTTGAGGTTATAAGCAGTGCATTGTAGGAACGCTAACTATTATTGCTGAAATTCTTTGTTTTTTACGAGAGGAACCTGAGCCTAACTATAACGTCTCTGTACCCTTTGTTTCTTTGTTTTCAGTGAATATATATATAGACAATGAAACAAAGTTACAACTTTTCTACTATATTACATTTTTGCACATGCACTTTTTTCAATTGTATTTCATTCACTTTTTGTTTGGTACATTTAGGGTTATGCATCTTCATATAGTGTCCCATCTACATTATAGACATTAGTCCAAATATAGGATCATTCGTGAAAGACACAACGGATTTTTTGAATAAATTAGCAGCAATTGAATTGACACAAAAGGAAGAGATCATCATGTGTAGCATTGACGTCCAAGCATTATATACCTCCATACCCCACCTTGCGGGGATCGAGGCAGTGGAGAAGGCTCTGCTTACAATGAATTATGAGGAACACATGAAAATATTCAACTATGGGAACTGCTAAATGTTACCTTGATGCATAGTTATTTCACCTGGGAAAATCATTGGTATCTCCAAAAAAGTGGTACTTCTATAGGCAATTCGGCGGCGCCGGCGTACGCCAATTTCTTTATGCACCAATATGAAAACGATCACATTCTACAAAATATCAAATGGAAAAACCAATTGCGTTTGTATTTAAGATACGGGATAATGTGTTACAGAAAAAAGCCTTCTTTTATTTCTATCTGCACACAGTTACTTCCTAGTGTATTTTTGGTACATTGTGGTTAGTGTGATTTTACAAATAAAAAAAAAAAACATAACATTTTATAAAGTGATTACGGTGCTCTTATCTCTGTTTAATTTCTTTGAACAATTTCATCTTGCTGAAAGGCAAAGGTTGTTTGATTTATATATATATATATATATATATATATATATATATATAATCCACCAATGAGCCCTGCGCTCTAAGAAGGCACACAGCGCTTTCCCCACTTCTCGTGTTAGGTGCTCTTATCTCTGTTTAATTTCTTTGAACAATTTCATCTTGCTGAAAGGCAAAGGTCGTTTGATATATATATATTATATATATATATATATATATATATATATATATATATATATATATATATAATCCACCAATGAGCCCTGCGCTCTAAGAAGGCACACAGCGCTTTCCCCACTTCTCGTGTTAGTTGCCTCTCTTTCACTCGCAATTTCACATTCCAATTTTCTTTCCCAATAGTGGACGCGTTTCGAGGCTGGTACGCCTCTTCTTCCTGGACTTGGCGGAGGGGTCAAGAAAACACTCACTGCTCGTTTCATTCCAACTTTTATTTCTTTGAATGAAACACCGCCCTAAGTGGGCGTGGCATCGTCATCACTTCCAGCAGCATGCTGGTATTAGTAGTCCCATGAGTAGTGAGTAAGTATAAACTGTAGTAGTCTCTTTTGCCCTCTTTGTTTTGCCGTGTACTTGGCCTTTAGTAAGGAGGAAGGTTCCAATTGACGAGTGATATGCTGCCCGGGAGAGCGCCATCCCCTCCATGATCGGCGCGCTCTCCTGGGCAGAATCCGTTGGAGACGCCACCTCGCATTAGCGTTTCATTGGGAAGTCCCAACCCGCCGTTCTCACAGCAGCATCGATGCCTAGCAGGTATCCAATGGTGGGTCACAAGTTAATCCGATCCCTCGGTTACGTCAATTCAAAGCAGGGGAGCTGCCGAAACGTGTCATGGCGGAGTGTTTTTACTTGCAATAAAACGAAAAATAAGCACTCACTTGGGTCCACTCTCGTTTTGTCCTCAGCAAAGGGGAGAGCAGAAGACCGAGGATTCTGCATATATATGTAGGTTTGACCTTGTTCAGGGGATAATGTGTTACAGAAAAAAAGCCTTCTTTTATTTCTATCTGCACACAGTTACTTCCTGTATTTTTGGTGCATAGTGGTTAGTGTGATTTTACAAATAAAAAAAAAAACATAACATTTTATAAAGTGATTACGGTGCTCTTATCTCTGTTTAATTTCTTTGAACAATTTCATCTTGCTGAAAGGCAAAGTTTGTTTGATACATATCTATATATCTATATCTATATATATATCTATATATATATATATATATATATATATATATATATATATATATATATATATATATATATATATATATATATATATATATATATATATATATATATATATATATATATATATATATATATATGACCTACTGGCGGTCGCCAGTAGGTAGTTATAGTTAGGATTTTTTTCAATGCAAAATCTCAAAATTATATTGTGAATAACTTTGGTGCCGGTTGACGAATCTGCCTGAAAATTTCCTCAAATTTGCCTCGCGGAGCTCCGGTCCTTCCTTGAAAGTTTGGGGGGGATTCGTCAAGCGGGGCAGAGATAAAAGGGGAGTTCCAAAACGTGTTTTCTCCATGTTAATTTCCATAGGGCGGTCAAACTCACTTTTAGCCCGAACGGCTGAATGGATTTCCACCAAACTTGGCAAAATTGTAGGGACTGGTAGCCCGATGTGCCTTTGCTATGTCTCAAGATATGTGCTTCAGTGGATTTTGAGAAATTTAGGTTAAAAAAATATATATATCTATAGGCGCGCCCCGGGGAGCGCACCGGGCGTGCTAGGCGACTTGCGCACAGAAAGCTGATTGGCTCACGGGTGTCTGTAAACATTCGAAACAGTCCGGAGCGGCCGCCATCTTGTGTCTCGGTAGGATCAAGACACAAGAGGTGGCAAAAAAAGGGGGAAATGACCATAAGGGGGCAGAGTAGACCCCCCCTGACCCCCTAGGTTTGATGTGGGGGCTATAAAAGGGCCCCGCGGGGCAAAAAAAAAAATTGTTTTGCGCGGGGGGAACGCCTGGTACGCGCTCCGGGGAGCGGACCGGGGAGCGTAACATGGGGAAAACCCAGTTTATTCACTGCGTCACCTCTACGACCCTTTCTTGCGTCAATACGTCCTTTTTGCATACATTACACCTGACGTAGGTATAATGTGGCGCAGGGGCTTACAAAGTGACACATCTACCTAGATGCGTCACTTTGTAAATATGACTGAATAAGGTGCATTTTTTACAGCACTGGTGCGTCACAAAAAGTGACGCACCGGTGGCGTTAAAGTGACGCATGGCCTCATAAATGAGGCCTTCAGTCTTCTAGTCATGCGTCATATTAAATATATGATGTATTATGTCGGAAGTACTTACAGATACGTCAGTATTTCAGACGTATCTGTAAGCGCAAAAGTGATGCATTGCTGGAGTGTGTCACAAAAATGATGCAACTCCAGCAATGCATCCTTTCACATGGGGCCAGGCCCCATGTGAAAGGGCCTGCACGCCTGCTGTGAAACAGGCGTAAGATTTGGACGCAACAGCGTCATAAAAGTGACGCAGTGATATCTCATAGATTTCACTGCGTCACCTCTACGACCCTTACTTGCGTCAATACGTCCCTTTTGCATACATTACACCTGACGTAGGTATAATGTGGCGCAGGGGATTACAAAGTGACGCATCTACCTAGATGCGTCACTTTGTAAATATGACTGAATAAGGTGCATTTTTTACTGCACTGGTGCGTCACAAAATGTGACACACCGGTGGCGTTAAAGTGACGCATGGCCTCATAAATGAGGCCTTCAGTCTTCTAGTCATGCGTCATATTAAATATATGACCTATTATGTCGGAAGTACTTACAGATACGTCAGTATTTCAGACGTATCTGTAAGCGTAAAAGTGATGCATTGCTGGAGTGTGTCACAAAAATGATGCAACTCCAGCAATGCATCCTTTCACATGGGGCTAGGCCTCATGTGAAAGGGCTTGCATCAGTCTTACGCCTGCTGTGATACAGGCACAAGATTTGGACGCAACAGCGTCATAAAAGTGACGCAGTGATATCTCATAGATTTCACGGCGTCACCTCTACGACCCTTTCTTGCGTCAAAACGTCCCTTTTGCATACATTACACCTGACGTAGGTATAATGTGGCGCAGGGGCTTACAAAGTGACGCATCTACCTAGATGCGTCACTTTGTAACTATGACTGAATAAGGTGCATTTTTTACAGCACTGGTGCGTCACAAAAAGTGACGGTCCGGTGGTGTTAAAGTGACGCATGTCCTCATAAATGAGGCCTTCAGTCTTCTAGTCATGCGTCATATTAAATTTATGACGTATTATGTCGGAAGTACTTACAGATACGTCAGTATTTCAGACGTATCTGTAAGCGCAAAAGTGATGCATTGCTGGAGTGTGTCACAAAAATGATGCAACTCCAGCAATGCATCTTTTCTTACCCTTCCACACCCCCGTTCCTTTTCAACATTTTCTTTGAATATCCACATTCCCCATGTTCACTCTTCTTCTCCTTACTTTCCTTCCCAACACTCACCTTCTTTCAGTCCCCCTACTTCACTTCTTTTCTCCTCTCATACCTTTCTGTTCTTTCTTACTCATTTTCCTTTCCATTATCAATGCACTCCACTTCACTTACTCTTTTTCATTTTTTTAAGAATATAGCTCTTTGATGAGAATTGGAGGTAGGTCTGGCAGCCATGATTATCCAAGAAAGATCGAAGAGAAAAAAGGCAGGTCTTTCAGTCACAAAAGTGAAAGAAGAAGTGAAGGAAATGGGTGGGGATTTCATTCTTTGTAAAAAAAACTGTTAGCAAACAAAGAAAAGTGTTATTTTAAGGTCACATGACTTGACGCGCTGACGCTGCGCACACCGGAGCGCTTCCGGGGGCGCATACGCGGCGCGAACGTAGGCGCTTCCGGGGGCGCATACGCTGTGCGAACTTAGACGCTTCCGGGGGCGCTTACGCGACGCGCTGCAGTGACGTTTTGATAGTTTCACGGAAATGCAAAATTATTTTCATTTCCTTATTCAAAAAAACTGCTTTTATATGTATGGTACTAAATGTCTTGCATTATTATTCACTTTTCATTCATATTTTTTTACACAAACGCAAGTAGCGCTCTGGGTGCGCTTTCCGGAGAGCTTACCGGTGCGCGGACCCAGAGCGCCTCAAGAAAAAATGATAAAAAAAATAAAAAATAAAAAAATATTATTATAAAAAAAATAATACTAATTAATACTCACACAAAACAGCAAATTAAAAAAAAAATCGTAGGTTACAAACTTGATATAGAAAGGAATTAGCATTTAAAAAACCTATGAAATTCACTGAAAAAACCATAGCTTTCACACCAGTTATAGTTAGGAATTAGCATTTAAAAAACCTATTAAATTCACTGAAAAAACCATAGGCTGCTTAGTGCCCCTTAGGGCGAGAATACTACTGGTGCCCCGCTGCTGTGAGCGCTGGTCGCGCGCCTTCTCTGCTTGCCTATTTTTTAAATAATTCCCGTTTTCTGCATTTTTGTTATTTTTAGTGCCTTCTCCCCTGTTTTTAAAGCGCTTTCTGGCCCCTACCTTGCACCTTAATTCAGGAATCACCACCGCTGTTTGGCGGGTCCGGGTTTCCGGGAGGCGGTGGGTTTGAGCGCCATCTTGCGTTGGGAGGAAGCGCGAGCGCCATCTTTGAGCGTCCAGGTCACCTGGGACGCCGAGACGACGCTATTTAGGGCGAGCTGACCGGAAGGTGAGCCTGCTTAGTGCCCCTTAGGGCGAGAATACTACTGGTGCCCCGCTGCTGTGAGCGCTGGTCGCGCGCCTTCTCTGCTTGCCTATTTTTTAAATAATTCCCGTTTTCTGCATTTTTGTTATTTTTAGTGCCTTCTCCCCTGTTTTTAAAGCGCTTTCTGGCCCCTACCTTGCACCTTAATTCAGGAATCACCACCGCTGTTTGGCGGGTCCGGGTTTCCGGGAGGCGGTGGGTTTGAGCGCCATCTTGCGTTGGGAGGAAGCGCGAGCGCCATCTTTGAGCG
This sequence comes from Lissotriton vulgaris, assembly GCF_964263255.1. NCBI lineage: Eukaryota > Metazoa > Chordata > Amphibia > Caudata > Salamandridae > Lissotriton > Lissotriton vulgaris. The sequence continues at coordinate 872,044,278 of NC_141685.1, forward strand.
TCCAGGTCACCTGGGACGCCGAGACGACGCTATTTAATGCTCGCTGGTGCGCGCAGCGGTAACGCGCAGCGGAGCGCCTTCCCTACGCCTGAGTCGTGCCAGAGTCCTGCCCGTCTGCGCTCGTCCGCGTCTCGGAGGCGGACGAGGCTGGACTCTGGCTTTCGGCGCTTGCTGTATGCTTGCCTAGAGGTTGCCTCCCTGCTGCTCTAGGATGTTTGTGTATAGCGCTGCTACCTTGTATGCCTTGCGCCCCCCTCGCTCTGACTGTCAGTTTCTTTTCCCCGGCGGTCGCCGGCTAGGCAAGGGCTGCCCCGTGTGTAACTGGCACCCCACAGTACCACCTACCTGTGTTCCATCTACCCCTCCCCAGTATTGCCAGTGCGCGTTGCTTAACACCAGGTCCCTTCCTCGTCACACCTCGGATATTTGGGATCTTCTCACGCAGTCCAAGATCTCCTGTTTATTTTTAACTGAGACTTGGTTGGGAGTGGGTTCGGAACCCGACATTGCTTGTGCCGTTCCGCCGAACTATTCCATCTTAAGGAGGGATAGAACTGAGGGAAGAGGCGGCGGGGTGGCTCTGATAGTGGACAAGGCTTTTGATTGTTCCTCCTTTGCGGTGGACAACATTGCCGGCTGTGAAGCCTTAGGTTTTACGCTCCACCTATCGGCGTCCCAGACCTGTACAGGCATTCTCCTCTACAGACCCCCTGGTCCCATTGGGTCCTTTTTTGAGGATCTGCAGTCGGCCCTATCAGTACCATGCATGCGTTCTGCGCATTGCATGCTATTAGGCGACTTAAACATGCATATGGACTGTCTTACTGACGCTGAAGCTGACAAACTCCGTGATATCACGGCGATGTTAGGGCTAGCCCCTTTTATCCACAGCCCCACTCACGTGAAAGGCCACACGTTAGATGTAATCTTTTCCTCTATGCCTATTGAGGCGTCCCCTCCACTCCCGGTCCTTTGGTCAGATCATTATCTGATAAACTTTGCCTTAATGCTTGACTCTAAACCTAACCAAAGGGCTCCGAAGGTAGGGTCCCGGCAGTCCAGAGCTTTCCATCTAGTGACAGCAGATATGCTCTCCGATGCTCTTGGCCAATACCCGTGTCAATTGACCGGGGTTCTGGAAGCCGATTTAATCCTGGTCCAGAACTGGATGCAGGCAAGATTCGAGGAGCTGGCCCCTTTGAGGGCTGCTAGAACAGCCCCTGACCTTAACTCTGCTCCTTGGTTCTCCTCCACTCTACGCATAATGCGACAAGACTGCAAGAAGTTGGAAAGGCGCTGGCGGCGCAAGTATGATCTTGTGGAGAAAACGAAATACCGCGACGCGATAAAGGCATACTACAAACAGATTGCCGCAGCTAAAAAGAGTTATCTCGAACAGAGAATTGACAAAGCCGATAATACCAGCCGGGAACTCTTTAGAATTGTGAAGGAGTTTGTCAATCCAGTTGTAGGTTCCCCCGTCCATTCACACACGGAGGAATGGATCAAACAGCTGGCCGACTTTTTTGTGGCCAAAATTCTAAAGATTCAGGACACCTTTCCATCTGTGGACTCCCGCATGGCCGACGCCGCTTTAGGGGGTAAGCCGACCTATTTAGATCCCTCTCAGGCTGACTCAGGGCCCACACTATCTGTCTTTCCCCAGCTGTCCTGCGAAACTTCGCTGGAGCTGCTATCTCGGCTGAAATCTGGCTCGCCACTGGATGCCTGTCCGGCGAAATGCCTGGGCAGGGTGGCCTCAGCGTTGAACAGCTTGCTGAACCCACTGCTGAATCTATCATTGAGCTCGGGGGTGGTCCCACGACAGTGGAAACACGCACTCATTCTGCCGTTGATTAAGAAGCCTCTGCTTGACCCCCTGCAATGGGCTAACTACCGTCCGATCTCCCTCCTCCCTGCTCTGGCGAAGGTGTTGGAGAAACATGTTCAGCATACTCTATCCACCTTTATTGAGAACAACAATCTGCTGCATGACTCCCAGTCCGGCTTTCGTGCAAACTACAGCACGGAGACCGCTCTGGTAGAGGTTACTGACGCCATCAGGGAGACACTCGATCATGGGGGAAAGGCGATGTTAGTCATGTTGGACCTATCGGCGGCGTTCGACACCGTCCCACACGTAGGCCTTCTCTCAAGACTCAGGGAGATTGGTCTGCGAGGGACGGTGCTGGACTGGTTTCAATCCTTTCTTGCCGACCGCCGACAGGTGATCTGGGCTCCGCCGTTCTCGGCCGAAATGCCTTCGCTGGAGGTGGGGGTGCCTCAAGGATCTATCTTGAGCCCCACCATTTTTAACATATATATGGCCCCTCTAGCGGAGGTAGCGGAGGCGTTTGGGGCCCGGGTCATCTCATACGCTGATGACACCCAGCTCTTGTTCACCTGCAGGAAGGGAGAGGTCTTCAACGGCGGCAGAATCAAGGACTGTCTGAGCGCAGTCTTTGCGTGGTTTCAGCGGCACAGCCTGAAATGCAACTCAGACAAGTCTGAGCTGCTCTTCTTCGGCTGTGCCCCAGACCCGGGCTGGAAGACATGGTGGCCCCAGGACATGTTCCCCCCAGAGACACCATCTGCTCAGGTAAAAAATCTCGGAGTGGTGTTTGACGATGACCTCTCTTTTCGTCCACACATCCTGGGATTAGCAGGGAAATGTTTCAGCATCCTCAAGATGCTTAGGAAATTTCTTCCTCTGCTTTCACTGCAGTACCGTAGGAATGTAGTTCAGGCGTTGGTGGGATCACGCCTGGACTATGCAAATGCGCTCTTTGCGGGCCTACCTAAGTATCTGTTATCTAGGCTGCAGATTGTACAGAATTCGGTGGCCAGAGCCATCTATGGCCTGCCCAGGAGAGCCAGTGCCTCAGCGCTCTTAGCTAGGCTGCACTGGCTGCCAATCGCTGGGAGAATTAGATTTAAACTCCTCACTTTGGCGTTTAAAGCTCTCCATGCGATTGGTCCTTACTATCTGAGGAAGCGTACTGCTTTCTATGTGCCACGGAGGTCTTTGCGGTCGGCGGAACTGGCCAAAATGGAGGTGCCTGTGGTCAAACGTGTCCGGATGGGAGGTCGCTCCTTCCAACACGTGACAGCATGCCTGTGGAACGTGCTCCCACTTTCCCTTCGGAAAGCAAACAACCTCCTGGCTTTCAGGAAGGAGTTGAAGACTCTGCTTTTCACCAAGTAACCCGCGATAACTGTAGTGTGTTTGCCTTTGGTTTCTCCTGTTTCTAGGGGCCTCTTTGCTAAAGCGCCGGGACACCCTTTGGGGTAGCCGTGCGCTCAAAAAGTTTGGCTATAAATAAAAAATAAAAATAAATAAAAATAGGTTTCACACCAATTATAGTTACCTGGAAATTTTACTGACATAAAACCATTGAAATTCCACGTTATAGTTAGTTGGACTCACTATAACTTGTGCGCCTGCAATGCACTGCTGATGACGTCACATATTACATTACTCATGACATATGTATATGTGTATATATATATATATATATATATTACGCTCCCTGTCCCACTGGAAATCAAGGCACTCGTGGGCGGGTGCAGTTTGCGGTAATGGGTACCCGCAATAACACTCTTGCTCTGCTTCAGAATTTATCTCTTCTAAAGAACTGCACTCGTGGGACCAAAGGTTTTGCGGTGCTCACACCAGAGGTTTATTCACAATTATTGACAAACGCGTTTCAGCATACGCCTTCCTCAGTGTCAATTGCATTGTGGAAACTGACCCGGGATATAGCGGTAAACAATCATAGACATGGTTGACGGACTTCACTGTTTGTGGGTCGCGCCATCTTTGAACATGTAAATACACTTCACAGTAGGTGCATATTACCCCAGTTGGAAACAAAACAAATACAGCCGTGTATCGGCATGGTTCCCCGTATTTATACATCCGGGGAAGATGTCCATTTGAGTTTCCAGAGTCCATCAAGCCATGTATTGGCAAGACCCGTTTTTGGCCAGCTTCAGTGCAAGATATATACAGTGTCCCAGCTTCCCATCACCATTCTAAGGATCAAAAATCCCAATCCTTACAAACATTTCTATATAGTTAAACTTTATACGAACTCATTCTTGGATCTACAGGGTTTGATATTGTCTCTTTCATTCTTTTATTTTATTTTCCCAGATGTACTGCCAGTTCTTCCCCATGGTTCAATCCTCTTGGTGCCTTGGTCATGAGGTCAATTATGTACCTCGATTCCAGGCGTCTCAATGTTTTTAATCTGTCGCCTCCTCTTGGGTTTTCAGGTACAAAGTCTAAACCGAAGTATTGTAATTTAGTTCTGTCTCGCTGGTGCACCATATCAAAATGTCTTGCAACGGGGTATGCTGGGTCGGCTTTCTCTATTGCCCTTTGGTGTTCGAGTACCCTGATCTTGAGTTGGTGGATCGTGCTTCCTATATATCTTAGCCCACATGGGCAGATAAGGCAATACACTGCATAGTTGGTACTGCAGGTTAGGAATTTCTTGATGGATTTGGAGATTCCTGCCTCTGGGATGTCATATTTGCGCACCCTCTTACATCCCGTGCAGGCCTTGCATTTCCCGCAGGGGAAGAATCCACCCAGCTCCGCAATTTTGCCAGTTCTTGATGTTGCCTTTTTGAAGTGGCTTCTCACCAGAGAGTCTTTCAGTGACCTCGCTTTTCGATACGTGATCAAGGGCTTAGTTGGAATGTCCTCTTTCAGTATGGGGTCCGTTCCCAGAATGTGCCAGTTTTTTTGCAGGATTTTTCTGAATCCCACGGAGTTGCTGGTATATGGCGTAATTAGGCGAAATTTTCCTTCATTCTTGGATTGTTTCTTGGGGACATTAGGCTTTAGGAGTTCTTCCCTTTTAATCTTTCTTACTTTTTTCAAAGTTTTTTCAAGAGACACTGGATCATACCCTCTTCTGCTGAACCTTTCTATGCAGCCAGCTGCGGCTGTCTCAAAGTCCTGCTCCCTGCTGCTGTTTCTTTTCATCCTTAGCAGTTCTCCATACGGGATGCTTTGTATCAGCCTTTTTGGGTGGTTGCTGTCGGCTCGCAGAATGGAATTGCCTGCCGTCGGCTTACGGTACAGTGATGTTTGTAACCTGTTGTTGTCTACTACTACCCTCAGGTCCAGGTACTCAGTTGTTGTTGCACTTATTGTACCTGAGAAGTGTAGGTTACAGTTGTTGTCATTCAACATTTTGATGTACTGTTGTGCCCCCTCCATCGTCCCTTGCCACACGATGAAGAGGTCATCAATGTACCTAAGCCATTTTATCACTCTTTGTGTTCCCTGTTCCTCAGTCTGAAGGACCATGGGCACCCGCTCCTCCCACCAGCCAACGAACAAGTTCGCGTAGCTGGGGGCAAAGCAGGTGCCCATCGCGGTCCCAGAGACCTGTGTGTAGAGTTGGTCATTAAACAGAAAAATGTTGCTTGTGAGACAGAACTCTGTAAATTCCAGCAGCATACGATTATGAAGAGCGAATCTGGCAGGCCTTTTGTTTAGGAAGTGCTCCACTGCTGTCACGCCTAAGTCATGTCTGATGTTAGTGTAAAGACTAGTTATGTCTAACACAACCATCAGATAAGTGGAGTCCCATGTTATATCAGATATTTTTGTTAAAAAATCCTTGGTATCTTTTACATGTGATTTAAGCTGCGTCACCAGGGGGAATAGGAAACTGTCTATGAACTTAGACATATTTTCTGTTAGTCCATTTATTGATGACACTATTGGCCTCCCTGGGGGCTCCCTTGCGTCTTTGTGGAGTTTGGGTAAGTGGTAGAAAGTTGGAATGGTGGGGTTGTTGCTTCTCAAATACATGTTCTCTTCACTCCCCAGCATGGATTTCTTGTACCATTTGTTAACCAGTTCATCATACCTTCTTATACCCTCTTTATATTGTTTGTCATCTGTTTTTTGATAATACTGTGTGTCCGATAATTGTCTCAATGCCTCTTTTTGGTAGTATTCCCTTGTTAGTAATACAACATTCCCCCCTTTGTCCGAGGGCTTTATTATTGTGTTTTCATCCTTTTCCAGGTTGCGTAAAGCTTCTCTTTCCTGTGGGGTAATGTTGTCTTTGGTGTGTGATGTTTCTCGTTTTCCTCTTAGAGACACCAGATCATTCAGAACCGTTTCGGAAAATGCATCTATTGCATCCCACGGCATTACTGGACAAAATGTGGACATTGGTTTAAAGTCACTTTCCTCTCTCTCCTGTTCAATTTCATTGTCTGCAGCTCTCATGATCATAGAATTCTCCTGTGATGGTTGTGTCTCTCTTTCAAGTCTTAGGTTTTCCAAGTTCTCTATCCCTCTTAGGTCTTCACAGGATAGGATGTCAGTAGCAGTTAGTCTTTTCCGCACGCTTTTAGATCCTTTAGTGTTTATTCTCAGTTGGTGATATTTATGTAACTTGAGTTTCCTTATAAAGGCATGTAGGTCAATCCTCATCTGTGTGTATTCGCTTTTGTTGTTGGGGCAGAAGCTTAAGCCCCTACTCAGCAAATTCTGTTCAACTTCAGTTAACCGTCTCTCCGACAGGTTAACCACAGTGAGGTCGTCTCCGTGGGTGGTATTTATCTCTTGTTGGGCTTTCTCCTGCTCCTCCATCTTTGGGCCCTTCCTCTTCCTCCCTCCTCCTGCTCTTCTCGTTCTTCTCCTGCCTCGTTTTCCGGAGGCTTGTTCTTGCCGCCTCGTAGCCATGACTGGCGGATTACTGTACATTCGTCGTGAAAAGGAGGAAGGGAAGGTGTCCGTCCTCCTCTTTGTTTCCCGGCTGTAGGTCTTCTTCTCTGTTCGTCTACCGTCTCGCTATCGGTAACCTCTGATTCCGATGTATTAAGTGGGGAGGCTTTACCTTGTGCTCTCTTTCGGTCAACTTCCTTTCTTGGTGCGTCGTACTTCTTGGCATACGTTAAAATTCTGCCGGACAGGTAGTCATTTTCGTCCCTTATATATTTCTCCTGTTTACGATTTTTTATCTTTTCCTCGTATTTGTTCAGGCGGGCCTTAAGTTGGTCCTTGAGAGTCACTAGTCTCTCAGGTTTTTCCTCCTTTAGCAGTTCCTGTTCTAGTGACTCTATCTCGGCCAGAGTTTTTTCGCGGTCACTCCACGCGTATTTCACTAGTATTGCCAGGGTTCCTTCGCAGTAGTGTGCGGTATGTTCAGCCCAGTCTGTTAGGAGTTGGGGATCCGGATTCTCGTAGGAGGGGATGGTATACACTCTTAAGCCCCTTGGTACTCTCTTATCGTCGATGTAGCTTTGGAGGCTGGTAGCCTCCCACCACTTACGGATTTCCCTCTCGTGTAGTCTTTCAAGTTTCACCAAGAGTTCGTTAAGTTTCGTTTTTGGTGGCTGGGGCGCTGCGCTTGCACTGGAGCTTGCTGTTAGAGCCTCCTGTTTTTTAAACATTCCCCTCGCTGCATCCCTGCGCGTGTCTTCACAATACATATCCTGTCATGGATTTACGCTGATAGCTTTGTGAAAAGGTGTGAGCACCCGTTTGGTCAACCACTGTCGCCCTGCTGCCACTGCGCCCTTGCTCGTGTAGATCCGGGCTCGCGCTCTCACCGTGAGGTATGCAGATTCCGTCTCGTCCTCTCCAGTTCGACTGCTTCCTCCGGGTTGCTGGTTAGCGGTTGCGCGATTGGGTTTCTGCAGCGGTGCCCGTCTTCAAATTACGCTCCCTGTCCCACTGGAAATCAAGGCACTCGTGGGCGGGTGCAGTTTGCGGTAATGGGTACCCGCAATAACACTCTTGCTCTGCTTCAGAATTTATCTCTTCTAAAGAACTGCACTCGTGGGACCAAAGGTTTTGCGGTGCTCACACCAGAGGTTTATTCACAATTATTGACAAACGCGTTTCAGCATACGCCTTCCTCAGTGTCAATTGCATTGTGGAAACTGACCCGGGATATAGCGGTAAACAATCATAGACATGGTTGACGGACTTCACTGTTTGTGGGTCGCGCCATCTTTGAACATGTAAATACACTTCACAGTAGGTGCATATTACCCCAGTTGGAAACAAAACAAATACAGCCGTGTATCTTGCACTGAAGCTGGCCAAAAACGGGTCTTGCCAATACATGGCTTGATGGACTCTGGAAACTCAAATGGACATCTTCCCCGGATGTATAAATACGGGGAACCATGCCGATACACGGCTGTATTTGTTTTGTTTCCAACTGGGGTAATATGCACCTACTGTGAAGTGTATTTACATGTTCAAAGATGGCGCGACCCACAAACAGTGAAGTCCGTCAACCATGTCTATGATTGTTTACCGCTATATCCCGGGTCAGTTTCCACAATGCAATTGACACTGAGGAAGGCGTATGCTGAAACGCGTTTGTCAATAATTGTGAATAAACCTCTGGTGTGAGCACCGCAAAACCTTTGGTCCCACGAGTGCAGTTCTTTAGAAGAGATAAATTCTGAAGCAGAGCAAGAGTGTTATTGCGGGTACCCATTACCGCAAACTGCACCCGCCCACGAGTGCCTTGATTTCCAGTGGGACAGGGAGCGTAATTTGAAGACGGGCACCGCTGCAGAAACCCAATCGCGCAACCGCTAACCAGCAACCCGGAGGAAGCAGTCGAACTGGAGAGGACGAGACGGAATCTGCATACCTCACGGTGAGAGCGCGAGCCCGGATCTACACGAGCAAGGGCGCAGTGGCAGCAGGGCGACAGTGGTTGACCAAACGGGTGCTCACACCTTTTCACAAAGCTATCAGCGTAAATCCATGACAGGATATGTATTGTGAAGACACGCGCAGGGATGCAGCGAGGGGAATGTTTAAAAAACAGGAGGCTCTAACAGCAAGCTCCAGTGCAAGCGCAGCGCCCCAGCCACCAAAAACGAAACTTAACGAACTCTTGGTGAAACTTGAAAGACTACACGAGAGGGAAATCCGTAAGTGGTGGGAGGCTACCAGCCTCCAAAGCTACATCGACGATAAGAGAGTACCAAGGGGCTTAAGAGTGTATACCATCCCCTCCTACGAGAATCCGGATCCCCAACTCCTAACAGACTGGGCTGAACATACCGCACACTACTGCGAAGGAACCCTGGCAATACTAGTGAAATACGCGTGGAGTGACCGCGAAAAAACTCTGGCCGAGATAGAGTCACTAGAACAGGAACTGCTAAAGGAGGAAAAACCTGAGAGACTAGTGACTCTCAAGGACCAACTTAAGGCCCGCCTGAACAAATACGAGGAAAAGATAAAAAATCGTAAACAGGAGAAATATATAAGGGACGAAAATGACTACCTGTCCGGCAGAATTTTAACGTATGCCAAGAAGTACGACGCACCAAGAAAGGAAGTTGACCGAAAGAGAGCACAAGGTAAAGCCTCCCCACTTAATACATCGGAATCAGAGGTTACCGATAGCGAGACGGTAGACGAACAGAGAAGAAGACCTACAGCCGGGAAACAAAGAGGAGGACGGACACCTTCCCTTCCTCCTTTTCACGACGAATGTACAGTAATCCGCCAGTCATGGCTACGAGGCGGCAAGAACAAGCCTCCGGAAAACGAGGCAGGAGAAGAACGAGAAGAGCAGGAGGAGGGAGGAAGAGGAAGGGCCCAAAGATGGAGGAGCAGGAGAAAGCCCAACAAGAGATAAATACCACCCACGGAGACGACCTCACTGTGGTTAACCTGTCGGAGAGACGGTTAACTGAAGTTGAACAGAATTTGCTGAGATGGGGCTTAAGCTTCTGCCCCAACAACAAAAGCGAATACACACAGATGAGGATTGACCTACATGCCTTTATAAGGAAACTCAAGTTACATAAATATCACCAACTGAGAATAAACACTAAAGGATCTAAAAGCGTGCGGAAAAGACTAACTGCTACTGACATCCTATCCTGTGAAGACCTAAGAGGGATAGAGAACTTGGAAAACCTAAGACTTGAAAGAGAGACACAACCATCACAGGAGAATTCTATGATCATGAGAGCTGCAGACAATGAAATTGAACAGGAGAGAGAGGAAAGTGACTTTAAACCAATGTCCACATTTTGTCCAGTAATGCCGTGGGATGCAATAGATGCATTTTCCGAAACGGTTCTGAATGATCTGGTGTCTCTAAGAGGAAAACGAGAAACATCACACACCAAAGACAACATTACCCCACAGGAAAGAGAAGCTTTACGCAACCTGGAAAAGGATGAAAACACAATAATAAAGCCCTCGGACAAAGGGGGGAATGTTGTATTACTAACAAGGGAATACTAACGTGTTACTCCTGAGGCGGAAAGCCGGGAGCTTTGCTGAGCCCATTTTAATCTTTTTGTTGTATTGCTGTGTTTTTTAAAATTGGAAAACTTGCACTGCCGTAATTTTGCACTGACCTTGATTCCGCACTACAGCTGACAAATAGCTGGTACTGCTTGGCCCCCACAACGCTGCTTTCTGGGCGCCATTGGGACGCCGAGGGAGAGTGTAGCCACGCCCACATCTGCTGGCCACGCCCCCTCTAACGTCATCAGTTGTCACTATAAGTCATGTGTCAATATCGGAGGCGCAGCGGACGAGCGCAGCGGGCGCGCCGGTTGCGCGCCGAAGGCGCGCTAAAGGCAAGCTCGTCTGCGCTCGTCCGCGACGAGACCGCGACCTGCGCCTCCACCTCTAGCCACATTGACTCGCTGCCCCCACGCTATTCCCGAGACACACTGCTTGAATTACATGGTTCCGCATCAGAAGGTACGCTCTCTTTTGAGGACACTGCGTTTCCCCTGACTGACTTCGCCCATACGGGCCTGATCACTGGAGGCTTACTGAACGTCCGATCTTTACCTAAACACGCGACGGAGATCAGTCTCCTTATAGAAACACACCATCTTGATGTCCTGTTTCTAACCGAGACTTGGACGCAGGCCGATTGTAATATTGATCTTGCATCCGCCTGCCCACCCAACTTTAACATCTTGCACCTCCCTAGACCTAAGGGCCGTGGGGGCGGAGTCGGGATTATATTCCGTGCCTCCTGGATGGTCGACACTATAAACATTGACCCTGTGCCTGGGGTCGAGCTCCTTGGTCTGGCCATTAACTGCCACCTGGGAGATATTTTTACGGTCATAATCTGCTACCGGCCCCCTGGAGCCTTTTCTACTTCGCAACAACAAGCACTACTTACAATTTTTACCAATATGGCAACCTCCCATAACAAACTAACCATTGTGGGAGATTTTAATCTTTGGCCTAACGGTAACCTTGACACTGCACTTCATAACCTTTTGGTTTCCTGTGACAGTGTGGGGCTTCACCAACTAATCCGGCAACCAACCCACTCTGCTGGTAATCGGCTAGACCTTGTTTTCTCGAGCGCAGGTCTAACACAAGTGGGCAACATTCTGCCTATGAGTTGGACTGACCATGCACTCATCAAAATATATATCACTAGTACTACCGCCTACAAGCCCAAAAACTGTCGTCCAGCTGAATTTACTTACCGGAACTGGAAAGCTCTTGGAAAGCCCGGCTCTGCCACCCCAGTCTTTAATGTAGATGACAGTATCTCCCCCACTAGCTCGGTGGAAAACAACTATAGCACCTTCAGTAGCAGGATAACAGCTATTACGGACTCTATCGTTCCTTTGAAACAAGGCACTTCTAAAGGACGAAGATCCGCTCCCTGGTTTACCGACTCCCTTAAAACCCTCAAGTCAGCCTGTAAACAGGCCGAGAGGAAGTGGAGACACGGCTACTGTGACACCAACAAAACCCTGTGGAAAAACAAACTTTTCGAATACAAAGCGGCCATTAGAGTGAGTAAATCGGAATATTACTGCTCTACTATTGTCAATGCAGCTAACAGTTCAAAAAACATATTTCAAATTTTAGAGAATCTCCTACATCCGGACTGTACGAAAAAAACTATTCCTCCATCCCAGACGCTCTGTGATAACCTCGCAGAGTTTTTTCTGGATAAAATTAGGAAAATCATCAATAACCTGGGATCCTCTCTATCCCAACACCCACCTACCTCTCATGCTACCAGCCCTGCATATCACACCCCCAGTCCAGTCGGCTTGGCCAGGGAAAGTCTTCTGGCTCTCCCCCAGATTCCCGAAGCAGACTTTGAACGACTGGCACTGAGCATCACCTCTGGGTCCCCGCTTGACCCACTCCCCCCAAAAATCTGGAAAGCTTTTGGGCACGAGCTATTCCACACTCTGCGAAGGATCTGTAACCAATCTCTTCGCAGTGGAGTGGTTCCTAACCCCTGGAAGCAAGCATTAATCACCCCGCTGCTGAAAAAACCATCCCTGAATCCAGAATGCCTTTCTAATTTTCGTCCCATATCGCTTCTGCCTTTTCCGGCGAAAGTGGTGGAGCGATGGGTCAGCACCTGCCTATCATCTTACCTCGAGCAGAATCATGTTCTGGACGCTTTCCAATTTGGTTTTCGTCCAGCCCACGGCACGGAAACAGCTGTACTTACGGCCATGGAAGAACTTCGAGTGCGGGCAGACAGGGGCCAGGCAGCGGCCTTGATCCTGCTGGACCTGTCTGCCGCATTCGATACTGTCAACCACGTGATCCTGCTGGAAAGGTTGAGAGCGGCGGGTGTTGATGGTTCTGCCCTGCTCTGGTTCCACTCTTTTCTCAGCGACAGGAAACAGGCTGTATCCCTTCCCCCTTATCAATCTGCCTTTTCCCAAGTCCCTCACGGTGTACCCCAGGGTTCCTCTATTAGTCCGATTCTCTTTAATGTATATTTACTACCACTGGTTTCTCTCATTAAATCACATAACATGACCACAGTAAATTACGCAGACGACACCCAGCTTATTGTTTCCTGGGAGGGTGAAGACTCTATAACTTTAGAGGCATTCCACAACTGTCTGAGAGACACTGCCGGCTGGTTACACCACAACTCCCTCCAATTTAACTCCTCTAAGACCGAGGTTCTGTTCTGCCCAGCCAGCCGCATACCTCGTCCCCTGCCTGCGGATTTCTGGCTTCCGGAAAATTCGGACAACCCGTCACCTGTGGCCAGTGTGCGGAATTTGGGCGTCATGCTGAATAATAAGCTGAGCATGGAAACACAGGTCTCGAGAACAGTTGCCACCTGCTCTGCTCTTTTGAGATCACTGCGTAAAATTCTGCCACTACTTCCACTTTCCGCCAGAGCACAGATAGTCAGGTGCACCATCTTGAGTCGTATCGACTATTGCAATGCTCTCTTGCTGGACTCCCCCTTGGTACTGCTGGACCGTCTCCAACGGGTCCAATCAGCAGCAGCGAAACTGGCACTTGGATGGTCTAGGAGAGCCTCAACCACTGCTGCCCTAGCCGAGCTGCACTGGCTTCCCCTGAAGCAACGAATTGCCTTCAAGTCTCTGTGTCTGGTCTTTAAGGCACTCCACGGGCTAGGACCTATCCCCTTACAACGGCTGTTCAGCTGGTACACCCCTACCAGAGCCCTTCGATCCGCTACCGCTCGACTTGTAATAGTGCCCAGATTCAAGAGAGCCAGGATTGGAGGAAGATCATTCCGAGTGGCGGCTGCAAAGCTCTGGAACAGTCTGCCTGCTGACATTCGCCACACTTCACAGCTCCTTCCGTTTCGAAAACTAATAAAAACTTGGCTTTTCCCCTAGCTTCCCCCCTCACCAGTTATCGTTCTCCCACTGTTTTTCTATCTTAGGAGTAAGCTACTCTAGCGCCAGGATGCCTGCCAGGCGACAGTTGCGCTCTATAAATGTTTTAAATATAAAAAAATAAAATACTACCAAAAAGAGGCATTGAGACAATTATCGGACACACAGTATTATCAAAAAACAGATGACAAACAATATAAAGAGGGTATAAGAAGGTATGATGAACTGGTTAACAAATGGTACAAGAAATCCATGCTGGGGAGTGAAGAGAACATGTATTTGAGAAGCAACAACCCCACCATTCCAACTTTCTACCACTTACCCAAACTCCACAAAGACGCAAGGGAGCCCCCAGGGAGGCCAATAGTGTCATCAATAAATGGACTAACAGAAAATATGTCTAAGTTCATAGACAGTTTCCTATTCCCCCTGGTGACGCAGCTTAAATCACATGTAAAAGATACCAAGGATTTTTTAACAAAAATATCTGATATAACATGGGACTCCACTTATCTGATGGTTGTGTTAGACATAACTAGTCTTTACACTAACATCAGACATGACTTAGGCGTGACAGCAGTGGAGCACTTCCTAAACAAAAGGCCTGCCAGATTCGCTCTTCATAATCGTATGCTGCTGGAATTTACAGAGTTCTGTCTCACAAGCAACATTTTTCTGTTTAATGACCAACTCTACACACAGGTCTCTGGGACCGCGATGGGCACCTGCTTTGCCCCCAGCTACGCGAACTTGTTCGTTGGCTGGTGGGAGGAGCGGGTGCCCATGGTCCTTCAGACTGAGGAACAGGGAACACAAAGAGTGATAAAATGGCTTAGGTACATTGATGACCTCTTCATCGTGTGGCAAGGGACGATGGAGGGGGCACAACAGTACATCAAAATGTTGAATGACAACAACTGTAACCTACACTTCTCAGGTACAATAAGTGCAACAACAACTGAGTACCTGGACCTGAGGGTAGTAGTAGACAACAACAGGTTACAAACATCACTGTACCGTAAGCCGACGGCAGGCAATTCCATTCTGCGAGCCGACAGCAACCACCCAAAAAGGCTGATACAAAGCATCCCGTATGGAGAACTGCTAAGGATGAAAAGAAACAGCAGCAGGGAGCAGGACTTTGAGACAGCCGCAGCTGGCTGCATAGAAAGGTTCAGCAGAAGAGGGTATGATCCAGTGTCTCTTGAAAAAACTTTGAAAAAAGTAAGAAAGATTAAAAGGGAAGAACTCCTAAAGCCTAATGTCCCCAAGAAACAATCCAAGAATGAAGGAAAATTTCGCCTAATTACGCCATATACCAGCAACTCCGTGGGATTCAGAAAAATCCTGCAAAAAAACTGGCACATTCTGGGAACGGACCCCATACTGAAAGAGGACATTCCAACTAAGCCCTTGATCACGTATCGAAAAGCGAGGTCACTGAAAGACTCTCTGGTGAGAAGCCACTTCAAAAAGGCAACATCAAGAACTGGCAAAATTGCGGAGCTGGGTGGATTCTTCCCCTGCGGGAAATGCAAGGCCTGCACGGGATGTAAGAGGGTGCGCAAATATGACATCCCAGAGGCAGGAATCTCCAAATCCATCAAGAAATTCCTAACCTGCAGTACCAACTATGCAGTGTATTGCCTTATCTGCCCATGTGGGCTAAGATATATAGGAAGCACGATCCACCAACTCAAGATCAGGGTACTCGAACACCAAAGGGCAATAGAGAAAGCCGACCCAGCATACCCCGTTGCAAGACATTTTGATATGGTGCACCAGCGAGACAGAACTAAATTACAATACTTCGGTTTAGACTTTGTACCTGAAAACCCAAGAGGAGGCGACAGATTAAAAACATTGAGACGCCTGGAATCGAGGTACATAATTGACCTCATGACCAAGGCACCAAGAGGATTGAACCATGGGGAAGAACTGGCAGTACATCTGGGAAAATAAAATAAAAGAATGAAAGAGACAATATCAAACCCTGTAGATCCAAGAATGAGTTCGTATAAAGTTTAACTATATAGAAATGTTTGTAAGGATTGGGATTTTTGATCCTTAGAATGGTGATGGGAAGCTGGGACACTGTATATATCTTGCACTGAAGCTGGCCAAAAACGGGTCTTGCCAATACATGGCTTGATGGACTCTGGAAACTCAAATGGACATCTTCCCCGGATGTATAAATACGGGGAACCATGCCGATACACGGCTGTATTTGTTTTGTTTCCAACTGGGGTAATATGCACCTACTGTGAAGTGTATTTACATGTTCAAAGATGGCGCGACCCACAAACAGTGAAGTCCGTCAACCATGTCTATGATTGTTTACCGCTATATCCCGGGTCAGTTTCCACAATGCAATTGACACTGAGGAAGGCGTATGCTGAAACGCGTTTGTCAATAATTGTGAATAAACCTCTGGTGTGAGCACCGCAAAACCTTTGGTCCCACGAGTGCAGTTCTTTAGAAGAGATAAATTCTGA
This sequence comes from Lissotriton vulgaris, assembly GCF_964263255.1. Taxonomy (NCBI): domain Eukaryota; kingdom Metazoa; phylum Chordata; class Amphibia; order Caudata; family Salamandridae; genus Lissotriton; species Lissotriton vulgaris. The sequence continues at coordinate 872,060,414 of NC_141685.1, forward strand.
AGCAGAGCAAGAATATATATATATATATATATATATATATATAGATAGATAGATAGATAGATAGATAGATAGATAGATAGATATATGTATCCACTCCTGTTCCTTTCCTTGTTCCTTTCCTTGGTTTTTCGGAATGCACAAACAAAGCGTTTCGGTGGTCACTGCTACCTTGCTCACATAGTATTGGTGTATATATTAATAAATATCATCATCAAGCTGTTTATTTCAGATACAACAATCCATAAAACACAATTCATCAAAAATGTAGAGAATTAAAAAGTGTTGTACATACAATAATTTTGAAAACTATAACTGCCAACAATTGCAAAGAAAGTGCCAGTGCCTCAGTCCTAAGAATAACACAATTGTTTTTTTTGTTTGATCTGTTCCTTAAAGATTTTGTTCTTGTGAACATATATAGAAAACAGTACATAATTGTAGAAAACATCATACAAAGCTAGTAGGAAAGTAACAAGTTCAAATCACAAATTAGCTGTACCTTGGCATAGGTGCATCCGTCAGTTTTGCATGTGTGAAATTGACACATGGCATTTCCCATCCATCATATACCCCCCACCCCCACCTTTCAGAATGATGCACAATCACATTATGGTACATAAAACTCTATCTGAACAATACATATCTATCACAAACGTTTGCCATTTATGGCTTCACTCCACCATTTAACATTAATCCGGTTAGTAAGCCAAACAATTTTATGAAAACAAACCTCTAACGTGTAAGGAACTGTCAGGAAAGGGGTAGGGAGGGAAATAGGGCCCGCAGAGAGGTGTGGGTGGAAATACAGATCCCCGGGAACCAAAAGGGGGGTCCCATCAGCTATTGTATGGATTTACATCCTGATTGTTAGGAGAAATGGCCGTCCAGTGTGGGGTGGGAGAGACTCCATCCACGCAGCAATTTGAAGCTCTGGTCACAGACCCACCCAGAGATAACGCTCTATGTATCTGATGTGGGGACATCTGTTTGGTCATACGGCAGCATTAACCCCTGTAACACACACAGCACAGTGTTCCATGCAGCGGAAATAGGGAATTTTCGCAATCCCATTGTGTCCTCCCCAACCAGGGAAACTGCTTCAGCCTTTGCCCAATTCAGCATGGAGAGGAACCCGGCTTTTGCCGGCGGAGGCTCTGCTGCCTTCCAACGGAGGGTAATCAGTCACTTGGCCACAATAAAACCCAGATCCAGAAACCCAGTGGACGCTTTGTGCTTTTTGTTTCTGGGAAAGACGCCAGTAATGCATGTCTCCAATGTGTTTGATACTTCCCTCTCTGTGCTCGTGGCCAACACTCCAAGCACCACCTCCCAGTAAGCCCACAAAGTGGGGCAAGCCCAAAGCATATGCAGGAGATCCGCAACTGCCATCTTGCAGCGCGGACAACACGCATCCTGTCTATGGAAATATCGATTAATCTTGTCCTGGGAGAGATAAGCCCTTTGGTCAATGTAAAACTGGATCAATAATAACACATGATTGATATAGCATAGATTGGCCCAGAATAAAAAGATTGTCTATGGCTATTGTTAGACATTCTCTTAAAATAACAGTAAAAAAATTCTAAAAACCTTTGGTAATCTAAGAAGGGATGCAATGGTAATGCAGAAACAGCATTCAGCTAAAATACAAAGTGCAAGTGCAATAGAACAATACATAAGAGCTCATATCAATTATGAAAGTGCCATCAAAACATATCAACATTTCAACATTTAGTGCTACATTTAGTGCCAAGTAGCATGCCGAAATGTTGTCATTACAATGACGATCACTTCTCTCATATCAAAATGCATAATGTAGGTTTATATTGTCGAAAACCCAGGAATTTACGTGCAGGTTTTAACTATTGTTTCCGTGGCCTGGCATAAGCAGGGCAGAAAAAAGCAAAGTGATGTAGAGTTTCTCCGGCTGCGATACAGGAGGGGTACTACAAGATTTCAAACCCCAATTTGCACAAGAACTGTTCACAAGCAAGACCCCATCCCTCCATTTTAGATGAAGTTGCATAGGGGTACATCCTAGGAGAGTGTCAAAAGACAGTGCCTAAGCAGGGGTGATCTTAATATCTAAAAACAAGTCTGCCAGGCTCACCGTCTTTACGGTTTTCAGTTCCCTCAGCCACATATGCTTCTTTAAGTAGTCTTTAATCAAGGAGCGAGGAACTAGCTTAACTGTATTCGGGGTATCACAAAAAGAAGGCAAGCCTATCTCATAGGTCTTAGATTTAATATAATAAAGGCCACCCAGGGGATCTTCTCACAACTTAGAAGTTTTAGAAGCTCCTTAATTGAGTCTCTAAAGGATTCCGATTCATCTGTGGACCATAGTCTATGCCGGTACATAATGGGTCAAGACATAACACTATACTTAATCGAATAGGTGCCAATGTTCATAAGTTGGGGAAGATGGAGGCACTCTGAGGAAGGTGAAGATGATTCCTAACAACCCTGCTTTCTATTCTGCAAGGTTCATTTACCCAATATTTTATGCACTGTTTTGCTTGTTAAGTGTTGACACCTTGTTTGGTTCTACTTTTGCTTGTATAATAGCTGCTGTGCTATTCCAGACTGTCATCAGCCTCATTAATTTGCCTGTGAGTGGGGATTCCAACATCTTTTGAGTGCAACCAATTTTGACCCTTTTGGTCTCACCCAATTGGTAGCTGTTCCCACTCATGGCACAGAGTAAGCTATAGAGATCAGGGCACAAGTCCTAAAACAAGAAGTGGGGGACTAACCAAGTAAAGCAGTATTCAAGTGACATCATGGCACGTGACATCACAGCGTGTTACATGACGAAGAGTGACATCTCACATGGCATCATAGAAAGTCGCATCTAAAGACCTCATACATATGTTTATCAGGTCTTTCATGAGTAGATTTGAGCACATTACAATATTTAAAAAAAATTGATTTTGCATTGAAGTTGTGCCAAAAAAGTGACGTAACGCAGATGCAAAATCTGGGCCTCAACTTATACATTTATTTCTACTATAAAGAAATTGGCAACAAGGAGAAATGTGGCAATAGATATGTTCTGCTTAACTGGTTGCACAGTCTGCATTTTAAAATATCTTATGGGGTTAAGGCACCAGCTGCATAGATCTTTGTGTGCTCAGTAAATCTCAGGGAATAATAATAATGGAGGTTAATGCACTTGACGGAGAGATCTGTGTTTTTTCTAGTTCCAGTTTCAGAGTAGCATAGATGGTTAATATGTCTCCTACAAAGAACATCATGTGACATGCCGGTGACAGATGATTATTTTATGTAGTTGGGTAAGTGAGTTACTGGTTTTAAAACGTAGATCCTCGTGTTACTTGCATTTCATAAATTGTATTCCTTCTAATGTAGCACAGTGAGCTATGAAGGACATGTGGCTCCTACACCTTTTAAGCCTCACTGTCTTATGTAGCACATCGTGTACATTGATTTCCACATATATGATATATTGTAAATACATAATGTTCATGTGTGATGTAAAGCATTCTGACACCCTGCATTGGGTGAGAATAAAACAAAACAGTAATAGTTAAATTGTTATTTGTGTAAATACTGGGACAGCCCAACACATCTGACATTCTTACAGTGCATGCATATGTCTTATATATGCAGGGACTGAACAAAGTCAAAAGCTTGCCTCTCTTAAGTACATGTGAAGTGATAAGCTGTGCACCTTTGTTTCCCTTTCATTACATGTAGTTGTGAGGTTCCAGATAGCTCTCAGCCAGGATACTCAATCAAAAGAAGGTTTGGTTGCCACATAACTTCAATCTTTGTTTCGGGCTCAGCTGGAATTTAAAATAACAAAGCCCCCTCCCCGCCTGCACGTTGCTGCTCGGAATGAAAGCGGACAACGTGCAAGCACTGCCGAAAGAGTCCCGTGTCCAAAAACTACACTGGGACGATGTCGTGCCGCCGAAGTGGCACTAGGACCCTGGGGCACAGGGTGGGGACAGCAGGGGACACCGTACACCACATCCGGTCAGGGGAGGGGACCAGGGGTCAGTAATCAACAGGACCTCGGAGCAAGAGGTCGGGCAGGGGAAGCGCTACAACCATGCAATAAGAGAAGGTACAAACAACCCTACCGTTTCCTGTGTGTTTCTGTGGGCCTGGGGACGTGACAGACGAGATCAGCATATTGTGTGCAGCCCAACTCCTTGGCAGGGTAGACTGCATCCACCCTGTGAAAAGAGTGGGTAGACGCTGTCTACCTGCGTGTGCCCTCGACTCATGCCCTGATGGAGAAGTCTGTAGTAGGCTTTGCCTCCGCGCGCTGCCTTGTGTGCGTGGGCTCTGTCAGTCCCTGTCTCGTGCTGCACCTATGACATGACTGGGACCGTTGGTGATCTGGGATTGCCGGCCATTTTACGCTGTGCCTGCCTTTTGATGAGTGCCTCATGTGGGAGCTTAATAAAATGTATACATTGAAATACTTCTTCAGCCTCCGAGTCGTTACAAAGTCGTTTTCCTATAACAGGTGACTCTCCATTGGAGGGGATCCATATTCCTATGACCTGGGAACAGGCATCTTGTAGTTCCTTTCACATTATTTATGAGATAGCTTTGTGATCCAGCTGCTCACCTTGAGTAGCATGGCTCTGCCACCGGTGTGGAGGTTTCACCCTGAAATCTGTTGTATCTGTACCTTTAATTTATTCAATGTATGACATGTATTGTGTTCCTTAATGACATGTACAATTTTCTATGTTCTATGTTTGAGTTCTGCTGTCGTGTCATTCTGTTCTGTTACTTGGACACGACAGCATCGCTCTTTCATAGCCATTTCTTGTGGGTTTTATTCTTGCAGATTTATTCATAATAAATCTACCTTACTAAACTCCTGCCTTCTTATGTTGTTTATTATACCAAATACAACATAAATATGGCGACGAGGATGGGATCAAGAAGATATTTTGAACAAAAATTTAATTTTTGGCAGTTGAGTTTAATTTAACTCACCGAGATTAAAACTAGGCTTGAAAAGGAAGACTTTTGATGACAGAAAGAATGAAAAGTATGAATGGTCTTTGATCCATGACGAAGCATTTAAAAAGGTAAAAGATATGATAAAGAATGCTCCAGCTTTGAAACCTTTTTCTTGTGGTGTCAAGTGTGTTGTCACTGTGGATGCAAATTGCGTAGGTCTTGGTGGTGTTTTAACACAATTTGTCGATGGAAAAGAAAATACTATTGCTTTTATTTCGAGAACCTTGACAGCTGAATCCAATTACAGCACCATAGAGCGTGAAGCTTTAGCCTGCTCATGGGCAGTAGAAAAGTTCAGGAGTTACTTATGGGGAGCTCGCTTTGATCTATTTACAGATCATAAGCCGCTTATTTATTTGATGAATGGAAATGGCACAGGCCAAGCAACTTCCAGATTAGTAAGGATTATTTCTAAATTACAAGAATATAATTTTGATGTGAAACACATCTCTGGAGGAGCTAATTTTAGGGCTGACTGTTTGTCCAGAATTCCTCTTGCAAATCAAATCGGAGCTTCTGATATCTATGATGATGAATGTGTCGTTGTTTCTGCAATAGATGCATGCGAAAATTCTTTGGGTTGTTTTACAGAAAGTGATTGGTTGGATGGTTACAAGAAGGATAACATTTTGATAAAAATAAAAGAATATATCAGAAAAGGATGGCCTCCAATAAGAAGTCTTAGTAAAGATTTTGTACCTTATCAACAAGTTTCTTCTGAATTAAGTCTGGAGAATGAGTTCATAACTAGATGTGGACTTTTTGTTCCACCCTGTGTTCTGAGAGAGGGTCTTGTAGAGAGGGCACATTCTGGACATCCAGGGATGTCTGGCACTAAGAAAATTTTGAGAAAATTTTATTGGTGGCCCAGCATGGATTCTTTTATTTATTTATTTATTTATTTATAGTCTTATAGCACGCCTGAATCAGCCCCGAAGGGGTATCTCCGCGCGTAGCTTCTGTATAAGTTGGACAAACTTTAATGAGGGGGATGACAGAGAGAAAGGCCAGATTAATCTTGTGTAAACAGGTGAGTTTTTAGTTTCTTCCTAAAGGAAAAGAGGTTGGAAATTTGTCTCAGCTGAGGTGGGAGGGAATTCCACAACCAGGGGCCTTTAAGAGAGGGTGCTCGGCCACCCTGTCTCGCTCTGGTAATTTTAGGTACATGTAGCAACATGGTGTTGCTGGAACGCAGAGCACGTCCGGGAGAGTAGGGGAAGAAAATATCTTTTAGATATTTGGGACCAGACCCATAAATGCACTTATGCATAATGCAGCAAAGTTTGAAATATACCCGCTGTTGCACTGGAAGCCAGTGAAGGTGGGAGAGGAGAGGACGGGAAGGGGTGCGAGGAGGGGCATTCAGGATGAGTCTTGCCGCGGTGTTCTGCACCACCTGCAGTCTACGAAGTTGTTCATGATTGGCGGAAATGAGTAGACTATTACAATAGTCTACCCGTCCAAGGACTAGTGCCTGTACCAGCGTTTTCCTGTGGGTGTTTGGTAGGAAGGGGAAGATACGCCGTAGAAGACCAATTGTACGGAAACACGTTCCCGTGACCTGGCTGACGTGATCTTTCAAAATCAGAGTTTGGTCTAGGCGTACCCCCAGGTTTTTGATGGTCTGTTTGGGCGCTGGGACAGGTCCTAGCTCAAGTGGCCACCAATCCGGAGACCAGAGCAGGCTGGCCCCTCCAAACAACATGACCTCCGTTTTGGTCACATTGCATTGGAGGAAGTTCTGGGCCATCCAACCTGCCACCGCTCTCATGCCGTTTTGGAAGGATTGCATGACTGCAGGTGTAATGGTTTGAAAGGGGAACAGCTGAGTATCGTCAGCGTAAGAGATTGGGGAGAACCCGTAAGATCTTATAATCTCTGCCAAAGGGGCCACATATACGTTGAATAACGTGGGGCTCAAGCATGAGCCCTGTGGCACACCCTTGGTAAGCTTCCTGCAGACAGATTTATGGGAGCCTAGTTTGACACCTTGTTGTCTGTCTTCAAGAAAGCTTTCCAGCCACGCAAGGGCGGTCCCCTTTACTCCCACTCCCTTCAGGCGGTCGAGAAGGATTTTATGCGACACCGTGTCGAAGGCAGCGGACAAATCCAATAGCACCAGAATCACTGAGCTCCCCCTGTCTAGTGACATTCTGATGTTATCTGTCACTGACAGGAGGGCTGATTCGGTGCTATGGTTGGGCCTAAAACCAGATTGCGAGTGGTCTAGGCCGCCCGCTGCCTCGATGTAGTTGGACAGGTGTACGTTGACATGTTTTTCGACCATCTTGCTGTAATAAGGCAGAAGGGAGATGGGACGGAGGTTGGAAAGCTCCGTCCACGGGAGAGCCGCGTTCTTGCGGATAGGGTTCACCACTGCTCTTTTCCATTCAGTTGGTACTTTTCCCTCTTTAAGAGACTGGTTAATTATATCCTGAATGTGGGGGGCTAGCAGGGTGCGGAGGGAGGTTAAGGTTTAGACAGGAATAAGGTCATCCGGCGATCCAGATTTTACTTGGGTCATTATTGTATAAAGCTCTTCAGTGTTAATAGGAGGGAATGTAGTCAATGTGGAGTTTATATGTTCGTTAGGGGAGGAAACAATCAAAGTATCACTATTTGGTTGGGATACTAAAAAAATTTCATAGATGGATTCTATTTTGTTTTCGAAGTATGATGAGACTTCTTCACATAGAGTTTGTGAAAAGTCATCTGGACTGGTACAAGCCATCGGATTTACAAATGTTTCAAGAATCCTGTACAGTTCTTTAGGGGAGTTACCGGCTTCTATGAGCTGTTGAGCAATGTTATTTTTACGGGCAGCTTTGATATGTTTATAATAGTTGGTTTGAGCTGCACGATGTGCCTTTTTGTTATCCTCAGAATGTGATTTCCTCCATCTCTTCTCTATCCTCCTGCATTCTTGCTTCTCCTTTCTGAGAGCCTTGGTATACCATTTTTCCTGTTTAGCTACAGGAAGTTGCCTAAGTGTTTTCAAGGGGGCAATATTATCAATGGCTGCAGTTAGAGATTGTTGAAACATAGTTAGCTTATGTTCTACATCCTCAGTATCTCTAATCTCGGGTTTTTCCCACACCTTTTGTAGCGTCTCCAGTGTGAGTTTGTGCCACTGTCTGCGTATAGTGGAGGGTAGGGATTTCTTATGGGGACCTTTATTAGTTTTAAAAATAGTAAATTGTAATAAAAAATGATCTGACCAATTGACTTGGATGGGTTTATGACACAATATATTGTCGAAATTGGTGTATATTAGGTCGATACAGTGTCCACCTTCATGAGTGGGATCCTGATTCTTTTGTGTAAGACCAATGGTTGTCATATCAGTAGACAAACTTTTGGTCCCTGTGGAGTCGGGTTGGTCGGTATGAATATTAAAATCTCCGAGGAGAAGGAAATCCTCATTGGCCCGTATATAAGGGCCTAGCATCTCTAAAAGAGATGTGGAAAAACTGGGACATGGAAGAGGTGGTCTGTATACAAGTGCACCTTTACTGGTCTTTCTGTTGGGGAAGGTAATTCTAAAAACCATTGTTTCCATGTCTTTGCAACATTGTTTGTCTAAAATGTCTAATTTAAGGAACTCTTTGTAAATTATGGCGATGCCACCACCTGTTTTATCGGGGCGATCAGAGTGGTGAATTTGTTGATAAATTTGTTAACCAATGCCCTGAATTCCTCCTATCCGACAAGCATTGGAAAAGTAAAAAAAAATTTGCTTCTACTAATTTGTTGCCTGAACAAGCATGGGAAAAATTAGCAATTGATTTTTCAGGGCCTTACAATATCTTATGTGAAGATATGAGATATTTAATTGTCTTAACTGACTATTATTCAAAATGGGTTTCTTATGATTTTGTTAAATTTCCCAGTACAGACGTAGTTATTGATTTTCTAGAGAAGATTTTTAATGTTGAAGGATTTCCAAAGAAATTAGTGTCCGATAATGGCACACATTTTGTATAAAAAAAAATGGTTGATTTTTTGAGCAAACATGACATTAAGCATATAAAAAGTCCTTTGTATTTTCCAGCTGCAAATGGACTGGTTGAAAGAGCTAATAAATTCTTCAAAGAAGGCATACAAACAGCTTTGTCATCAGGTATGGATGTAAGGAAACACATAAAAAAAAGTTTGGAGTTATCTAAATACTCCGCATTCAATTACTGGTTTTACCCCTTTTTTCTTGTTGAAGGGAAGGGATGCAAATGATATTGTCAAACCTGTTTTTGATAAAAACTCATCTTCTCTTAAAAAGTTAGGACTTACCACTGCTAATTCAATTGATGAGTGTGTTAGGGATAACTTTGAGAAAAAATATAAGTTAGAAAATGCTATTTCTCCACTTAGTAACTGTGAGTTTAAAACTGGTGATTGGGTAATTATTTAAAAAACCAAAAAAGTTGTCAAGGGGGAATCTAAGTTTTCTTTGCCTCAACAGGTTGTTAGATCTTCTAATTCGTCTGTTATGATTAAGAACAAAGGATGGTGGAACAAAAGTGCTGTTATTAAGCTTGAACCTTTTCAAAAGGACATTATTTTGAAAAAACTTGATCGAAAAACTTTTTTGGGTAATTCCTCCTTTTTGTGTTATAAAGACTTCATGGATGTAGTGCAACCATCACATGCTTCGGATGTTGAAGAACAAATCTCATTACAGGATCAAGTAGTTGTTGAACAATCTCTACATGATTCTCATGTTGGTGAGACTAGTTCTCAATCTTGTATCGGTGAGGAAGAGGGTGAGAGCAATTTGATTGTTTCTGATGGTTGTGCAGATGGTTTGTTAGAAGTTGAATCTGCTGAAAATTCTGAAACTAATTCTGATTCTAATTAGACTAGTGAAAAAAGAAATATTGTTATTCCTTCTAAATTTAAAGATTCTTATTTATATTAATGTTCATTTTTCTTGCTTTTGTTTTTCTTCTTTTATTTATGGAAAGGAGATGTTGTATCTGTACCTTTAATTTATTCAATGTATGACATGGATTGTGTTCCATAATGACATGTACAATATTCTATGTTCTATGTTTGAGTTCTGCTGTCGTGTCATTCTGTTCTGTTACTTGGACACGACAGCATCGCTCTTTCATAGCCATTTCTTGTGGGTTTTATTCTTGCAGATGTATTCATAATAAATCTACCTTACTAAACTCCTGCCTTCTTATGTTGTTTATTATACCAAATACAACAAAATCTTAAAGTAAGGTTTGTCTCTGAAATGAAACTGAGGCTCTCCTTCTTAAAGATATCTAATTCGCTGATGGCTTATGGGGGTTGGGTTAGAAAACGAGCACCATTGGCCGTGGCCCTGAAGGACATTTTCCAGCATTAAAAGTATTCTAGATTAACATGATATGCATTCTCCTGCAGTGTACTTGTTGGGTTCAGGAAATCATCTTGCTTTTACAACCCTGAGTTGTTTTGAGGGATTAGATTATAGGAGGAGCCAAGGTCATTCATGATGTTGTTATGTTGATGTAATGCCCCACAACGCATCCACCATCTTCAGATTCCATTTTGCACCATCTGGTTTGGAAGCAGATGTGACCATGTGGCTTTTGTTCCTTGTGATTGCAAATGAACATTGTGCCGCGGAGATCACTTGTATTACTTTTGTTCATTTTGAATTCTCGAATTCAGTGCTTCCTAAACTTTTAAGAAACCACAACACAATTATTAGAACAACAAACGTTCGTAACCAACCTAGCTTTAGTGTACATGAGGCATGGCTATATTTTTATGTGATTCTTTTTAACAGGTTTTTTTTACATTTATTATTGCATATCAATATCAAAAATCCAATGACTTACATATAACCGTTTTATTTTGCTACCCATCAAAAATAGGTTCGCGACCCAGGGTTTAGGAAATTCTGCTATAATGAGATCATTGAGTCTGCCATGCTTCGATCTCTCAAGTCAGCTGTCCTGAGATGTTGGCTTTTGGTCATGTCTCTTATCCTGACCTTTCTACATTCGAGACATGTTAACAGTTTGACCATTAGGATAACCCCCAGTTTGTACACTCTTTCAAGCAGTTGCCTGGAAGCCTCCATAGATAACTATTGTGAATGTTTCATCAATACATCACTGGCCCCACAGTTTCAGCGGAGGCAGAGGTGAGCCCATTGTTAAGAAATAAAGTCTGTTGGCACCATTCACCCTGCAAATTTCAGACCAGTATCAGACCTCTCTTTGTGACCAAGCTTTTAGCACAAGTAGTTTCTGCAGGTTTCTGAATTGCCCCATCTTGGACAGAATGGGTCTACCCTTGTTTTCCTCCTGACCAGTTCTTGAGGGTGTTGATTCTCTGATGCTGTTAGATCTTGATACTGTCAGAAACCAGGGTCTCACCGCAGCCACCTGTGTACTCCAAGTTTCAGTGGTTTGCTACGAAACAGCCACTACATTTGTTGAATGGAAGCACATTTTACTGCCGCCTCCTTTCACGCAAATTATTTTGTTACTCTAGAGCAATCCGGCATGTTGTCCAGGCTCACGCGTGTGTACATGCCCTGTGCTTCTACCATGATCCCAGAGAGATCAACATTTACACAGTTGCCGATTAGACTGGAATTCAGTGGCAGTTCACAGAGCCGACTGGCTTGTGGGGCATTGACACTTGGATGTATGACACGTGGTTAAACTCAACATGATAAGAACGAAGGTTGTGCCTCTTTGGTAAACATTTTGAAAGAATGACCTCTAGTCACCTACCAAAGGCTAGGCCAATGTCCATAGGTTGGCGACGATGGAGTGCAGTCTGCTAAAGGTTAAGATGACTTCTAACAAACAGGTTTTCTATTCTGCACAGATCGGCAACCCAATACTTTATGCACTATTTTGCTTGTTATGTTTTGACACCTCGTTTGGTTCTATTTTTGCTTGTGCAATAGCTGCTGCGCTATTACAGGCTGTTATCAGCCTTATTCAGCAGCCAGTTAGTGGGGATTCCAACCCTCTATTGGCCTTTTACCCCCACAGTAGCTCACTATGTCTGCATTAAAACAGACTCCATCCAAGGTGCCACCCTTCACCGATCTCTGCCCATTTGGTGCTGCCTGGCAACCCCGGCATTTAAGAGGAGGATGGCTGACTTAAACAACTATGCCCATTTGGTTTCATTCTGGCCACAGCTTTCTGCACTGAGGGGCTCGTTTGAACATTTTTTTTTGCCATGGCTAATTTTGGTTTGCAGTCTGGCCCTGTGCATGTTGGCAAAGTGGAAGATTTCACCTTTGGCCCCTACTCACGGGGGCCTCGCTAGTCACAACCTAACCTCTCTAAAGCCTGAAATTCGGTGACAGCCTCTACTTCTTCCGGAAGGACCGCAAGAGTGGCAAAATCGTTTTCAGTCTTATCATGAGTTTGACTAAAGAGGTACCACTAACACTCCTATAATTTAGCTTCTGGGGACAGAGAGCATGGGTTTCGCTCCCTGCATTGAACTCAGGGATGTCGGCTTCCCAGTCTGCCGTAAACACCATGTAGAGGTCCCTAAAGAAAATGGGCTACCAGCCACTCGGTCTTACCTACGTGCCCTATTGGCTATGTAAATGTTTAGCCATGTTGCACAGCAGCTGTGAAATATGGTTTAAAGTTTATTTCTGGGCGGAGGGTTGGCAGGAGGTATCCACACCCTCTGTGTTGACGCCCGCCCTGCCGCCAGCAATTAAAACAAAAAAAGCGAATGAAGTGGCTAGTGGCAGCTTCATAGCACTTTTTGTCTTTTTTAGGTCTCGGTAATATCCGGTCGGCAGACCGGATGTCCGAGAATTAATGTCAGTAAGAGGGCTGCTTTATCCCGCCCTCTTTTTGGCTCTCCCTCCATTGGCTGGCTTCCTAAACGGAGGCCAGCCATTGGAGGAGAGAGCCGTACCTCTGAATAGGCTCCGTCTTTTTCGGATTTGGGGGCGTCATTTTTGCTGTTCTTTAGCTCGTGACGTAGTCCGTCACTCAGGACAGCAAAACCACGCCCCCAAATCCGAAAAATATCGGAAGCTCGAGTCCGCCATTTTCTCGCCGTCTAGCCTGCACCAACTCGTCCCCTGTGAGGTCGCCTCTTCAGTCACCTTGCAGCCTCCCTCTCAGCCCCTGCAGACTCCCACTTCCCTACTCCCTTTCGCTCTCACCCGTCCTCCCAGTCCGTAGCTCCATGCTCCGGCAGGCTCCCTCTCGGCGCTTCTCGTCCTGCGTGCTCCTCTGCCCTGTAACCTCCCACCTCCCTGCACTCTCAGCTCGCCTCCATCCAGTCTCCCTCCTCCCTCTACCCACCCGTGCCCATTGACCCTAGAAGACCTCGGATACCGTATGAGCCCTGGATCCCACCGATACGCGAACACCCCCCCCCCCCCAGCCCCCAACCCCCAACCCCCACCCCACCCGTCTTGCCGGCGGCGAGTTCTACCATAAGGAAATCCTCAGGAGCGCAGGCCGCTGGCAGCGCGAGCCACGTCAGGCTCATAACTCATTGCAATCATTGAATTAGCATCAGGGTGTCTAGTGAGGGGACAGGCGAGAGGCTGAAGGTACGGGGGCTCACAGGGGGGAAAGCACTTTGAAGCGACCGTCACCCGTCCTCCCAGTCCGTAGCTCCCTGCTCCGGCAGGCTCTCTCTCGGCGCTTCTCGTCCTGCGCGCTCTTCTGCCCTGTAACCTCCCTGCACTCTGACTCCCAGCTCGCCTCCATCCAGTCCCCCTCCTCCCTCTACCCTCCCGTACCCATTGACCCTAGAAGACCTCGGATACCGTATGAGCCCTGGATCCCACCGATCTGCGAACACCCCCCCACCCCCCTCCGTCTTGCCGGCGGCGAGTTCTAGCATAAGGAAATCCTCAGGAGCGCAGGCCGCATTAATTACTGGCAGCGCGAACCACGTCAGGCTCATAACTCATTGCAATCATTCAATCATTGAATTAGCATCAGGGTGTCTAGTGAGGGGACAGGTGAGAGGCTGAAGGTACGGGGGCTCACAGGGGGGAGAGCACTTCGAAGCGTCTGCAAAGTGGCAGATTAGAACTAAAGAAACCAGTGTAAATTTAAGCGGAGGTGGGTCTTGGGCATTTTTGCTTCTGTAGCGAGTTACGAAGCAGTGTATGCGCAGGTGACTTTTTGTGTACCTTCCAGGCGGGTGCAGGTGGTTACTGTGTGCCCCCTAATTGTGTGCGGATGCCTCATACTGTTCGTTCCAAAGTGAGTGTGCGGGTGCCTGGGACTTTGCATCTCTGGTGTGTGCTTTGCAGAAGGCCTGTGTGTTGTGTATGTTGTTCAAGTTACACGAGCGTTTGAGCACGCATGGAACTTTAACAACAACGAGAGCTTGTGTGTTTAGGCGCGTGAGTGAGCAGATGAATGTGTGTTTGTGTTTAAATGGTTGCGCGTGTGTGTGGATGCATGTTGTGAAGGCGTGTATATGTTTGAATGTGTCGCGAGTGTGTATACTGATTGGTTGGAGGTCGCGTGTGATTGTATGGGTTTGAAGGGACCGTGTTGGATACTTAGAGGGAAATTTACGGTTACGGGTATTCATGGGAATGTATCTGAATCTCGAAGGAACAAAATAAAGTATGCTTACAACTACCTGTTGTTTCCTGGATTCCTTGGCATAATCTTGCACTTTACAATACTGTGCATCTGTTCCTCCCACTCCCCGGTATATGTGGTGCATTGTATTGCCGATATCGCTTTAGGCAATGCCTGCATTTCCGAGGTTTGGACGCGTGACATCATGTACTTGGCTCTTTCAGTTGTGAGGATTCTGCCTCCATCCTAGATTGCAAGATATGGGCTTGTGTTTAGTATTGTCTTCACTACCTGTAGAAACCTTACCTCCAGGTGCCTGCTGAAAGCAGGTACTGTCTGTAGCACTCCGATGTGCAGGCGGCTGACTCTGCTTTTTTCACCCATTTGTTTGCATGTGTTTGGTTTAGTACAGTTTATGTCTCACAAGTCAGAGACAGATGGCATGTCCCTTTAGGTGCATGGAGGCCAGCAGCACATGTGTACTGTGTATCCGTGAGGTACATGTGGTTAATGTTCTTGCACCTCACAAGTATGCGCAGGCTGCTAGTAATATCTGTGTAAGAGACTGGAGTCGCTACCTCCAGGTGTGTGCAGCAAACTCCAGGCACCTGTTGATGCCTGGCACTCACTCTACCACCCAGGTATGTCCTAGCAGATGCTGTGTGAACCTGCCAGGTGTACGCATGTGGCTAGCACTTAGTGTGCCTCGTGCTGGTTTCCAAACCACTTGCAGCGCGTGTATCTCCTAGATGGCTGGTAATGCCTGTAAATCGCTAATGTGCCGAGCAAGTTGCTATTTCTGTTCTGTACTTTATAGGCATTTTATCTTCCCTGTTTCAGAATGTGCTGTCTTTGTGATTGCCACACAGCTCTGTGACATCACAGCCTGCTGTCTCATCAGCCCATCCACATTAGCAGGTTTGAAGTGCTGACATATGGTTCAGTGCAAATCATCTGGATTAAAATTAGTTTTCATTGAGAAATTTAGATGCGGGTTAACTGAGCGGCTTCTGCGTGATAATTTACAAAACTTGTACTGTGTAATGCCACGCTCTAGCCTTTGTCCTAATGAGACGATGCCAGAGTGGCCAGCGCCCGGGCCAGAGTAAAGGAAGCTTTTGCACCCACAGTATGTGTCCTTCTTTGCAGATAGGTGACATGCAAGAGATGGGGGTGGGGGAGAGATGGGCGGATTCTGTGTGTGTGTGTGTGTGTGTATTATGTATTCTGTATGCATCCTTGACTAGATCATGACTTATTTTAAGACCCTGCATGGTGTCCTTTCAGACAGAAACTCGGCTTCTCTTTCCCCACTGGGATCACGGATTTGGAGGCCCGAGTCAGTAAGGTAAAATGAATGAGCAAACACGCAGTGAGGCTTTTAGAGAGAGGAGAGGGGGGGGGGGGGGCGAGGATGTGGACTTTGAGCATTTGACATATGTGATTATCTATCATAATTGCGGAATGAATTGCAGCATTTCATAGACTTTGAAACAACTGAGTAGTAATAACAGTAAAATAGCTCCCACCTTGAACCATATCTTAAATAGCACCAAGGGACACTGCCCATACTCCCTAGAACAGTTTCCTATACCCTTTCGTCGTCCTTCCTTTCACTTATCCATCCACACATCGGTTCCCGCTTTCACCCTTTATACATCCACATTTGCATGCTTCCTTCATTGTCCATCCACTCGTCTCTATATGCATGCATCCATTTATCTTTTTAGCCATTGATCCAGTCACTAGCCCATCACCAATCCTCAATTCACTCTGCTACTCATTGCTCCATCCATTACTCCAATTCGTTCATTCTAAAGTCCATCCATCACCATTTCTTCCTTCTTTGTTTCGAAGTTTCCTTCCTTCTTTCACTCTTCCTTTCCCTTTCTATTCTTGTCTTTCTTTCTGCCCATCTCACTTTTTCCTCCTGTGTAGATAGCTTTTTGTGGGGGTGGCTCTGTGTGTATAAATGCAATAGGTCATGCATATGCAAGCGATTAAGCTATTGGCATTGTAAATGACAATGCTATTTATTTATGATAAAAAAAAGTCATAAGCAATGCCAATAGCTCTACCTTTAATAATGCCGAGACCATTGCATTGTAAATGCTTGTTTTTTACTGTCAGCCATGCTGCACTGCAGCCACGCAACAACATTGCTAAAACATTGTCAAAGCCATTAGCTTGCATAGGTGAGACCTATTGGCCTTACCAATGCTTTATTTTCTTTCCAGCAACTTCCATCCACTTGAGGATGTTCTCTGATCACAAATAAAATACATCTGCTCGGTCACTGCATGTATTGCGCTCATTTGCCTGCAAGGGTATATTCGAGTGTCTGCATTGATTCAGGGTGACTCTGGCCCCGGATATATACATTTCAACATTTTGGACGAGGAAAGTGGAAGATTTAAAAAAAAGAATCGGGAGAATGTATTTCTCCTACTGACATCTATTGCGGCCTGCATTGGGTCTCTGGGCATATATGGGACTTGCAAGTGTGCTGCACTGGTAGAGCATACTCCGAGTCACACAAGACCAGCCCCTGCCATCTGTAGCCCGCTGAGGAATCTAGTTTCTGCATGCAGGAATCGGGAGGCGAGAGACTAGCCTTGAAATCAGTAGTCTCCTGCCTGATTCGGGAGGGTTGCCCGGTATGGAATGAGGACACAGAGCTTCTTAACTGTAACCTGAACACTTAAAGTGACTGTAAACTGGCATCGCACCTTCCCCTTCTCGGGCCGGTGCTGATGTGGTGGAGACCTGACGTCATTGAGGCTTTCTATCCCGCAGTGGAGGCATCACCGTAGCTCCTCTCCATCTGGCGGAAGATGAGGGTCCTTCTGTTGGTGACGTCCCTCGGCTGACCACGTCCCTCGGCTGACCACGACACTGGAAAGCTTATCAGGCAGTGGCTATTAACACGCAACATTGGCGGTATCACAACAGTCCATGTCCCGCCTTGAAAGATATGGGCGGCCTGAGCCTTTTAAAAACAAGCATTGAAAATGCAATAGGTCTCGCCTTTGAAAACGTTTTTTTTTTTTAATTTAACTTTATTTTGCAGTTTTTAGAAATACATGCAAGATACAGAGAGAGATACTTCATAATTGATACATCTTGACCATGGTGGCTCCATACATTCTCCGCTACAACAAATAACAGTATAGTCTCGACACAGTACGACAATTGCATTTCAATTAGGATATGGGCATTAAACATAACCAGCGTTCAATCAAGATAGCTTCATTAAATTCTCAAAAGACTATTAAGTTTCATATGCAATTACAATATTTCGTGTCCGAATGCCCCTTATGTACATAAGCATAATCATGATTGCAATTACCCTCTCAGCCTAAACCCTCTGGCTCTTTGCCCTGGCTTTGTTGTATGGGCAGGGGTTGCTGTTGTGGGGACAGGAAGGCTCGTTATGGGCCCCAAATATCTCTGGGCCTGGAAGACATTGGCACAGTACTAGCATACATATCACTGTGTGTTGAACAGGTGGCCATACTTTGCAACCATCCCTTCTTTGTTGGCGCTCTTCTACCCCCCCCAAGCTATCGCAACTTCCCTCTTGGCCAGGAGAAGGGAGATTGCGGCAAATCTGTGGACTTTTATGGGGAATTGCACCACGTAACCCAATAACGCAATCTCTGGCAGCGGTTTCAAGGGGATGTGAATCATTTTACTAAGGAGTTTATGGATTTCCACCCAAAAATCGTGAACTCGCGGACAGCTCCAAGCCAGGTGCGCAAAGTCAGTGTGGGGTGCCTGGCAATGCTGACATGTGTGTGGTTTGGAGGGGTCTATCCTGTGCATTCTAGCAGGTGTCGCATAGAGTCTACGGAGGAATTAAAAATGCAGCAATCTATGCTTGCTATTCAACAATACAGTTCCAGTGACTCTACAGCACGCCAGCCACTGCTCGTCTGAGATGGAAGTGCCCAAGTCAGATTCCCATGCTGAGCGGACTTTTGTGTCATCCAATGGCATCACATCAGAGCAGGCCTTATACAACTGTTATATTAGGTGTAGTCCTTTGTCGCTATTTATTACCAGGGTTAAGGGTGAGAAGGAGGGTGGTTCCAGCGAATATTCAGGAAATTTGGCACGTAATGCTGCTCACAGTCTGGCCAGGGGCGGCCTTTGGCATGTGCAAGCTGTGCACCTGCACAGGGCCACTAAACCCCAGGGCCCACCACACCAATATATATCCTTAATATAATAATCCTCTGAGGGTGGATACATATTTGCGTGGTGGCCCCTGGCAGGGATTTGGTGGCCTCCGGCTCTGTTCCACTTCCAAACACCCTGACCCCCCCCTCCCCCTCTTCACTGGCCTCCACGCTCCGCCCCGCCCAGACCCCCTCTTCCGGGGCCCCCTACCTACGTTCCCTGCCCAGGGCCGCCATGAGACTAGAGCCGCCCCTGGTCTGGCCATCACAAACCTATCCATAAACGAGGCTTCCGTGAGTGTGGGCATGTCTTCTGAGTCAAAAATATGACCTGCAGGAAAAAAATCTCCCATTGTGCGAATACCTAATTTATCACAAGTCTTTTGGACTAGTTTTTCGAAAGTGATGGGCAAGAAGGAAGCATTTGGTAGAGGGAGGGATGAGGAATAGAGAGTGCCCATCTGTGTGATTTTACTGAGCTGTAGCCATGCCCAACTGGTGGTGTGAACGAGCTGCACAACTTTGGGGTCACGAGGGACACCTGAGGGCAGATCCGATGCCAGGGTATTAGGAAGAACTACGTTAGACTCGGGACGTAAATAGGTGATTCTTGCGTCTGGATGATACCAAGCGTGTGCAAAACTAGCTTGTGCAGTCAGATAGTATAAGCGTAAATCAGGTACTCCATACCCACCACGGTCATATGGAAGTGTCATCACCTGCCAACGCACTCTGGGTGTTTTGCTTCCCCAAACAAGTTTGATCAACAACGATCGCAGAGTACTAAAAAATTTAGTGGTCAGGGGAATCGGTATGTTCAGAAATAAATACAAAAACCTAGGGAGGACTACCATTTTTATCAGGGCTACGCGTCCCACCATAGAAAGTGGGAGTTTGAGCCAGGCACCGACTTGCGATTCCAGTTGGGAAATCGCTACTCCGTAATTTCGGCGCACTATCTGCTCAGTATCTCGATGGATATAGATTCCTAAATATTTCACGGAGTCAGCGCACCATTCTAGCGAGAACTCCGAAGTCCATTGTTTCGTTCCCGTAGTGAGCGGAAAAATAACCGATTTACTCCAATTAATTTTTAGGCCAGAAAAGTTACCAAATCGTAGAATCTCTCTGAATAATGGATCAAGATTAGTTTGGGGATCGTATACATATAGGATCGTGTTGTCAGCATATAGGGAGACTAATACGGGGCCCGTCCGAAATACCAAACCCCTGTGAAGGTGTTTTTCCTGGAAATGTCGAATCAAGGGGTCCATTGCCAGAATCAATAATAAGGGGTAAAGGGGGCATCCCTGACGCGTCCCTCGTGATAAACTAAAGGGGGAAGATAGGGTCCCATTTAAACGCAGTCTCGCTGTAGGTTGTGTGTAAAGCAAGGCTGTGGTCGCTATAAAACCTTGAGGGATACCCATTCCCTGCATAATGGAAAGGAAAAAGGGCCATTCCAGGGTATCAAAAGCTTTCTCAGTGTCCAATAAAATCACTGCTGCGGGTATTTCTGGGTCTAACCTATGTATAGTATGAAACAAGGTTCGAAGATTGAAGGCAGTGGATCGGTGGGGGACGAATCCTGATTGTGCTGGGGAAATTATGGAGTCCACATGTGGGGATAAACGACATGCCAACGCCTTCGCTAGGATTTTGAAGTCTAGATTTAATAATGATAGTGGTCTGTAAGAGCCACATTGGAGGGGATCTTTTCCAGGTTTTGGGAGCAATATTATTACAGTCTCCCTCAGAGTGGGAGGGAGTTGCTGAGACTCCAGGGCCTTTGCGTACACATCTAGCAAGTGCGGAGTCAATATGTCTCTACGCTTTATAAAATTCTGGCGTCAAGCCGTCTAGGCCCGGGGCTGTGGATGTGTTTAATGCGTCAATGGCCTTGTGTATGTTGTCAGCAGTTATGGGTTCCGCCCAAAAGTCTTGCATACATTTTTCCAAGTAGACTAATGCTATTTCTGAAAGGTATTGCTCCTGATCGGAATGATCTGGCCCCAGCTTGGTTGTGTATAGAGTTGTGAAATAAGACAGGAATTCCTTCTGTATCGATAGGGGGTCTGTGAGTGTGTGTCCTGATTCTGATTGTAGCTCCGTAACATATGCCTTAGCATAGGGAGGGCTGAGCATCTGAGCTAAGATTCTACCTGGGCGCTCTCCCTCTCCATAAACTCTGGCGTTGTGATATTTACCCATATATAAAATTTCTCTATCAGCCATCTCACGATATTGTAGGAGTAAAGTCGCCCTCTTGGCTATATACTCGGGATTGGTAGTTATCTGGTTGAATTGTCTAACTCAGCGAGATCAGCTTCTAATCGGGACAGAGTGTTCCGTAGGTCTCTAAGTGTCCCAGCACTTTTCGAAATACATACTCCCCTCATATAGGCTTTGAAACCCTCCCATAACATCGCCTCTGATTCCACCGAGCCCGTGTTTATGTCGAAATACTCCTCAATGGCTATGGATAGATCCTCGCAGGACATCCCCCACCACAGCCACATCTCTCCCCTGCTGAGAGACCTGCACTGGCTCCCCGTCAGCAAGAGGATCACGTTCAGACTCCTCACCCATGCACACAAGGCTCTCCACGACATGGGCCCCAAATACCTCAACAACCGCCTCACATTCTACACACCCACCCGCCAACTCCGGTCCACCAGGCTTGCCTTCGCCACTGTCCCACGCATTCGCAGAACCACCGCCGGAGGAAGATCCTTCTCCTATCTGGCGGCCAAGACATGGAACTCCCTCCCCGCCCACCTACGTCTGAACCAGGACCACCTCTCCTTCAGGAAACAGCTCAAGACCTGGCTCTTCGAGCAGTAGCGGCTCCCCCCCCCTGTCCCAGCGCCTTGAGACCCTAACAGGTGAGTAGCACGCTTTACAAATCTGTCTGATTGATTGATTGATTGATCAGTGCACGGGATAGGAACCTCCACTGTCATTCATATCCTTCAGGGCGGGGGACCAGCATCTTTAATAAAACTGGGGAGTGGTCGGAGTATGATCTGGGCAGTGTATGTATATTGCAAAACCATCTGGGGAACTCAGGGGAGGCTAACCAATAGTCGAGTTGTGTCCAAGTATTGCTGGCACTTGTGTAGTGGGTGTATGTGGTATGGCTGGGGTCACATGTCCACCCCAGATCTGCCAATGAAAGGTGATCACATAAGGAGTGTAGGGCTCTGCGTGCTCTGGGCTTCAGGTCAGGGGCTGTTGAGGTGCTGTCTAGGAGAGGGTCAAAGGTAACGTTAAAATCTCCTCCCTGCAATAGTGGGATGGATCCCAATTGCAATAACTTTGCGTATAGGTCATGGAAGAAATCGGGGGAGTCAGTATTGGGGCCATATATACCTCCAAGTGCGACCTTATAATAATAAAGAGTGCCCACCACAAGAACAAACCTGCCAGAATCGTCATAGACGACGAAATGGCATTTAAAGGGGAGGCGCTTATGGATTAAAATAGCTGCACCTCTTGCGTAAGAGCTGTAGTTAGCAAAATAGGAGTTGGGACCCCATGAGGCTGCGAACCGGGATTGGTCCACTAAGGGGAGATGAGTCTCTTGGATCAGCACAATGTCTACGGCGTGACGATTTAATTAGTGCAGGACTTGCCACCGTTTCCGAGTATCGTTCAAGCCTCTAACATTCCACGTGGCCAGGGTGAGAGCGGATGGGCCAACAGTGTGTCCTATGTGTGCCATAACTGCGTGCTTAGCGCTGTAAAAAAGAGCAGCCTATGATTGTATTCTGCTGATGTATCAGTAATCTCTTGAAGTTCAAACTCAGTGCAATGCAAGGAAAACAGTTCCCATCCCACCTCCCCCCACCCAGCCTTCCCACCCATTCGGTAAGGCAACATCCCTTTGACCATAATAGCCCATAGTACCCAGAACATACAATAGTTGCGCATAGCTGAACCTTTCGGGTACATAATAACACAATAAACTCATATCAGAGGTGTACACCAAATAGGGGGACGTCTGCTATCCGGTAACATAGTAACCAAGAACAAAGAATGCCAATGCATCAAAAAGTTAAGGGACATTTGTGGCGACAATGTTCTAAAAGGATACTTGTTCAGCTGGGGCCAGACGTGGAAAATAGGTCCGCACTGGCATCAGACCCACTCGACGGAGGTGATGAGGTGGCAGCATCCTGGGAGCCCTTGTTGAGTTTATAGGTACGGCAGAAATCTTGCACCTCCGCTGGGCTTTCGAATATACGGGAGCGTCTGTTGATGTCTACGCGTAGTCTGGAAGGGTATAGCATTCTATATTTCAGTCCCAGGTTCCTAAGGGTAGCCTTGGCACCCTGGAATTTCCTACTGGCGTCATGGACCATGGTGGTGAAGTCAGGGTATAAGGACAGTTTGGAACCTTGCCAGTTGAGCTCTCCCTTTTCTCTGGCCATCCGTAGTGCGGTGTCCCTATTGCGGAAGTTCGTTATCCTGGCGATGATGGGTCTCGGGGGGAGACCAGGGTTGGGTCTTGGGCCAAGTGATCTATGGGCGCGCCCCACTACAAAACTTGGGGTGAACGCCTCCCGACCAAAAAGATCTGTCAGAATGGATTCCACCAAATTGTCCATGCGTCCAGTCGCTGTAAATTCTGGCACGCCCACTAGGCGAATATTGTTGCGGCGACTCCTGGCCTCCAAATCCTCATTCTTTATCGCCACCTCCTTCAGTATTCTTTCCATCCTGTCGACTCTCTTCAGGGACTGAGCCATGCCGTCTTCTAGGTCCGATGTTCGAAATTCCACCAAGTCCAGGCGGCGGTCGTGTATTTGAAGCTTAGCCCCTAGATCAGCAATGTGCTTATCCAGGGTGTCGAAGCGGACGTCCAATGCTTTGAACCCCACCCACATTTCTTGCAATGGGGGGCCCAGTTGGCTCACATCGTCTGAGGTTATAGGTGTAGGCTGGCCATCCCCCGCAATGGTGGTAGGCGGGTCTTTACTTGCATCTGGTGGTTTCTCAAAGGAGAGCTGGCTTTGTTTTAAGTCTCTGCGGCTCAGGCAGACGAGGAGATCAGAGAATCAGAAGTGCGTATTTATGAGGTTGCAACTGGGTCACTGAGCTGTCCAGCAGTAGGCTATGTGTAGGCGATGAATGGCGCTGGCGCGTAGGCGGAGGCGTCATGTGCCGTATCCCAGTCTTGTGAGTTCAATGGTCACGGCTGATCTCACTGTAAATAGCGCCACAGGGGGCCAGGTGAACAGTATGGGTCTCAGCGTGTCGTATGGCTCAATGATAGCAGCCGACTTCTAGTTTGGAAAGGTGCCCAGATGCTGGGGGTATCAAGCACAGTGTGAGTAGGGCATGTAGGAGTGCGGGCAGCAGGCGGAGGCCAGCAGTGTCTGATGAAACTGTAGCTGGGGCGAATCAATGTATTCTTGCACCACTCACTGTACCCCGATGTGGTAGCTGGTCGCAATGCTGTCCTCAAGGTCTCCGTCACCCCCACAATCGAGTTGGTGGTGGTAAACAGCTGCCTGGGGCTCCGCATGGTCGTCCCGCTCCACCCGCCGTGTGCCAGGAGGTATGGCCTCTTCAACGTGAGATCCCGCAGTTGCACTATCAATCTCCCACGTATGGCCAGCAGACGGGAGAGCCCGGGGTCGTCAGTCCCGCACCTCCCCAGGCGCAGCACTAAGGCCCCTGCCGTGGCCTAAGCAGGGAGTGTAGGGCGGAGAGCGCCCGCAGCAGTCAGTCCAAAGTCGGTGAGGAGAAGGGGGGGCGGTCCCTCCGCAGTACTGTGTCCGATGCGGACGGGTCGGGGAGTGGGGCGGTATGTCACTCACCACCATCCGTACCCGCGATGATGCGCAGCCAAGCTACAGCGCAACTGTCTTTCACCCGACCGTGGCAGCGTCAGAGCCCGGGCCGTAGCGAGCCCACACGGCGGTGCTCGGTGTCTTCTCAGGCCACCCACCCTCCCCCATAGCAAGTCGGATGGATTGTCGTGCCGGATCCGAAGCTGTGCGCCTGCTCCGCCACCCCAACCCCGAAGCCGGCAGTCACGAGAGGTGCCGGGAGTCTTGTTTCTTCCGGCTCCACGCCTCAACAGCTATCTCGTCTGATTTTTCGCCGTATGTTAGTCAAATCGTGAAGCCAGCGGATTCTGCCGGCTGCTGCAGTATTCCGACACTCAGTAGGGTCGATTTTGGGCCACCAGCGTGTCCCGTAGTACCGGATGGGTTACATTACTCCAGAGAGCTTAGCACAGCGCGGCCATTCCGATCGCCGGCTAAGCCATGCCCTGCCTTTGAATAAGTTAAGCCATTTGCTTTACTAATGGTATTGTATAGAAAGCAAATGGTTTTAACTTAATCAAAGGCGAGCCCTATTGCATTTTCAATGCTTGTTTCGACAGTGTCTTGCAATCCAATCTTCGACTGACCCATGAACTGCAGTCTTGGGTGCCAGTCCAGAGTTTATTTAGTCATGTCGCTCTTTTGTCACGCCTAACATTTGCATCGAAATTCTCTGCTCAGGCGAGATGAAACAGAAGCAGTCTGCGAAAATCATTAGCCACCCACATCCTCCCCTTGGAATGGACGTTCAAGGCTTGGGCACCTAAGGTACCTTGAGAGGCAGCGCGGAGCTCGGTAGGAAGTACAGACCGAGCCAGACACCCCAGAGGGCGGCAAGGCTGCAGGGGTTGGGGGCAGGGAGAAGACGAGCTCGGCGGCATGAACTGCTGAATGAACATGAGGTTTCAGCACCGTCAAGTGATTACCGGCTGATTCAATTTGCATTGAATTTATCGGAGCACGGTTTTATGCCTTGGCTCTAAAATGTTTGAAAAGATAGATAATGAAGCCAAGATCAATGCTTCGGTCACACAAATTGAGTCTGCCAGAGGGTGTCTGCCGTCTGCACCTCTTTGCAGTGCCTATAAATCTAATCTGTTCATTAATCGCTCCAGCTCTAATTTGCATATTGCGCGATGTTCAGGGGTGTCCAATCACAGGCCTGCCTTGGTCATCTCTGGTCTCAAAGACCGAAGTGCACAACTGATGGCGGGGACATGATGGCAGAGAAAAGGAATTTTATTTGCCTCGGATCTCCTTACTGGCGGACAGGGTTTGAATCATTCACACATGCACAGACTCAAAGTAGGAAGGACACCAATCACAAAACAAGCAGCCTTGAAAGTGAAAGCGATTGCGAAAGTGAAAGTGATTGCGCGAAGGCCACGTTAATTAAAAGCACGCCGCCATGCGTGCGCGTGTGAAAGCTATTGGCACAAGCAAAACAAGATACGCGTGCATGTTTTGCTTTGTGTCAATGGCAAGTATACGCGAAGCAGCATTTTCATTGCTATGACAACAAAATGGCGTCGGACTGTCCACAGGCCCTATGGACATGCGAATGCTGTTTGCTTTGGACAAATGGCGAGAGTAGCCATCTTTGTCCATGCAGACGCGTGCATGTAAGCCTTTGGGAGAATTGATTGCATAAGGCACTCGCATGGCGAGAGCAACGCATGCGCTGCTATCGCCAGGTGAGACCTAAAAAAAGAGTCTGCCATTCTCATAGATCAGAGAATCTTGCCAGTGTTGGTGCCACCGTAAGAAGGGAGTTTCTCCTGCAGCAGAAAGCAATGGGAATTTGTTATAAGTGCCTGGTTTGCATATTGTATTACCACATATACAGGTCAAGGCATCAGATGTGTTTTTTGTGTTCTAAAATCTTTGCAGATTTCAAAATTATTCTTTTTTCCATGGTGACTTACGCCCTTCTCATGTAGCGTTTCATATATCATATTCAAGTCTGAATCAATGCAGACATTTGCATATACTCAGGGCCACTGGAATTATGTGGCAGGCGAGGGCCAAATTATGCAGCATAATGCAGCACATTTTGTAATATTACTTCATTATTTCATCATTTTTATTTTTCGGCTGCGCTGTGCTTGAGAAATCTATTGTTTTTATTATAAACTTAAAAGGGACTTACATCCTGCCTCCCTCTTTCCTGGCTTTTCATTGGTTCCTGTGCGTGCCACTTACCTTTCCTCCATTTCTTTTGGCTGTATCATATTTTTATACATTTACCAATGCTTGTTCCTCGTCTGCTTCTCTTATCAGTTTTCTGCCACCGAAATTCTGTTAACATCCACTTTAGTGGAACTATATTTTCATAAAGTTTTGCCTATTACTCTTGCAGAATATTTATATACCAATTTATCACCTGAAGAGATTAAGTGATTTGCATAGAATCACAGGATGTTGTGCGGCGCTGCCGAGACTCGACCCGGGATCCTCAGCTCTCGAATTAGCAGCTCTGGCCAGTGCACCACATCCTCTCCACTCCTGTGTTATCTGTCAGTGAGCTCTTTCCTTCTCCGGGACGTAAAATTGATGGGCGAAACGGATGCATTACCTATGCTTGTTAAACTTGGTAACACTCTGTGGGCAGTAGGTGCACCTCATTAGTACCAGTTTACCTTCCAAATCTAGCAATAAGCAACAGAATGGTGACCAGGCCAACTTTGCAAAGGGCCTTCCACTATGCGACAACACGTCGTCGCATGTTTAGTAACTTTTTTAACTGAGCTAGAAACAAAGGGCCAGATGTACGACCGTGGAAATAGCGCCTCACAAATTGTGAGTTTTTTCGCGACTCGCAATTTGCGAGCCGCTATTTCCAATGTACAACTGTGTATTTCACACTGTTAGCGATTCCCAATGGGATCGCAAATTGAGAGGCTCATGAATATTAATGAGCCTGTCGCATTTTGCGACCCAATTGGTAATGGCAGACCCTCCCAGGTATGGTGGCATGCTGGGCTCAGCAGACCACCATGTCTGGGACTGCTTTTAAATAAAGCAGTTTTTTTAATGCAGCCCGTTTTCCTTAAAGGAAAATGGGATGCAATTAAAAAAAAAAAAAACTTTGAAAAAATATTTTACCCTGCATTAACAAAGAGGAAGGTGTCCCCTGGTGACCCCTTCTCTTTTGCGAGTGCATTAGCACCCTCTTGAAGAGGGTGTTCATTTGCGAGTGTTTTGCACCCGCAATTGCAGACGCAAAACATTCTTACATAGGGTTGCGCTTGCTATTAGGAAGGGAATGCCCCTTCCTAGTAGTGAGTCACAAAACCCTATTTTGCAACTCACAAAAAACTGCGACTCGCAAAATAGGGTTTGTACATTCCCCATGCTGTTTTTGTATGCGCAAACAGGTTCGCAACCCCGTTTGCGCATGCAAAAATGGTCGTACATCTGGCCCAAAATGTTTTTTTGTTAAAATCTGCAGATTATGCAGCATATAATGGATTATGTGGCAAATACAACAAATGCATAATTATGCGAAAATCTCTGCAGCAGCACTATCGCATAATTCCAGTGGCCCTGCATATACCCTTGCAGGCGGCGATTTTTGCGCTACGCAGCTTTTTTCGAAAAGCCGCATTAGATGACGAGCTCAGCTCGTCATCCGCACACGCCCCCCGTGGTTGACGACGAGCTGAGCTCGTCATCAGCATCGAAGGGGTTAACAATAGGAGAATTGGAATGCTGAGTGCCCTGGATCCGGTAAATGTATATTATATTTGTGATAAACTCACACCCAGTGCCGGAAAGACCAAAGTTATGATGCTTGGCAAATAGAAACACACTCTGACTTTACAACGGAGACTAGGGGAAATGACGATCAACCGCTCAACAACCGAAAACTACCTGGGAGTATGGTTCTCTGAATGGAAAACATCCTTTCCACGCATCAATTGCAATGCGGTATGTTACATCGCAGTTTTGACTACGCAAGTCGTTATATCGACTTCCACTGGAGGGCGCTCTAGACAACGGAATAGTGTAAATTACCATTCCAACACCTTCCCTACTATACGTATACTGGAGTTGGAATAGTAATTCACACTGTCCCTAGGTCCAGCACCCTCCAGCGCAAGTCGATGTAACAACTTGCGTTGTCAGGACCACGATGTAACATACCACGTTGTAATAGAACGCATTGTTTTGTCATACATCCCTGACAGGGAAACATCCTTTACTATGCATCAATTGCAATGCGGTATGTTACATCGCAGTTTTGACTACGCAAGTCGTTATATCGACTTTCACTGGAGGGCGCTCTAGACTAAGGAATAGTGTAAATTACCATTCCAACACCTTCCCTACTATACATATGCCGGAGTTGGAATAGTAATTCACACTGTCCCTAGGTCCAGCACCCTCCAGCGCAAGTCGATGTAACGACTTGCGTTGTCAGGACCGCGATGTAACATACCGCGTTGTAATAGAATGCATTGTTTTGTCATACATCCTCTCTGACAACCACAAGGATGGTGTACACTTTCAGCATCTCATGAAATGAGCAGTTACTATTGCACTTGCACTCGGCAAACCAAATAATGGCCCGCATAGCCAATCGGCTAATCCAAGCATTCATACTGTACGTGGCAAATTTCTTCCCACTGTGTCCAATTGGCACCAAGCTTACCCTGGGAAACTATCAACTGCAATAGATAAGATACAATGTGTACAGGCAGATATTTACCCTACCAAAATGCAAAAGGGAGACTCTGTAATGGCTGTAGTTTTACCTCACCAGGAGAGAGCTGGAGCTTGAGGCATTGCACAATAAATGTTACCGATCATTAGTCACCCCCTCCTCAGGAACCTTAAACAAGAACCGCCTCAAGGTCTATAAAACCCGTGGAAAACCCCTGTGGAGCATACTTGACAGCCACAGCCAACCACCTAAAGGTCAACCTAGACTGACGCTCAGCACTTGCACCTACGACCCTCAGGTCTGCGCTGGAAAAACAAATTCATGGCCCTCTCCTGCAAAACTGACAGAAAAAAATTGGAGATGCTCCTTATGCGCCCTTAATCGTCAAATCTCATGAAAATGTCAAAACCCAGACCTACCATAAAGAACCTTTAACTAGACTGACACGATGCTCAGTTTTAAACCTCAGGGAATGACTCTACCGAGTCCAGAAAATTGAACTAAGTGGGTGAAACAATCGATCTATCAATATTGTAGAATTCGCGACTAGAGGCAAAAATCGATCCGGCACCTATTATGTTTCTGCCCGGTATTTTCAAAAGCACAACGCCCTTTACTGAAGCCAGTGTTTTTAACCCACAGAATGAATGCTTGTAAAGAGGCCCGGGGTTATTGTCTAGAGTCTAGACTCTAACAGACTGATGGCACTTGCGCGGTTTGAGGAATATTTTAACATTTTGCACGATGACATGAACCGTCTTGTTATCCCTGCACTAAGGTGGGCTAAGCTTGTCCTAGCTGGATTTCTTACAACTGGCTCCACTCTGTATAAAATAAATCTGCAGACCTTTTTTAATTTTCACTGATTTTATATTTGTTCCTTTTAACATTGCGCTTTTAAATGGTGCTATTGTATCAATTTTTATTAAATGCCACAATACAGGTTTACATACATACAGATGAAAACGGATTTTCCTTTTAATTTATTAATGACATTGTTGTCAGGGCCCGGGAGTTCATCTAAAAAAACTATCACTTCAAATAATAATCGTATGTGCTAAGGTACATGATGTGTGTTGCATAATTTACATGCCAACTATTTTCAGGGCTTGGCTCGTGCTGGGTTCTTAGAGCCAGAGCCGACCCTTGGCTTAGCTCTAGCTCAGCTCACTGTTAATTTGTTCACTTGCCCACCTCTGTTTAGGAATACTTTTGTTTCTGTATCCATTCATTGTCGTTAAGCCTGGGCGAATTTTGCTAATTCGCGGTTCGCGAATTTGCGTATTCACGAATTTGCAATCCGTAAAATCCGCGAACTCTCGGGAATTTGCGGATTTTTTCGGTTTTTTGTGTTCGCAAGGGTTTCTGCCAGTTCGCAAGGGTTTTGTACCAGTTCGCAATTGCAAACTTATTTGTCGTCTCGCAACGGTCGCGACTATGTTGTTTCTACGTCTGGTTTATCATCACAGGTTCACAGCACCCTCTGTTTCACCACTGCCACCCTCTGGTTCACCCATGCCACCCTCTGGTACATCACTGCCACCCTCTGGTTCATCACTGTAGATTATGGGGGGGAAAAGCAAGCACACCTGCCCTGCTTCAACTGACATGAATTAATTTGGGGTTGATTAATGTGTCACTGAATTTAAACTTCCAGTCTGGCACCTGCTTCCTTATCTGTAATTTGCTTTCTGTTGCAGTGCAATTTTTTTGTGGCCTACTTGTAGCTATTCTATGAGCCTGCTGTGAGAGTCAGAGCAGGGTCATAGAATAGTTGCAAGTAGGCAACTGAACTCTGGAGGGCCCCCTCAGGAAGCACTACAGGGAATGGTTACTAATGATGAGTTTGAACTTTTGCACCTGCTGAGTGCTTTCAGTTTTGCAAAACTCGTTTTTCTGCAATTTCTCAGGATTAGCGGGGCGCAAATTTGCGCGAGATCGAATTCGGTAGCCGCAAATTCATGCGAATATGCGATTTGTTTTTTTGCGGCGTGTTAGTTCGCAAGGTTTTGTGCATTTTAGCGAGCCGCTTGTAGCGCAACGGCGCGAAGTTACCCTCATGGTCGTTCCCGGGCGCGGCCATCTTGTTTGCATGACGTATTTCCGTTTCCGGGCGCTATGTGTAATCTCGCAAAGTGTGCGGCTCGCTAGTACAAGTTCGCGTGTGATCGCGAGGGAAATCTCGCGCAAACTTACCAACACGGTCGTGAACGGGCACGGCCATCTTGTTTCTCATTCATTGCTATGGTTCTGGGCATGCTTTCTGTATCCTCTCTGAATCTCTGCCATCCTTTGCTTGTTTGAAGTTTTTTTGATCTATTTTACTTATTATCTATCCCTCTATTTTTCTAGCTCTATATTTTTGTGTTTTCTGCTACTTTTGGTTAATTTTAAACTACTTTTTTAAACTCTTTTCTTTTCTTCTTCCCTATTCTATTTCTTATTTCTTATTTACCTTCCTTTCTGCCCAGACCATGGTAAAGGAAGCCGGGAAGCATCCTGAGAAGGGGAAGGGTCCCGCACCCCGTGCCCGGCTCCCGTGCGGGCGTTTGAGGGGGGAGCAGGTCACAGCCCGGGAGATCTTTAGCGCGGAGGAGGTGGCCGCACTAGTTTTTTATGTACAGCGCCGCCTCCCCAGGACCATCATGGCAGGCGGCAAGATCGCTAGCGGGTACGGGATCCGGGAGCGGGGAAGCGGTGGGAGAAGGTGTGCCGGGCCATGTACCAACACTCTCCGGTCCGGCGCACCTACAACCAAGCCACCCACCGTTGGACGGATCTCCTGGACCGGGAACGCGACTTGATCGACCTGCTCGGCCTCGAGATCCCTGGGCTTGGTGAGTAGTCGTAGCTATTTCTTCACTACTCTGTTTTCTCCTGCTCTGTGTGTTATGATATTGCAAATGTTTGTTTTTTACTAAAGAGCAATAATGCTGCTGATTACATTGTAGGTAAATTATATTTCAAAATCTTCTGTGCATTTCAGGTGCACTGCTCTCCTTCTCAGTAGCTTTGCTAGTATGCTTATTTGTTTTCGATTTTGTGTTCATTTCATTGGCCTGAGAAATTATGTATGAGTGTAGTTTAAAGAACTGCGTAATGCTAGACACTAAGGGTCAGATTTTTGATTACCCGCGCATCCCTGCAAAGTAGCAGGGATGCGCCAGTAATTGTGCACCACGCCACCACCACCCATGGTGCGCCGTATTTACAATGCGGCACACCATGGGCCCAAAACGTCACCGAAGCGTTACGCATCTGTGCCGTAAAGGCGGCGCATTGCTGGAGTTGCGTCGCAACGATGGCGCAGCTCCAGCAATGCTCTGGGGTGCCCTATCTCCCCAATGCTGCGTCAAGCAGTACGTCTGCTTCAAGCAGGCGCAGGGTTTGAGTCACGCATCATTGTCCTAAAAGTGACTGATTGAAATCTTGTAGATTTCCCTCAGCCACATTTAGGATGCGTTCCTGCGCAGGAACGCCCTCCCTTGCGCCGGAACGCCCCCTGATGGCGCAGGGGTTTACAACGTGATGCATCTCCCATATGCGTCACGTTGTTAATATACGCCGCACCATGGCGCCTCTTTTGTTCTGCCGCTGCGCCACAAAAGTCACGCAACAATGGAGCAAAAGAGCTGCAAGGGGCTTCTAAATCTGCCCCTACAGACTCAAGTCCAGTCCTTCCTTTGTACACCTGGCAATAAGAAGAAATAATGGTGGTGGATTGATAGTTTGAATATTTTAATGACTGGTTAATGTAGTAGGAAACTTTTTAGTGTTGTCGCTGATCTGCAATCACGATGGACTTTGTCTGTCACTTCGCGTGCTGCGGACTGCTGCCTGCCAGTCCTAGGCGAACCTTTTTAGTAGTTTGTTTAGTGAGTTACATAACTTTCCAAGTCGACGGTCCGCAAATCACGCAATACTAATATCGTAGTAGACCACATGAGATAGGTCAATATATCCCGTGGAATAGTTGTCTATTTGCTATTTCGCCAAAATATTTTGTTATTGTTCTTTTGAAATGTTTGATTTGGTTGACAAATATCATCCATGTTTTCTGGTCTTTCTTTCTTTCATGTTGTACATCAGCTCCCCCCAGGGGCAAGAGGACATTGGAGTAGGCTGCTGCTGCTGCTGAACAATGCCAGGATCGGTCAGGCAAGGGCTCCTTTGCTGGCCCCGGTAAGTTTTAATTTTAATATAGAGTACCTATTTTTTCCTAGCGTTCCTCATTCGATTTTTTCTAAATCGTCTTTGATCTTCTTGTAGACTGTATCTAAATTCTTATCCTGCCTCGACTATGACTCCCTGTGGTATTACTAGATTATTCTTATTAGTCTGTCTGTGTAGCTAACTAAGATTGCACATTTGGCAAAAGGTGTAAAACGAAACTCCCATTCTAGTCAGCAATAGCTCTATGCACTGAGTGCAGTCCTCTGGAATTGTCCATAATGTCTTTTCAAGTCTTCTAAATGTTTATGCTTCTTTGACAATTACCAACAATAAAAAGGTGAATGACCACCAAGAAAGAATAAGATACTAGTACTTTACTTTTGGTTTGGATAGGAGGACAATCCATACTACTACTGTTGCAGGGACAAATCTGCACAAACAGAACTATGGACACTAAATAGTGCATTGTTTATCAATTATGATAGGCGCAGGTAGACTTTCCACATACCTCAGTGATATCAGTCTTTGAAGAACCCCCAATCTCCTTACTGACTAGATAGTGTGGCAGAGTCATTTAGCTCCCGAATTCATCGATGATTGATCCCCAGTGATGATTATCCAACGCAGGACAAGAGTACGGAGTCAGAGTCCAGAAGTGTCAGAGGCACGGACTCATGCTTGCAAATTGCAAATCCTTTTGCTCATTCACTCTTGACCAAAAACCACAGAGTCTATTAAAGTTTTAAAGCTTTATTAAAAGTAAAAATATTTGTTAAAATCAAGCTTGTCATAAAACATAAAGTACGGTTGATTAAAAATGGAAAAGTGCTTATAGTGATTTATTTCACACATTTATTGTGGGCGAGTGAAGCCCTCACCTGGTTTGAACTTTAATTATTCTTTTTGGTGCTAAATCGTTGGTCCCTCTGTCCTAGTGGTGATGATGATGATTTGTTCTTAGAAGTGAAGCTTCTGTTTGTTATGAGAAAAATGGTGCATCTTAAAAAGCAAGCATTCATCAGTTGTGCCAAAACGTGCAGCAAGACAACACCCTTCCCTGGAAAAAGGGACATTTTTACTTTAGAGTAGACAGTCACAAATTATTAGATTGGTTTCTGTATTCACATTTCTTCATTCCTAGACAAAATACTAGTGAGTGGTGTATGTCTATGACATCTAACATTCTTAAATGTACTTTGTAGGTGGAACATCTGTTGCTGGGCCCAGCACGGAGGTGGAGGAGGAGACTTCAGGGGAGGAGGCGGTGCAAGTGCCGGACGAAACTGCTGTGCGGGTTGCCACGGTAGTGGCGGGCAGTGGTAAGCTCTTATATTCCTTACTTATTGAGATTGCAGACTGCATAGTGTGCTCCCCTAGAGAAAACGTAAGGTTTGTCCAGATGAGAGACATGAAGAAGAATGATTGACATATAGTTTGAATGGATGGATGCCTGGATCATGGTACTATCTGACTCTTAGATAGCATATGTGTATCTAGAGAGAGTAGACGGTCACTGGATGAACTAAGTGTTACTTTGAAGAGCATGTAACACCGCACCCGCACGTCCGTCCCAGTGTAGGAAAGGCAAGGAAAAGAAGTTGTAATTTTGTCCGAATACTACCGAGAATAGTAGCAGTAGTTTGTATTGCAAGCACAGCATATATCCGGCTATTACGATGGCCACTCACTACCTCTGTTAATAAGTTTAGTAGAACTCGGTCTTTCATGTGTGGATGTATCACTGTTCACTCAATAAAAAGCAAAGCACCTAAAGTCATCCCATATGTAAGCAAATACATACCATGTGCAGTGATAGATAATCAGATTATTTATCTTCTTCATTTTCCTTTTCTAGTATTCATTGGCACTGTAGGGTGAAAGTTAAATTAATTAAGCAGTAGCCCTTGTAACAGAGTATTCTCAGTGCCACCCATAATAGAAAAGTAAGAGCATCACCACCTGCATGTACTGGACTGGTATAGTAACGCAAGTCTGTCTCACTCATCATGGCGGGCGTCTGTTTTTCTCGGGTGCAAGTTGACTGCGCTGGCATTATGACGGCTTGCAGAAGTTAACGTACCAATTTTGCTAAACAAGAGAGAAGAAGAAGAATAAGACTGGTGTACTGTCATAGTCGACTCTAATGGAGTGAGTCCATAGTGCTCGTAGAATTGACTCCTTAAACTCTTACTAATGTTAGAGCAAGGATGAAGAAGTGGGAGGTTAGATAGATACTGGCCACAATAGTTATGTACTGTGCTTGCAAGTTGCTAGTTCTACTGTGACACAACTTTCTGCTGAATCATTTTGTGTTAATCTTAAAGAGCATTGGTTACGGACTATGTCTTTCTTTCTTCATATAGATGCTCCTTCCAAACCAACACGGAAGGAGCTGGCTAAAAGGGCCCAGCAACGGAGGCTGGAGGCCACTGTCGCCGAATATCGGCGGCTGGTGGCCCAGGAGGAGGAGGACATGCAGACTAGTACGTCAACAACATCGACAGCGACACCTGCATCCTCCTCCGCGCTCCCTGGGTCAGTCAGTCAACGCAGCAGGTCTCCAGCGGTACGGAGCCGGGGTACCGCAGCCACCCGCCACCGCCGAGCAGCAAAGAAATCAGCTGCCCCCCCACAGAAGTACCAAAAAAAGGATGCAACGCCTTTCCCTGAGGGTTTCCTACCTCGAGCAGGAGCTCCTCAACACCAAAACCCTGCTCGAGACCCTCCGCAAGGAGCATGCCGACCTGGCCCAAAAAGTCAACAGCAGCCAGCAGTAGGAGGAGACTGTCCCTTGCCCCTTTTTTAAAGACTTCTGGGGGGTGGAAATTGGGAGTTGGGTTTTCTATTTTTTTGGACTTAGTTTTCAGGGACATTCGTTGGGGTTCGGGAGGGGGGTGGGTTGGGTCTTGCAGGAGATTATTTATGTTAGGGATATATAAATATACTTTAAACTTTATCTTAGCATACATGTTTTTTACTGCTTTTGAGGCTGGTGGGTGGGGGTTTAACAGTCCAGAAACTTAAGTGGCATCTTGATTCAAGTTGTGTAAGTACTAATGGCCCAAATGTTTTCAAAACTAAGTGCCTCTCACAGAGTAAGTGAATTCAATAGTCCTAGGACCGTCAGTTTCTCGTCTCTCCTAATACTCCATTATAGTACCTCCCCCAAACGCTTATCTTACCTGTAATTTGTGTTTGGAAATAGGGCTAGGCACAGGGCTGGCTGCACGCGAAATGGCGATTAAGGTTGGCAATCCTGGGTGGATGAAATGTCATCATTGCGGTGGTACTTGTGGTGTTACACAGTGGCAGTTGCAGCATCTGAAAAAAAAGAAAATGAAACCTTGTTTGTCCTTACCGTAGCATTAGAACGGTACGATAGAGAATATAGCAGGTGACAGTACACTAGAACAGTGCCACAATGTAGCCTAACAAATGGTAAAGTATTGAAAGTATAACTAGTACTTGCGTTGAATTTCTTTGACATTGGCTACTACTACAAGAAATAGTACCGAAGGTGAAGGACACAGCAGCGTAATAATTTGCCACGTCTAGGAGGAGGATGTTCTTGATGAGCAATCAAGTTGATGGCGCACATGAAAATCTGCTTTCATTTGCCAATAATGACTGAGTGTCAAGCTGAGTAAGAATAGAATACATCCTTGGATTCCTTCACCAGCCTGTTGCTATGACCTTATCCTCCCCAGCAAGTGTGTGGAATTATTGCTGTCATTTAGTCACACATCAATCAAAACCACACAGCCCGGGGGAAGAGGGTTAGGGTTTGGAAAATGGATGGGAATGGGGCATTTTGGGAAAGTTTTGTTGAGAGAAGAAAAAAAAGCACAGCATGGACAAACAATAATTGAAGATAAAGAAATCTTTGGGTACAAAGCTAACCATAAATCTTTTAAGTGACATAAAGGAAGTGCATGCACTACTGCATGCATGATTACTGAAAAGTAAGTAGTACTTTCGACAACTGTGAATGAAAGAATGCGACAGTACAGGGCAGCAGCGTTTTCACTTGCCTATCTCTACACTCAGAGAAACACTTCTTACATTAAATTAGGTTTAAAAAATAGCAGAAGTAAAACCTATAGAATGGCTGTAGGGATGAATTTAGAAGCAGAGATCAAAGAAATGCAGATTCACACTCATAGAAGTTCACAGCAATAACATTACATAAAAGATAATTAGAAAAGAATGGATACTGTATTGAATTTGGTAAGTTGCATGCATCAAACCATTCCTCTTATTAGCGGGACTCCTCCATTCCAGCTGACGCTCCGTCCATCAATGTTGGTGACCAGAAGACACCCTGTCCACTGCCTGCCTGGCGGATGCTGAATTGCGGCTTGCTAATGTGAAGCCTGACTTCATCCTTTTTCTCCCATTGCACAGACTGAAACCCGGCAAGTAATTATTGATGGAAAAACAGGAAGTGATATTAGAACACCACTGACAAATAAATATAAGGTATGTAAGCTGTGTAGTGCAAAAATTCCCACTTTGAGTTTCCTAATAGACAGTACAATATTTTTGAAAGTGCGTACTCTGCCTGAGTCTCCTTTTGAAGGATAACTAAGTATGGGCGAATTAATTTAGCGGATCTTTCCCCTCAAGCTAGGTGTACTGTAAACTGTGTTTTAGCACAAAATTAGACCTTCCCAGCAGTGCTCCCAGACCCTTACTAAACCCAGTCGCAAAAATGTAGAAGACCCCAAATCAGATCTCAAAAAACAAGGCCTAGTAGAAAAATGGTGACAAAACATACTTTGAAAGTAAAGTAGGCCCAAATCCCCCCATACCCACTGTGGATTCTATTCAAACCACTTGCAAGCAAGCAAATGTATCCATACCCAGCATCGCTCCAAGACTCGCAAACCCCCCCACAAACAGCCCCCCGCCCAAACACATGCAATACAATACTGCTAACCCTAACAAGCCCTAAGTTAAGAATAGTGGCAAACACTTTCTTTAACTAGGCGAAATCCCCCTTTTCCCACCATGGATTTTCTTCAAATCACTTGCAACCAAAATTACACATTCCCACGAGTGCTCTAAGACCCCAGAACTCAGTTGCAAAAATCTAGAACACCCCGAAACACATGCAATCCTGCTGCTAGTGCTAACCCTAACGAACCCTAAGTTACAAAAAGTGCCAAAAGGCTTTTCAGCATGGATTTTCTCTGAACCACTTTTATCCGGTATTAGACCTTCCCAGCAATGCCCCAAGACCCGCCAACCCACCCGCAAAAAAGCACAACACCCCCAAACAGGCAAAAAGCAAAAATGGAAAATCTCATACTTACAATATTTTTCGGCCCTCTTTCAATTCTGTCCAAACGCGCTCTGCAGCTAGGCCCTAACTCCCCTTTTCCACCATGGATTTCCTGAAAAACAAATGCAATCAAAATTAGACTGTGCCAGCAGTGCTCCCAGACCCCAAAACCCACCCACAAACACCCGGAACCCCCCCAAACAGCACCTCAAAGACAAGCAAGTCAGCAAAAACGCAAAAAACATTTTGCCTCCGATTTTGTCCAAACCACTTTTATCCGGTATTAGACCTTCCCAGCAATGGCCTCAGAGCCGTCAACCCAGGCGGAAACTAGTAGAAGACCCCCAAACAGCCAAAAAGCAAAACTTCAAAAATGGGCACTTAGAAATTTTCAGGCAAATTTCCAGAATCACTCCGCGCGCGCTCTGCAGCTGGGCCCTAACTCCCCTTTGCCACCATGGATGTGCTTCAAACCACTTGCAATCAAAAGTATCCATACCCAGCGTTGCTCCAAGGCCCCGAAACCCACCCACAAACACCAGGAAGCCCCCCAAACAGGCCCACGAAAACATGATAGTGAGCAAAAAGGCAAAACCTTTTTCAACTTTGATTTTCTCAAAACCACTTTTATCCGGTATTAGACCTTCCCAGCAATGGCCCCAGAGCCGTCAACTCACCCACAAAGAAGTAGAACACCCCCACAAGTGCAGAGTCTTTGGGCGTAATCCAGCCATCTGCTTTGAGGGAAATAGGAGTCTGGAGGAGGAGGATAGAGGAGCATGTTCTTGTGAACTTGTGAACCTAAGGAATGCAGTCTACTGCACCTTCAAATCAATAAGCAAATAAGTGAAGACAGTTCTGCTGATGGGCTTGTTTTTGTGATTAGGTGATTAAAGTTTCTATTTATATTGACTTTGCAAAACAAAGAAAGACAGACACACATGAATAAAAGTGAATAAGGACGAAAAAGAAAGTTATTGATTCATTGGCTCATTTTCAGGGCTCGGTGTCAGGGAAGAAGAGTTCATCCTCATACTCTGCGAATTCAGGCGGGAGTAGGTCACCTAACAGAGAAGAAATTCCCTCATCTTAAGTTGGTGTCCTCCTCGTCTTCTTCCGGCGTGTATTCTCGTACTTTGTAATCTGGTG
The DNA here is from genome assembly GCF_964263255.1 of Lissotriton vulgaris. Taxonomy (NCBI): domain Eukaryota; kingdom Metazoa; phylum Chordata; class Amphibia; order Caudata; family Salamandridae; genus Lissotriton; species Lissotriton vulgaris. Next base: position 872,100,256 of record NC_141685.1, read on the forward strand.
GTATGAGGTGCTGATTCATCTTGATCATTGTTAACCTCTCCACATTTTTTGGCGAGAGGCGGGTCCTTTTGCAAGTTACAATGCCACCAGCAGCACTGAAAACACGTTCAGAAGACACGCTTGCGAGTGGGCAAGACAAGTAATTTATAGCCAGGTTGGAGATCTCTGGCCACAATTCTTTTTTCCCATGCCAATACGCCAATGGGTCATCATGAACATAGACCTCTGTTGAGTCAATCAGATAGTCCTGCACCATCGACTCAAGGTTCTCCACGGTTCCTCCACTTTGCTTGCTTTTTGCTGGGACCTTTTGAGAAGCAAAGCCAAGCTGAGTTAGCCAATCCTCTTCTTCACACAATGTTACTGTTGTGTCTGGTGCAGATGATCCGGTTGCTGGTGTCTTCTGAAACAGCCACAGGTGCAGAAGTGGATTCTTTTGACTCCGGATGGCCTGCTGATGCTGATGTACTGCCTTTTCCTTCAATTTCCTGCCATTCTCTTTCAAACCTCATGGCTGACAGAGCTAGCCAATGTTTGTACTTTGAAACTTCTGCATCACCAAAAGGAAAGAATGCTCTGCCTGCCAGTGCCTTTTTGTAGCGTGGATCCAGAATAGTAGCACAAATGTAATGCTGTTCTGTGTGGATCTTTTGAAGACGTTCATCGCAAAGTAGGTGCTGTAATAATTTCTCCGCCAAATCAAAAGCTTCTTGCTTTTCTTCATCTTTTTGAAACGTAGAAGACACCGCCTTCAGTTGGTGCTCTAGCATGCGCAACAATGGGATAGCTTTTCCCAAATTACAGTCCTTCCTGCTGACTGCAGGCGTGAAGACCTCAAAAGGACGAAGCATGTCTGTCAGGCTTTTAACTAGCTTCCATTGCTCCGCATGTATCCTCAGGTCCTTCATAGCTGTACCCTGTGTAAAGAAATACTGATTGACTACCGCACACTGCTCATACAGACGCTCAAGCATGTAGAAGGTTGAGTTCCAACATGTTGCCACCTCCTGGATGAGTGCTTTCACTGGCAGTCGACATTTATGTTGCAGGCCCCTCAGATGCTTCCGGGCCTTAAAAGAATGGTTGAAATGTGTGCACATTCTTCGGCAGGTGGTCAGTAACTCGCACACTGGACTTTCTTCACTCAATAATTTTTTAACAACCAGGTTTATACGGTGCGCCAAACACGGCAATCTGAAATAGTTACCCATATCCATGGCCTTAACTACATTGGCGCCATTATCCGTGGAAACATAACCAATCTTGCGTTTTTTTGGGGACAGCCATTGAAAGACCTTTGTGTTAAACTCCTGCAAAAAGTTTTCTCCTGTATCATTTGTCTCCATGCCAAACATGGCTAGTGTTGCATGTTTCCGAGCAGCTTTAAAAACGTTGTCCGGGTCAACACCTGCCCTTAGCTTTGCTGTAACTCCTGAAAAAGAGACCCAGTGTGCAGTGATGCACATGTAATCAGTGCCTGCGCCACTGGTCCACATGTCTGTTGTCAGATGTATAGTGTGAACAGCACTCTTCTGCAAAGCTGCCCCAATCACCTCCAGCACATCTTCAAGTAGTGCTGGAACCGCAACTCTGGCAAAATAGAACCGGCTAGGAACCTTCTATTTAGGGCAGAGCGTTGCCACTAATTCAAGAAAACCAACCCCTTCAACAAAAGAAAAAGGGAGAAGGTCCAGAGCTAGCATTTTAGCCAGCTTAGTGTTATACAGACGTGTCATTGGGTGGTTGCGTTCAAATGGCGCATCTGAAAACAACATGCTTCTAATGGTGGGCTGGACCATGATTTTACGGGATGATGATGAAGATGATGACTTCTTCAACCAAGTTACGCTCGGTGATGATGAACTTTTTCGCATTGGTGTCTCACTCTCTCCCACACTCTTAGTGTGGCTCACAGGGGGTGTGCTGCTGACAGGGGTACTGGGTGTAAGTGAAGTGTTTGACGCTTCTTCCTCCTCGTCATCATCTGATGAAACATCCACGGATAGAGTTTGTTGACTTGCAATTCGGGCTTCCTTGATCTCCTTTAGGTGCGCATGCCATTGGACAGTGTGCTGTCTCTCAAGATGACCTCTCTGGCCTCCGGTACCATAGTTGGTACCAAGCTTACCACGACTAACTGCAAGCTTACAAATGCTACAAATGGCTATGTTTTCCCTTGTTGTGCAAACACTAAAGAAGTCCCAAACTGCGGACTTCAAATGTCTGTGGGGGGCGGAGGAGGCGATACTGGTCATGCTGCTAATGCCAGATGAAGTGGAGGATGTGTGTTGCCGAATTTTACTACGTTGTGCACTTGCAGCACCACTAATTGAGGAAATGGAGGTCGAGGTGGATGGAGGTCCGTTCTGGCGAGAAAATATGGAAGCGGTAGGTGGTAGTGTACTAGTTAACTCCAATGATGGTGGTCCCATTGCCTCCTCGTCGACAACATCACGCTCAGCAGCTTTTCGGGCTAGGGTAAAAATGTCTGTTTGCTGCATGCCCGCTGAGGCTGGAGTGGCGTGTATGATGACTGCGTCGTCGTCGTGAGAGTCTTCATCAGCAGGAGTAGTATACGCCACTTCTTCAGCGTCATCATCACACCCCATAACTATGAGACTTTCGGGGACCTTCCTTTTACGCTTAGCTACCTTTGTCAGATCATGGTGTGCCTCACTCTCAGACGGCAGTGGTGGTTCCCAAGTTGGATCCATATCATCAGAAGGAAGGGGGCTTGAAGAAGATGTAGACACCATCCTTGATCTTTTCCTTGCTAGGGATGTGGAAGACAATGAATGATCAGGAGGAGTGGCTTCCTCAAATGATACCTCGGCTTGAATGTCGATTTCCTGATGTGCCCCTACTTCGGGAGGAACAACTATTGTGGGTACTTGTGCCCCTCCATGCACCTCTGCTTGCGCATCTCCTTGCGCTGCCTCTCCTTCCACATGTACTTGGGCTTGTACTTGCACATTTGGTTGTTGTTGCAACTGTGGTTGTTGAACACTTGTCAGATGAGTTACAACAACCTGTGTTGATTGAGGGACATTGCTGCTACTTTCTTGCGATGAGCCAACATCACTGTTCGATGATGATTGAACAACTAGACTAACTGCCTCTGCAGCACTCTAGGGCTTGGACTTAAGTTGGCGTGGTGGTGGTGGCACTGAGCCCAATGGAGCGGGGGTGCTGCTCCCAGCTTGGTCCCCAGCAGATCCCGCTGCTGCTGCAGGCGTACTTTTTTTTTTATTCCCAAAAAATGTGGCGGGCAGCACACCAGTCTCCTTGGTAAGTGGCGCCACTTGCTTCTTCTGCTCCTTACTGGCAACTTTCTTGCTAGAGGAGCTACGGGGAACTTTTTTTGGGGCCATCTTCTTCAGATGTCAGAACAGCAGGCCGCAGTTGCACGAGTTACAGAGTTGTCTTGTCTGTGGCCACACGTGACGTCGCGTGACGTTATGCTGCACACACCGCTGCAGGACTTCTTCCTGGCACTGGTGGTTCTCTTGTGCACCTAAAAGCAATGGAAGACAGAGGAACATCAGTTATACACCCCAAAAAGTCGAAAGACACACAAAAATCAGCACAATCCCATGCCATCCACGCCCTCAATGATGTTTAAATTCAAGACACCCCACAGAAAGACTAGGCCCATGCACCACTCACTGCCCCTAGGCATAATGGATGAAAGCTAGGCAAAATGGGTGCAGGCCTGAGAACACTGCCTGCCTTCAAAATGGCCCCTTGCCCCCAGGCACATGGCCAGGGCCTGCCTGTACCAGCACTCAAAATGGCCCCCACCCACATGGCCAGTCCCAACAACACCCCCAAAAAGTCGAAAAACACATAAAAATCATCACAATCCCATGCCATCCATGCCCTCAATGATGTTTAAATTCAAGCCACCTCACAGAAAGTCTAGGCCCATGCAACACTGAGTACCCCTGGGCATAAGGGATGAAAGCTAGGCAAAATGGGTGCTGGCCTGAGAACACTGCATGCCTTCAAATGGCCCTTTACCCCCCAGCACATGGTCAGGCCCTGCCTGTACCAGCACTCAACATGGCCCCCACCCACATGGCCAGTCCCCATCAACACCCCAGAAAATCGAAAAGCACACAAAAATCAGCACAATCCCATGCCAACCATGCCCTCCATGATGTTTACATTAAAGAGACCCCACAGAAAGACTCAGTCCATGCACCACTCACTACCCCTGGGCAAAAGGCCCCAACAGCAGCCAAAAAAATCGAAAAACACACAAAAATCAGCACAATCCCATGCCATCCATGGCCTAAATTATGTTTAAATTCAAGACACCCCACAGAAAGACTAGGCCCATGCACCACTCACTACCCCTGGGCATAACGGATGAAAGCTAGGCAAAATGGGTGCAGGCCTGAGAACACTGCCTGCCTTCAAAATGGCCCCTTGCCCCCAGCACATGGCCAGGGCCTGCCTGTACCAGCACTCAAAATGGCCCCCACCCACATGGCCAGTGCCAACACCCCCAAAAAGTGGAAAAACACATAAAAATCACCACAATCCCATGCCATTCATGCCCTCAATGATGTTTAAATTCAAGACACCCCACAGAAAGTCTAGGCCCATGCACCACTGAGTACCCCTGGGCATAATGGATGAAAGCTAGGAAAAATGGGTACAGGCCTGAGAACACTGCCTGCCTTCAAAATGGCCCCTTGCCCCCCCAGCACATGGCCAGGCCCTGCCTGTACCAGCACTCAAAATGGCCCCCACCCACATGGCCAGTCCCCATCAACACCCCAGAAAATCGAAAAGCACACATAAATCAGCACAATCCCATGCCATCCATGCCCTCCATGATGATTACATTAAAGAGACCCCACAGAAAGACTCAGTCCATGCACCACTCACTACCCCTCGGCAAAAGGCCCCAACAGCAGCCAAAAAAATCGAAAAACACACAAAAATCAGCACAATCCCATGCCATCCATGGCCTAAATTATGTTTAAATTCAAGACACCCCACAGAAAGACTAGGCCCATGCACCACTCACTACCCCTGGGCATAACGGATGAAAGCTAGGCAAAATGGGTGCAGGCCTGAGAACACTGCCTGCCTTCAAAATGGCCCCTTGCCCCCAGCACATGGCCAGGGCCTGCCTGTACCAGCACTCAAAATGGCCCCCACCCACATGGCCAGTGCCAACACCCCCAAAAAGTCGAAAAACACATAAAAATCACCACAATCCCATGCCCTCAATGATGTTTAAATTCAAGACACCCCACAGAAAGTCTAGGCCCATGCACCACTGAGTACCCCTGGGCATAATGGATGAAAGCTAGGAAAAATGGGTACAGGCCTGAGAACACTGCCTGCCTTCAAAATGGCCCCTTGCCCCCCCAGCACATGGCCAGGCCCTGCCTGTACCAGCACTCAAAATGGCCCCCACCCACATGGCCAGTCCCCATCAACACCCCAAAAAGTCGAAAAACACACAAAAATCAGCACAATCCCATGTCATCCATGCCCTCCATGATGATTACATTAAAGAGACCTCACAGAAAGACTCAGTCCATGCACCACTCACTACCCCTGGGCAAAAGGCCCCAACAGCAGCCAAAAAAATTGAAAAACACACAAAAATCAGCACAATCCCATGCCATCCATGCCCTCAATGATGTTTAAATTCAAGACACCCCACAGAAAGACTAGGCCCATGCACCACTCACTAACTCTGGGCATAAAGGATGAAAGCTAGGCAAAATGGGTGCAGGCCTGAGAACACGGCCTGCCTTCAAAATGGCCCCTTGCCCCCCAGCACATGGCCAGGGCCTGCCTGTACCAGCACTCAAAATGGCCCCCACCCACATGGCCAGTCCCCAACAGCAGCCAAAAAAATCGAAAAACACACAAAAATCAGCACAATCCCATGCCATCCATGCCCTCCATGATGTTTACATTAAAGAGACCCCACAGAAAGACTCAGTCCATATACCACTCACTACCCCTGGGCAAAAGGCCCCAATAGCAGCCAAAAAAATTGAAAAACACACAAAAATCAGCACAATCCCATGTCATCCATGCCCTCAATGATGTTTAAATTTAAGACACCCCACAGAAAGACTAGGCCCATGCACCACTCACTACCCCTGGGCATAAAGGATGAAAGCTAGGCAAAATGGATGCAGGCCTGAGAACACTGCCTGTCTTCAAAATGGCCCCTTGCCCCCCAGCACATGGCCAGGGCCTGCCTGTACCAGCACTCAAAATGGCCCCCACCCACATGGCCAGTCCCCAACAGCAGCCAAAAAGATCGAAAAACACACAAAAATCACCACAATCCAATGCCATCCATGCCCTCCATGATGTTTACATTAAAGAGACCCCACAGAAAGACTCAGTCCATGCACCACTCACTACCCCTGGGCAAAAGGCCCCAACAGCAGCCAAAAAAATTGAAAAACACACAAAAATCAGCACAATCCCATGCCATCCATGCCCTCAATGATGTTTAAATTCAAGACACCCCACAGAAAGACTAGGCCCATGCACCACTCACTAACTCTGGGCATAAAGGATGAAAGCTAGGCAAAATGGGTGCAGGCCTGAGAACACGGCCTGCCTTCAAAATGGCCCCTTGCCCCCCAGCACATGGCCAGGGCCTGCCTGTACCAGCACTCAAAATGGCCCCCACCCACATGGCCAGTCCCCAACAGCAGCCAAAAAAATCGAAAAACACACAAAAATCAGCACAATCCCATGCCATCCATGCCCTCCATGATGTTTACATTAAAGAGACCCCACAGAAAGACTCAGTCCATGTACCACTCACTACCCCTGGGCAAAAGGCCCCAACAGCAGCCAAAAAAATCGAAAAACACACAAAAATCAGCACAATCCCATGTCATCCATGCCCTCAATGATGTTTAAATTCAAGACACCCCACAGAAAGACTAGGCCCATGCACCACTCAATACCCCTGGGCATAAAGGATGAAAGCTAGGCAAAATGGATGCAGGCCTGAGAAAACTGCCTGTCTTCAAAATGGCCCCTTGCCCCCCAGCACATGGCCAGGGCCTGCCTGTACCAGCACTCACAATGGCCCCCATCCACATGGCCAGTCCCCAACAGCAGCCAAAAAGATCGAGAAACACACAAAAATCACCACAATCCAATGCCATCCATGCCCTCCATGATGTTTACATTAAAGAGACCCCACAGAAAGACTCAGTCCATGCACCACTCACTACCCTTGGGCAAAAGGCCCCAACAGCAGCCAAAAAAACTTGAAAAACACACAAAAATCAGCACAATCGCATGCCATCCATGCCCTCAATGATGTTTAAATTCAAGACACCCCACAGGAAGACTAGGCCCATGCACCACTCACTACCCCTGGGCATAAAGGATGAAAGCTAGGCAAAATGGGTGCAGGCCTGAGAACACTGCCTGCCTTCAAAATGGCCCCTTGCCCCCCAGCACATGGCCAGGGCCTGCCTGTAAAAGCACTCACAATGGCCCCCACCCACATGGCCAGTCCCCAACAGCAGCCAAAAAAATCGAAAAACACACAAAAATCACCACAATCCAATGCCATCCATACCCTCAATGATGTTGACATTAAAGAGACCCCACAGAAAGACTCAGTCCATGCACCACTCACTACCCCTGGGCAATAGGCCCCAACAGCAGCCATAAAAATTGAAAAACACACAAAAATCAGCACAATCCAATGCCATCCATGCCCTCCATGATGTTTACATTAAAGAGACCCCACAGAAAGACTCAGTCCATGCACCACTCACTACCCTTGGGCAAAAGGTCCCAACAGCAGCCAAAAAAATCGAAAAACACACAAAAATCAGCACAATCGCATGCCATCCATGCCCTCAATGATGTTTAAATTCAAGACACCCCACAGGAAGACTAGGCCCATGCACCACTCAGTACCCCTGGGCATAAAGGATGAAAGCTAGGCAAAATGGGTGCAGGCCTGAGAACACTGCCTGCCTTCAAAATGGCCCCTTGCCCCCCAGCACATGGCCAGGGCCTGCCTGTACCAGCACTCAAAATGGCACCCACCCACATGGCGAGTCCCCAACAGCAGCCAAAAAATCGAAAAAACACACAAAAATCACCACAATCCAATGCCATCCATACCCTCCATGATGTTTACATTAAAGAGACCCCACAGAAAGGCTCAGTCCATGCACCACTCACTACCTCTGGGCAAAAGGCCCCAACAGCAGCCAAAGAAATTGAAAAACACACAAAAATCAGCACAATCCCATGCCATCCATGCCCTCCATGATGTTGACATTAAAGAGACCCCACAGAAAGACTCAGTCCATGCACCTCTCACTACCCCTGGGCAATAGGCCCCAACAGCAGCCATAAAAATCGAAAAACACACAAAAATCAGCACAATCCCATGCCATCCATGCCCTCCATGATGTTTACAATAAAGAGACCCCACAGAAAGACTCAGTCCATGCACCACTCACTACCCCTGGGCAAAAGGCCCCAACAGCAGCCAAAAAAATCAAAATACACACAAAAAACAGCACATTCCATGCCCTCAATGATGTTTAAATTCAAGACACCCCACAGAAAGACTAGGCCCATGCACCACTCACTACCCCTGGGCATAAAGGATGAAAGTTAGGCAAAATGGGTGCAGGCCTGAGAACACTGCCTGCCTTCAAAAAAGCCCCTTGCCCCCCAGCACATGGCCAGGGCCTGCCTGTACCAGCAGTCACAATGGCCCCCATCCACATGGCCAGTCCCCAACAGCAGCCAAAAAAATCAAAAAACACACAAAAATCACCACAATCCAATAACATCCATGCCCTCCATGATGTTTACATTAAAGAGACCCCACAGAAAGACTCAGTCCATGCACCACTCACTACCTTTGGGCAAAAGGCCCCAACAGCAGCCAAAAAAATCGAAAAACACACAAAAATCAGCACAATCCCATGCGATCCATGCCCTCAATGATGTTTAAATTCAAGACACCCCACAGGAAGACTAGGCCCATGGACCATTCACTACCCCTGGGCATAAAGGATGAAAGCTAGGCAAAATGGGTGCTGGCCTGAGAACACTGCCTGCCTTCAAAATGGCCCCTTGCCCCCCCAGCACATGGCCAGGGCCTGCCTGTACCAGCACTCACAATGGCCCCCACCCACATGGCCAGTCCCCAACAGCAGCCCAAAAAATCGAAAAACACACAAAAATCAGCACAATCCCATGCCATCCATGCCCTCCATGGTGTTTACATTGAAGAGACCCCACAGAAAGACTCAGTCCATGCACCACTCACTACCCCTGGGCAAAAGGCCCCAACAGCAGCCAAATAAATCGAAAAACACACAAAAATCAGCACAATCCCATGCCATCCATGCCCTCAATGATGTGTAAATTCAAGACACCCCACAGAAAGACTAGGCCCATGCACCACTCACTACCCCTGGGCATAAAGGATGAAAGCTAGGCAAAATGGATGCAGGCCTGAGAACACTGCCTGTCTTCAAAATGGCCCCTTGCCCCCTAGCACATGGCCAGGGCCTGCCTGTACCAGCACTCAAAATGGCACCCACCCACATGGCCAGTCCCCAACAGCAGCCAAAAAAATCGAAAAACACACAAAAATCAGCACAATCCCATGCCATCCATGCCCTCCATGATGTTGACATTAAAGAGACCCCACAGAAAGACTCAGTCCATGCACCACTCACTACCCCTGGGCAAAAGGCCCCAACAGCAGCCATAAAAATCGAAATACACACAAAAATCAGCACAATCCCAAGCCATCCATGGCCTAAATGATGTTCAAATTCAAGACACCCCACAGAAAGACTAGGCCCATGCACCACTCAATACCCCTGGGCATAAAGGATGAAAGCTAGGCAAAATGGGTGCAGGCCTGAGAACACTGCCTGCCTTCAAAATGGCCCCTTGCCCCCCAGCACATGGCCAGCGCCTGCCTGTACCAGCACTCACAATGGCCCCCACCCACATGGCCAGTCCCCAACAGCAGCCCAAAAAATCAAAAAACACACAAAAATCAGCACAATCCCATGCCATCTATGCCCTCCATGGTGTTTACATTGAGGAGACACCACAGAAAGACTCAGTCCATGCACCACTCACTACACCTGGGCAATAGGCCCCAACAGCAGCCATAAAAATTGAAAAACACACAAAAATCAGCACAATCCCATGCCATCCATGCCCTCCATGATGTTTACATTAAAGAGACCCCACAGAAAGACTCAGTCCATGCACCACTCACTACCCTTGGGCAAAAGGCCCCAACAGCAGCCAAAAAAATCGAAAAACACACAAAAATCTGCACAATCGCATGCCATCCATGCCCTCAATGATGTTTAAATTCAAGACACCCCACAGGAAGACTAGGCCCATGCACCACTCACTACCCCTGGGCATAAAGGATGAAAGCTAGGCAAAATGGGTGCAGGCCTGAGAACACTGCCTGCCTTCAAGATGGCCCCTTGCCTCCCAGCACATGGCCAGGGCCTGCCTGTACCAGCATTCACAATGGCCCCCATCCACATAGCCAGTCCCCAACAGCAGCCAAAAAAATCGAAAAACACACAAAAATCAGCACAATCCCATGCCATCCATGCCCTCAATGATGTTTAAATTCAAGACACCCCACAGAAAGACTAGGCCCATGCACCACTCACTACCCCTGGGCATAAAGGATGAAAGCTAGGCAAAATGGATGCAGGCCTGAGAACACTGCCTGTCTCTAAAATGGCCCCTTGCCCACCAGCACATGGCCAGGGCCTGCCTGTACCAGCACTCAAAATGGCACCCACCCACATGGCCAGTCCCCAACAGCAGCCAAAAAAATCGGAAAACACACAAAAATCAGCACAATCCCATGCCATCCATGCCCTCCATGATGTTGACATTAAAGAGACCCCACAGAAAGACTCAGTCCATGCACCTCTCACTACCCCTGGGCAATAGGCCCCAACAGCAGCCATAAAAATCGAAAAACACACAAAAATCAGCACAATCCCATGCCATCCATGCCCTCCATGATGTTTACAATAAAGAGACCCCACAGAAAGACTCAGTCCATGCACCACTCACTACCCCTGGGCAAAAGGCCCCAACAGCAGTCAAAAAAATCAAAATACACACAAAAAACAGCACATTCCATGCCCTCAATGATGTTTAAATTCAAGACACCCCACAGAAAGACTAGGCCCATGCACCACTCACTACCCCTGGGCATAAAGGATGAAAGCTAGACAAAATGGGTGCAGGCCTGAGAACACTGCCTTCCTTCAAAAAAGCCCCTTGCCCCCCAGCACATGGCCAGGGCCTGCCTGTACCAGCAGTCACAATGGCCCCCATCCACATGGCCAGTCCCCAACAGCAGCCAAAAAAATCAAAAAACACACAAAAGTCACCACAATCCAATAACATCCATGCCCTCCATGATGTTTACATTAAAGAGACCCCACAGAAAGACTCAGTCCATGCACCACTCACTACCTTTGGGCAAAAGGCCCCAACAGCAGCCAAAAAAATCGAAAAACACACAAAAATCAGCACAATCCCATGCGATCCATGCCCTCAATGATGTTTAAATTCAAGACACCCCACAGGAAGACTAGGCCCATGGACCATTCACTACCCCTGGGCATAAAGGAAGAAAGCTAGGCAAAATGGGTGCAGGCATGAGAACACTGCCTGCCTTCAAAATGGCCCCTTGCCCCCCAGCACATGGCCAGGGCCTTCCTGTACCAGCACTCACAATGGCCCCCACCCACATGGCCAGTCCCCAACAGCAGCCCAAAAAATCCAAAAACACACAAAAATCAGCACAATCCCATGCTATCCATGCCCTCCATGGTGTTTACATTGAAGAGACCCCACAGAAAGACTCAGTCCATGCACCACTCACTACCCCTGGGCAAAAGGCCCCAACAGCAGCCAAATAAATCGAAAAACACACAAAAATCAGCACAATCCCATGCCATCCATGCCCTCAATGATGTGTAAATTCAAGACACCCCACAGAAAGACTAGGCCCATGCACCACTCACTAACCCTGGGCATAAAGGATGAAAGCTAGGCAAAATGGATGCAGGCCTGAGAACACTACCTGTCTTCAAAATGGCCCCTTGCCCCCTAGCACATGGCCAGGGCCTGCCTGTACCAGCACTCAAAATGGCACCCACCCACATGGCCAGTCCCCAACAGCAGCCAAAAAAATCGAAAAACACACAAAAATCAGCACAATCCCATGCCATCCATGCCCTCCATGATGTTGACATTAAAGAGACCCCACAGAAAGACTCAGTCCATGCACCACTCACTACCCCTGGGCAATAGGCCCCAACAGCAGCCATACAAATCGAAAAACACACAAAAATCAGCACAATCCCATGCCATCCATGCCCTCCATGATGTTTACAATAAAGAGACCCCACAGAAAGACTCAGTCCATGCACCACTCACTACCCCTGGGCAAAAGGCCCCAACAGCAGCCAAAAAAATCAAAATACACACAAAAAACAGCACATTCCATGCCCTCAATGATGTTTAAATTCAAGACACCCCACAGAAAGACTAGGCCCATGCACCACTCACTACCCCTGGGCATAAAGGATGAAAGCTAGGCAAAATGGGTGCAGGCCTGAGAACACTGCCTGCCTTCAAAAAAGCCCCTTGCCCCCCAGCACATGGCCAGGGCCTGCCTGTACCAGCAGTCACAATGGCCCCCATCCACATGGCCAGTCCCCAACAGCAGCCAAAAAAATCAAAAAACACACAAAAATCACCACAATCCAATAACATCCATGCCCTCCATGATGTTTACATTAAAGAGACCCCACAGAAAGACTCAGTCCATGCACCACTCACTACCTTTGGGCAAAAGGCCCCAACAGCAGCCAAAAAAAAATTGAAAAACACACAAAAATCAGCACAATCCCATGCGATCCATGCCCTCAATGATGTTTACATTCAAGACACCCCACAGGAAGACTAGGCCCATGGACCACTCACTACCCCTGGGCATAAAGGATGAAAGCTAGGCAAAATGGGTGCAGGCCTGAGAACACTGCCTGCCTTCAAAATGGCCCCTTGCTCCCCAGCACATGGCCAGGGCCTGCCTGTACCAGCACTCACAATGGCACCCACCCACATGGCCAGTCCCCAACAGCAGCCCAAAAAATCAAAAAACACACAAAAATCAGCACAATCCCATGCCATCCATGCCCTCCATGGTGTTTACATTGAAGAGACCCCACAGAAAGACTCAGTCCATGCACCACTCACTACCCCTGGGCAAAAGGCCCCAACAGCAGCCAAATAAATCGAAAAACACACAAAAATCAGCACAATCCCATGCCATCCATGCCCTCAATGATGTGTAAATTCAAGACACCCCACAGAAAGACTAGGCCCATGCACCACTCACTACCCCTGGGCATAAAGGATGAAAGCTAGGCAAAATGGATGCAGGCCTGAGAACACTGCCTGTCTTCAAAATGGCCCCTTGCCCCCTAGCACATGGCCAGGGCCTGCCTGTACCAGCACTCAAAATGGCACCCACCCACATGGCGAGTCCCCAACAGCAGCCAAAAAATCGAAAAACACACAAAAATCACCACAATCCAATGCCATCCATACCCTCCATGATGTTTACATTAAAGAGACCCCACAGAAAGGCTCAGTCCATGCACCACTCACTACCTCTGGGCAAAAGGCCCCAACAGCAGCCAAAGAAATTGAAAAACACACAAAAATCAGCACAATCCCATGCCATCCATGCCCTCCATGATGTTGACATTAAAGAGACCCCACAGAAAGACTCAGTCCATGCACCACTCACTACCCCTGGGCAATAGGCCCCAACAGCAGCCATAAAAATCGAAAAACACACAAAAATCAGCACAATCCCATGCCATCCATGCCCTCCATGATGTTTACAATAAAGAGACCCCACAGAAAGACTAGGCCCATGCACCACTCACTACCCCTGGGCATAAAGGATGAAAGCTAGGCAAAATGGGTGCAGGCCTGAGAACACTGCCTGCCTTCAAAATAGCCCCTTGCCTCCCAGCACATGGCCAGGGCCTGCCTGTACCAGCATTCACAATGGCCCCCATCCACATTGCCAGTGCCCAACAGCAGCCAAAAAAATCGAAAAACACACAAAAATCACCACAATCCAATGCCATCCATGCCCTCCATGATGTTTACATTAAAGAGACCCCACAGAAAGACTCAGTCCATGTACCACTCACTACCCCTGGGCAAAAGGCCCCAACAGCAGCCAAAAAAATCGAAAAACACACAAAAATCAGCACAATCCCATGCCATCCATGCCCTCAATGATGTTTAAATTCAAGACACCCCACAGAAAGACTAGGCCCATGCACCACTCACTACCCCTGGGCATAAAGGATGAAAGCTAGGCAAAATGGATGCAGGCCTGAGAACACTGCCTGTCTTCAAAATGGCCCCTTGCCCCCCAGCACATGGCCAGGGCCTGCCTGTACCAGCACTCAAAATGGCACCCACCCACATGGCCAGTCCCCAACAGCAGCCAAAAAAATCGAAAAACACACAAAAATCAGCACAATCCCATGCCGTCCATTCCCTCCATGATGTTGACATTAAAGAGACCCCACAGAAAGACTCAGTCCATGCACCTCTCACTACCCCTGGGCAATAGGCCCCAACAGCAGCCATAAAAATCGAAAAACACACAAAAATCAGCACAATCCCATGCCATCCATGCCCTCCACGATGTTTACAATAAAGAGACCCCACAGAAAGACTCAGTCCATGCACCACTCACTACCCCTGGGCAAAAGGCCCCAACAGCAGCCAAAAAAATCAAAATACACACAAAAAACAGCACATTCCATGCCCTCAATGATGTTTAAATTCAAGACACCCCACAGAAAGACTAGGCCCATGCACCACTCACTACCCCTGGGCATAAAGGATGAAAGCTAGGCAAAATGGGTGCAGGCCTGAGAACACTGCCTGCCTTCAAAAAAGCCCCTTGCCCCCCAGCACATGGCCAGGGCCTGCCTGTACCAGCAGTCACAATGGCCCCCATCCACATGGCCAGTCCCCAACAGCAGCCAAAAAAATCAAAAAACACACCAAATTCACCACAATCCAATAACATCCATGCCCTCCATGATGTTTACATTAAAGAGACCCCACAGAAAGACTTAGTCCATGCACCACTCACTACCTTTGGGCAAAAGGCCCCAACAGCAGCCAAAAAAATCGAAAAACACACAAAAATCAGCACAATCCCATGCGATCCATGCCCATAATGATGTTTAAATTCAAGACACCCCACAGGAAGACTAGGCCCATGGACCACTCACTACCCCTGGGCATAAAGGATGAAAGCTAGGCAAAATGGATGCAGGCCTGAGAACACTGCCTGTCTTCAAAATGGCCCCTTGCCCCCTAGCACATGGCCAGGGCCTGCCTGTACCAGCACTCAAAATGGCACCCACCCACATGGCGAGTCCCCAACAGCAGCCAAAAAATCGAAAAACACACAAAAATCACCACAATCCAATGCCATCCATACCCTCCATGATGTTTACATTAAAGAGACCCCACAGAAAGGCTCAGTCCATGCACCACTCACTACCTCTGGGCAAAAGGCCCCAACAGCAGCCAAATAAATTGAAAAACACACAAAAATCAGCACAATCCCATGCCATCCATGCCCTCCATGATGTTGACATTAAAGAGACCCCACAGAAAGACTCAGTCCATGCACCACTCACTACCCCTGGGCAATAGGCCCCAACAGCAGCCATAAAAATCGAAAAACACACAAAAATCAGCACAATCCCATGCCATCCATGCCCTCCATGATGTTTACAATAAAGAGACCCCACAGAAAGACTAGGCCCATGCACCACTCACTACCCCTGGGCATAAAGGATGAAAGCTAGGCAAAATGGGTGCAGGCCTGAGAACACTGCCTGCCTTCAAAATAGCCCCTTGCCTCCCAGCACATGGCCAGGGCCTGCCTGTACCAGCATTCACAATGGCCCCCATCCACATTGCCAGTGCCCAACAGCAGCCAAAAAAATCGAAAAACACACAAAAATCACCACAATCCAATGCCATCCATGCCCTCCATGATGTTTACATTAAAGAGACCCCACAGAAAGACTCAGTCCATGTACCACTCACTACCCCTGGGCAAAAGGCCCCAACAGCAGCCAAAAAAATCGAAAAACACACAAAAATCAGCACAATCCCATGCCATCCATGCCCTCAATGATGTTTAAATTCAAGACACCCCACAGAAAGACTAGGCCCATGCACCACTCACTACCCCTGGGCATAAAGGATGAAAGCTAGGCAAAATGGATGCAGGCCTGAGAACACTGCCTGTCTTCAAAATGGCCCCTTGCCCCCCAGCACATGGCCAGGGCCTGCCTGTACCAGCACTCAAAATGGCACCCACCCACATGGCCAGTCCCCAACAGCAGCCAAAAAAATCGAAAAACACACAAAAATCAGCACAATCCCATGCCGTCCATTCCCTCCATGATGTTGACATTAAAGAGACCCCACAGAAAGACTCAGTCCATGCACCTCTCACTACCCCTGGGCAATAGGCCCCAACAGCAGCCATAAAAATCGAAAAACACACAAAAATCAGCACAATCCCATGCCATCCATGCCCTCCACGATGTTTACAATAAAGAGACCCCACAGAAAGACTCAGTCCATGCACCACTCACTACCCCTGGGCAAAAGGCCCCAACAGCAGCCAAAAAAATCAAAATACACACAAAAAACAGCACATTCCATGCCCTCAATGATGTTTAAATTCAAGACACCCCACAGAAAGACTAGGCCCATGCACCACTCACTACCCCTGGGCATAAAGGATGAAAGCTAGGCAAAATGGGTGCAGGCCTGAGAACACTGCCTGCCTTCAAAAAAGCCCCTTGCCCCCCAGCACATGGCCAGGGCCTGCCTGTACCAGCAGTCACAATGGCCCCCATCCACATGGCCAGTCCCCAACAGCAGCCAAAAAAATCAAAAAACACACAAAATTCACCACAATCCAATAACATCCATGCCCTCCATGATGTTTACATTAAAGAGACCCCACAGAAAGACTCAGTCCATGCACCACTCACTACCTTTGGGCAAAAGGCCCCAACAGCAGCCAAAAAAATCGAAAAACACACAAAAATCAGCACAATCCCATGCGATCCATGCCCATAATGATGTTTAAATTCAAGACACCCCACAGGAAGACTAGGCCCATGGACCACTCACTACCCCTGGGCATAAAGGATGAAAGCTAGGCAAAATGGGTGCAGGCCTGAGAACACTGTCTGCCTTCAAAATGGCCCCTTGCCCCCCAGCACATGGCCAGGGCCTGCCTGTACCAGCACTCAAAATGGCACCCACCCACATGGCGAGTCCCCAACAGCAGCCAAAAAATCGAAAAACACACAAAAATCACCACAATCCAATGCCATCCATACCCTCCATGATGTTTACATTAAAGAGACCCCACAGAAAGGCTCAGTCCATGCACCACTCACTACCTCTGGGCAAAAGGCCCCAACAGCAGCCAAAGAAATTGTAAAACACACAAAAATCAGCACAATCCCATGCCATCCATGCCCTCCATGATGTTGACATTAAAGAGACCCCACAGAAAGACTCAGTCCATGCACCACTCACTACCCCTGGGCAATAGGCCCCAACAGCAGCCATAAAAATCGAAAAACACACAAAAATCAGCACAATCCCATGCCATCCATGCCCTCCATGATGTTTACAATAAAGAGACCCCACAGAAAGACTAGGCCCATGCACCACTCACTACCCCTGGGCATAAAGGATGAAAGCTAGGCAAAATGGGTGCAGGCCTGAGAACACTGCCTGCCTTCAAAATAGCCCCTTGCCTCCCAGCACATGGCCAGGGCCTGCCTGTACCAGCATTCACAATGGCCCCCATCCACATTGCCAGTGCCCAACAGCAGCCAAAAAAATCGAAAAACACACAAAAATCACCACAATCCAATGCCATCCATGCCCTCCATGATGTTTACATTAAAGAGACCCCACAGAAAGACTCAGTCCATGTACCACTCACTACCCCTGGGCAAAAGGCCCCAACAGCAGCCAAAAAAATCGAAAAACACACAAAAATCAGCACAATCCCATGCCATCCATGCCCTCAATGATGTTTAAATTCAAGACACCCCACAGAAAGACTAGGCCCATGCACCACTCACTACCCCTGGGCATAAAGGATGAAAGCTAGGCAAAATGGATGCAGGCCTGAGAACACTGCCTGTCTTCAAAATGGCCCCTTGCCCCCCAGCACATGGCCAGGGCCTGCCTGTACCAGCACTCAAAATGGCACCCACCCACATGGCCAGTCCCCAACAGCAGCCAAAAAAATCGAAAAACACACAAAAATCAGCACAATCCCATGCCATCCATTCCCTCCATGATGTTGACATTAAAGAGACCCCACAGAAAGACTCAGTCCATGCACCTCTCACTACCCCTGGGCAATAGGCCCCAACAGCAGCCATAAAAATCGAAAAACACACAAAAATCAGCACAATCCCATGCCATCCATGCCCTCCACGATGTTTACAATAAAGAGACCCCACAGAAAGACTCAGTCCATGCACCACTCACTACCCCTGGGCAAAAGGCCCCAACAGCAGCCAAAAAAATCAAAATACACACAAAAAACAGCACATTCCATGCCCTCAATGATGTTTAAATTCAAGACACCCCACAGAAAGACTAGGCCCATGCACCACTCACTACCCCTGGGCATAAAGGATGAAAGCTAGGCAAAATGGGTGCAGGCCTGAGAACACTGCCTGCCTTCAAAAAAGCCCCTTGCCCCCCAGCACATGGCCAGGGCCTGCCTGTACCAGCAGTCACAATGGCCCCCATCCACATGGCCAGTCCCCAACAGCAGCCAAAAAAATCAAAAAACACACAAAATTCACCACAATCCAATAACATCCATGCCCTCCATGATGTTTACATTAAAGAGACCCCACAGAAAGACTCAGTCCATGCACCACTCACTACCTTTGTGCAAAAGGCCCCAACAGCAGCCAAAAAAATCGAAAAACACACAAAAATCAGCACAATCCCATGCGATCCATGCCCTCAATGATGTTTAAATTCAAGACACCCCACAGGAAGACTAGGCCCATGGACCACTCACTACCCCTGGGCATAAAGGATGAAAGCTAGGCAAAATGGGTGCAGGCCTGAGAACACTGTCTGCCTTCAAAATGGCCCCTTGCCCCCCAGCACATGGCCAGGGCCTGCCTGTACCAGCACTCACAATGGCCCCCACCCACATGGCCAGTCCCCAACAGCAGCCCAAAAAATCAAAAAACACACAAAAATCAGCACAATCCCATGCCATCCATGCCCTCCATGGTTTTTACATTGAAGAGACCCCACAGAAAGACTCAGCCCATGCACCACTCACTACCCCTGGGCAAAAGGCCCCAACAGCAGCCAAATAAATCGAAAAACACACAAAAATCAGCACAATCCAATGCCCTCCATGCCCTCAATGATGTGTAAATTCAAGACACCCCACAGAAAGACTAGGCCCATGCACCACTCACTACCCCTGGGCATAAAGGATGAAAGCTAGGCAAAATGGATGCAGGCCTGAGAACACTGCCTGTCTTCAAAATGGCCCCTTGCCCCCTAGCACATGCCCAGGGCCTGCCTGTACCAGCACTCAAAATGGCACCCACCCACATGGCCAGTCCCCAACAGCAGCCACAAAAATCGAAAAACACACAAAAATCAGCACAATCCCATGCCATCCATGCCCTCCATGATGTTGACATTAAAGAGACCCCACAGAAAGACTCAGTCCATGCACCACTCACTACCCCTGGGCAATAGGCCCCAACAGCAGCCATAAAAATCCAAAAACACACACAAATCAGCACAATCCCATGCCATCCATGCCCTCCATGATGTTTACAATAAAGAGACCCCACAGAAAGACTCAGTCCATGCACCACTCACTACCCCTGGGCAAAAGGCCCCAACAGCAGCCAAAACAATCGAAATACACACAAAAATCAGCACATCCCATGCCATCCATGCCCTCAATGATGTTTAAATTCAAGACACCCCACAGAAAGACTAGACCCAGGCACCACTCACTACCCCTGGGCATAAAGGATGAAAGCTAGGCAAAATGGGTGCAGGCCTGAGAACACTGCCTGCCTTCAAAAAAGCCCCTTGCCCCCAGCACATGGCCAGGGCCTGCCTGTACCAGCACTCACAATGGCCCCCATCCACATGGCCAGTCCCCAACAGCAGCCAAAAAAATCGAAAAACACACAAAAATCACCATAATCCAATGCCATCCATGCCCTCCATGATGTTTACATTGAAGAGACCCCATAGAAAGACTCAGTCCATGCACCACTCACTACCCCTGGGCAAAAGGCCCCAACAGCAGCCAAAAAAATCAAAATACACACAAAAAACAGCACATTCCATGCCCTCAATGATGTTTAAATTCAAGACACCCCACAGAAAGACTAGGCCCATGCACCACTCACTACCCCTGGGCATAAAGGATGAAAGCTAGGCAAAATGGGTGCAGGCCTGAGAACACTGCCTGCCTTCAAAAAAGCCCCTTGCCCCCCAGCACATGGCCAGGGCCTGCCTGTACCAGCAGTCACAATGGCCCCCATCCACATGGCCAGTCCCCAACAGCAGCCAAAAAAATCAAAAAACACACAAAATTCACCACAATCCAATAACATCCATGCCCTCCATGATGTTTACATTAAAGAGACCCCACAGAAAGACTCAGTCCATGCACCACTCACTACCTTTGGGCAAAAGGCCCCAACAGCAGCCAAAAAAATCGAAAAACACACAAAAATCAGCACAATCCCATGCGATCCATGCCCTCAATGATGTTTAAATTCAAGACACCCCACAGGAAGACTAGGCCCATGGACCACTCACTACCCCTGGGCATAAAGGATGAAAGCTAGGCAAAATGGGTGCAGGCCTGAGAACACTGTCTGCCTTCAAAATGGCCCCTTGCCCCCCAGCACATGGCCAGGGCCTGCCTGTACCAGCACTCACAATGGCCCCCACCCACATGGCCAGTCCCCAACAGCAGCCCAAAAAATCAAAAAACAGTCAAAAAGGCCTCATATCCAAATATCCAGCAGCATCCACAAAAAGTAATCCTTCCAGGTCAAGATCCAAATGAAAGTGACCAGTACATGGAGAAAGCACCGGGAGGAGCCTGCTGGACAGGAACAGGAAGTTGGAGATTGTGGGGCACTTCCTTCCTCCCACCCCCCCTCCCCCAAAATGGACTCCTTGCAAAAAAATTGCAGGCAAATGTCAACCTGAGGAGTTATTTTGATAAAAATCATCATTTTCAGAAGGTTTATGCTGCTTGCTGGTGGATTTCTTGTGCAGAATTGTAAATTTTGCAATTTCGCGAGTGCGAGATTTTTGCTGCCCGCCGCACCTACGTGTTCACAATGGCGAACTCTCGCGATGCGTGCTGTGCAAGGTGGCAAGCCGCGATGACGTAATCGCGGTCGCCAAACTCCCGCGGGATCCCGCAGCAAGATCCAAAATGGAGCAGCCCACGCAAAATATGGAGAAAAACAACTCTGCAAACGCTGAATGACGGTAAGTGAACGCCGCGCGCCGCAATATTGCATCACCAAGCAAAAAAATCCGCTGCGTGCGAATTTGCGGATTTTCGGCAAATTCGTGAGAGTTCGCGGATTGCGAATTTGCCGAAAATCCGCAAATTCCGCGAGCGGAACGGATTGTACGCCCATGCTTAATTGTCGTGCCTAAAATGGTGGAACACCTGCGTACTGTGCTAGATTCGGGTCAAACGACGGCGCTTGTGTTATTTGATCTTAGCGCCGCCTTTGATACCGTTTCTCACAGGATTCTTCTTCAGCGCCTGGAGGAAGTTGGCATCATAGGGCCTGCCCTCCAGTGGTTCCGCTCCTTTCTTGCCGATTGATCTTTCTGCGTGGCTATTCCGCCCCACCAGTCCAAATTCCACCCTCTGGGCCTTGGGGTTCCCCAGGGATCCTCACTGAGCCCCACGTTGTTCAATCTATACGTGAGGCCGTTGGCTGATGTCGTCAAGCAGTGGGGCATGACTATGGTCTCATATGCTGACGACACTCAGTTGGCGGTCACGCTCAGCAGGGACTCTCGTCTGGATGCCCCAAGGTTCCAGAATGGACTTCGGGCGGTTGCCAGCTGGATGAATTCCAACTGTCTCTAGCTGAACGCAAAAAAAACAGAGATCAAGATCATCGGCAAGCAGGCGGAACTCTGGGGCGACATGTGGTGGCCTCTTGAACTTGGGACCACCCCGGCTCCGGTATTGGAGATAACAAATCTCGGGGTGTGGTTAGATCCTGCCCTTAGCTTCGTTTGTCACACCAAGAGAACTGCTGCATGCTGTTTTGGCATTTTGCGAGGTCTAAGACCAGTCTTGAAATTTTTTGACGCCTCAACCAGGTAGCTTGTGGTGCAGGCAACGGTGATTTCTCGGCTTGACTACGCCAGCTCCCTCCTGGTAGGGGTAAACCAGGCTGAAATCATACGCCTGCAACGTGTTCAGAACGCGGCAGCCAGAGCAGTGGTGGGTCTGCCCAGGTTCTCTTCGGTTGCTAACACCTTGCGTTCCCTTCATTGGCTGCCGGTTAAGCAGAGGATTCAATTTAAAGTGCTTTGCCTGTCTTTAAAAATCCTCAAGGGCTCCTCTGCCCAGATTCTTACTTACCTTTTGTCTCCGTACGTTCCTGCCCATTCTTTAAGATCTTTGAGCCATGAACTTGCAGTGGTTCCTCGGTTCAAGCTTAGCCGAGCTGGAGGCCGCTCATTTCGAGTGCGGGCTGCGGTCTTGTGGAATTCCCTTCCTTTAAAGATCCGTGCGCTGGAGGATCTTCTTTCATTTCGTAGGGCCATTAAGACCTTTCTATTTCCTTGAACCTGTTGGCTCTTTCAGTCTGCTGCCTTCTTAGTTGTGTTGTGTTGTCTACCTTGTCAAGCGCCAGGACGCTCCTTCGCTGGAGCAGCTGTGCGCGATATAAGTCCCCATAACATAACATAACATATCATAACATAACATAACATAACATAAAAAGGTGTGTACCCTTTAATTGTATATGCACCTTTGTTAAAGTTTAAAAAAATGTTTGCTTCGGAGAATTCTTTCAAATCAGGGCTTTGAGCATGGATGAACTTACAGAGTGTTTTTTTAATGACAAACCGCATACGAGCACTAGACATTAACTTTCTGATCCATTTTGAAGGGACCTGACTTCTGCACAGTGGTCAAGTTGCAGTGTTGGACATGAGCAGACCACTGTCCATTCTCAGCTTCCCCACTTGATCAAACGGTATGATTCCGGCCAAGTTATATCTACGTTCCAATCAATTGACATTTGGGAGTCGGAAGAATGGTAGTCCCTAGTAATTTCTTCAATGTTTCTGGCAGTTGATTGCATCTGTTCAATTAGCTTAAAGACAGAAGGATTTTATTTGTGACCAGGCACATCATCCCTTGGATCAAAGTTGCTGGGAAGTAAAAAAAAATAAAAAAAAGCATTGGCAATGCGAATAGATCTCACCTATGTGAGTTATTGGGTTTGTCAATGTTTTGAGACCAGTAGCACACTTATCCATCCATCCAGCCACTGGTCACCTATTCATCCATACCTCCACCCTCCCTTTCACTCATCTATCCATTCTTTCACTCATCGATCCTTACATCCATCCTTGCACTCATTCATTCAGCCATATTTTCGCTCATCCGCCCACCCTTTCACTCACCCTTCAATCTATCATTTAACTCCACACAAACATCAATCCATGTACCCTTTCACTCATCCATTAATCTTATCATTCACTCATCCAGCGATAATTTCTCTTATCATTCCTCCCCTTTCACTTATCAAACCCCCTTTTACTCATGAACCAATCAGCCTTTCATCCATCCCCTCTTCACTCATCCATCTATTCTTTCCCTCATCATCCGTACATTCATCCTTTCATGCATCCATCCAGCCTTTCACTGACCCAATCATTCACCCTTTCACTCACACATCCATCAATCCTTCCTTTAACTCACTCAAGCACCCCCCTTTCGCAGTGGCGGTGCGTCCATTGGGGGCGTTGGGGCGTTGCCCCTCTAGCCTGGATGACCGCCGACTGAACTAGTGCCAACATGTTATAATAAAATAAATATAATTGAAACCAATTAAAAAATGTATCGTGCTGAGCGCACTAATGCCCCGGGAGAAGCCCGACAGGATAGGGCATTCATAAGGAAGTGGGCCGGGCCGGCCCGTGGGGGGCGGGGCTGGTGCTGCGACAGGCAGGCAGCGCACAGGCCAGTGGGTGACAGTCTGCGAGTGCGCATGCAAAAGGCCGGAGTAGTCCTGATTTCGACTGGCCCGCGCATGCGCACACTTTAGACTCCCCCCCCCTCCCCTCTAGCACTATGGATATACTAGGCATGGACCCGGGCCCGGGTCTCAAAGTGGGCAGATTTCAGTCTGCTCTTAAGCCAATCCTGGCGCAGTGGCGCTGCTAACGCTGCGCCAGGATTGGCTGCTGCAGCAGGATGGTGCCGCGCGTGGGTGTTTGTCGGTGATTGGCCATTCATTGTCCCTCGTCACTACGCGGCGTGCTGGAATCATGATGCCAGATGCCCAGTCTGTGGACTCGACCGCCTGCTGCCAGTGCCACCCAACACGTAAGTTATAACTTAACTTTACTTATGATCATGTCATGATGACCAATCTGCTGTTTTGTTTCGTTATTATTTATACGTAACGTCCGTCACTCTGTCTCTCGACTCTCGCAAGATAACTTTCTCGTGCTCTCCGTGTCCCGCTCTCTTATTCTTTATTTTTGTTCCTCGCTCAGTCGCTTCGTTTCTTCTTCTGCCTGGCTGCCACTCCTTATTTCTCTCTCACCCCAGTATCAGCCTCGGCTCCGGGCCTCCGGCTCTACTCCTCCTGTGCAGTCTGCTCAATAATAGTAGTATTATTTGCGCAAGGTCACTGGTTTGGGATTGGGACTAGGCCTAATTGGGACAGAGAAATAATAAACTGAGCAATGAGCAGGCAGAGCGCCTGCTGCTGTGCCTGCCTTTCCTTCCTCCCTCCCTCCCTCCCCACCTCCTGGGTCCGACTGGGACAGAATTAGAAAGCAAGCCCGGGCACCAAAATAAAAGTACCCCCGGCCGTTAGCGGATAGGATAGCTAAACAGTGGCCCCATGGGCCATGTTTGCAAATCGGGCAGTTGGGAACTTTTAAAGACTGCACACCATATAATTGTTTAATTTGTTTTGCGAGTAATGCAATGCTGCATTGATTTGTGCTTGCTCCGCCTGCCGCCAAAGTTTGTGTTGTGGTAATATTAGAAAATCAACAGTAGAATCCGGCCCACAGTCAGCCCCCCCCCCCAAAAAAATGTCCTGGCTGTTAGACCGGCCAATCGGGCCCTGACTGCCTGGTGACCCTGTTGGCCGACCCCGTTCTCCTCCACAGGCCACGGCCACTCTCACATCATGAAGGAGACAAAGGGAGTGGGCTGCATTGATAATTTTTGCATGGGCTGCTTTTGTTTGCCCAGTACGGCCCTCGTTCAGGCTGTCTTGATCTATAAATGGAAATCCCATTCGAGCGAGTGACAAACAAACCTGTGATTGATGGATATGAAGTATAGAAAAAAAATACAAATTACCGGAACTGGGCAATTTCTAACCAAAATTGTAATATGTACATTGCCGTTGTAAATGCAAAAATTCAGTGTCTTCACAGAGCCTGTGTCTACCTACCCACAGCGTCTGTGACAGGAATCACCCATGCCTGCCAGGATTAATGCATGGCCGGCTATGCCTGAAATTCTATTCCACCCTATGTCCATTCCACCAGTACCTACAACTCTCAGTGCCCGTGCCTCTGTTTCACAGTGTCTCCGCGTCCCCGTGCCTCCCTCATGTGTGCCTCTACGTCCGTGTGCCTCCATCATGTCTGTGTCTTACACTCCTTGCATACCCCTGTACCTATATTTCTCAGCTCCTATGCTAAGAGCGATCGAGAGTGGAAGTCGATGCCAAGTTATCAAAGGAGAGATCTTGGGATGCATCATTCAACTGCGGACTCAGAGGGCTATTCCTTACGTGCTGCAGGTGCAGCGGCGCCAGGGGTGAGGGAACGGGAATGTTCACCACGGTTAGTGGTTGTGCTTTTTACTATGGGACAGTGGTCAGTGGGGTGAGGGTCCGATTTCCTTCCTGCATTGTGGTTCACTGAACCCTTGGTACGCTACAGGATACAGGGATAAGGGGAAGCAGCACAGGTGGAGTGGGACATCTATGTTTAGGAAAGCAAAAGAGTGTGGAAAGGGAGAGAGAGGAAGGCAGTTTTCCTACAGCCACACATCCTAATGTAGTGCAGGTTGGAGGGAAGGAAGCATCTGGTTCCTTTAGGCAGCCTCCTGCGTATGGACAGCTACGGGCAGGTGTCCTGAGTGTGGAATCCTTGCACCAAAATTCAGTGAATGCTCTTAGCATGAACATTATTGCAAAGTAACATTCTGGCCGATTGTCCACTTCTAGATACACTGCAAGCACAGCAGAGCATGTTTTTGTGTCATTTTGATATGTTTGTGGCTCGTGAGGGGTGGGTCAGTGAAGCATGGTTGTGAGATGGAAGATGACGATGTAGAAATTATGTCTTGGGGTATTTTTTAATTTAATGGGCACTGTTCGCACTCTGGGGTGACTCAAAGCAGGGGGAGTTATTAGTTAGGGTATGTTGTTGTAATAGTGAGGCTTGGCTGCCATACTGTATGTTCTTGAACAAAAGCTGCAGATTTGTTGTCAAAATACATTTGATTTACGCTGTCAGTTTGGGTCTGTGGTTTATGTGCAGTCCCGCCCACGTGCTCATTTATTTCTGACAGCTTTGCGGCTTCTGCTCTCAAGTAAAATGTTTACTTAATTTATATTAATATACCACAGTCAAGAGCCACTCCTCCATGTGCATCCATCGAGCTCTTCTTGCCACGCCCCAGTTTATGGTGTTACTGTGGGCACTGTGCTGCGTGCCCAGAAGCAGATTAGGTTCACACTGTGTGTGATTCTGTTGAGGGGTATTCCATTCTGGATCTCTTATTTATTTGGTATGTACTTTTCTTTTTTTATAGAGTTTTATATAGGATATCAGAGCGCTTTACATAGCACCAGTTGCATTACATGAGGAGCTCCAATCCTTCCGTGTTAGGCCTAAGAGAAACCAGTGCAGCCCTCACACTCTTGCTTTTACCACTGATGAATGCCACATTTAAGTTGCACAAGCGAGAGAGAGAGATCAGAGTTTTTTGTCTAATTGAAGTTTTGATTCATGGAAAGGTAGCACAGAAGGCTGTTAGAAAGCTCTGTGGCTGTGGTTATACTGAATAAGCAGCTACCTATGTTATATGACAGCTCTTTAATAATGTAATACCTGCACTTTCACAATTGCTTTATTAACCTTCCTGCTTTCTCAAATTTGCTTGAAAATGCACCATTTTTCCACTATTTTTTCAAAACCCTCCTTAGGGGGTTCGGGCTCGTTCGCTACGCTCGCTCGCTACGGGGCAGTATGATTATCAGTTTCCGCCACACCACTTTCAAATGTCACCAGCCGCCACTGCCCTTTCGCCTTAATTGCGAGCATTTGTCTGCCTAGTTGCAGACAGAAGAGGCCCATCAAGAACTCCACCCCTCCTTTAGCTGATAAAGGGGGGCTTCACGGCGCCTCTGCTGGGGGGTCTACAGCTGTGGAACAGGCGCATACCATTTCAGTTAGTCCATATTTTATTTTTTTATGCGAAACTGTTTTGTTTTAGTGATCGGCGCACAGCAATATACACTCTTGGTACCACCAAGGATAAAAGCTCTGTGAGCAGTGCCGAATTAAGATCTTTAAAGGCCCTAAGCACTTAAAAGATTTTGATGCCCCCTTCCCCCATATATATCTGATTCAATATATAAATAACAATAAACCATAAAATATAATTTTATTTTTCGAAATGAATCAAAACTTACAGTAAAATGGAAAATAATGTATATTTTTGAATACTTCCACTTTATTTATAGGCTCAGCTGCACCATTTACAGCTTTGCACCATATGGTCCATGGTAAATCCGGCAATGGAAAATGTCTGTGGTGCCCCCCCTCGCTCTCTTCCCTTAATGCCGTGAGCACGTGCTTATTTCGCTTAATGGTTAATCCAGCCCTGTCTGTGAGTAATCCAGGGGTATTTAAAGTAGATTCTGTAAATCCTAATAATCACCGCACGTATAGCCAAAAGTAAATATCATTACAGTATTTGACTTTTCAAACCTCAGCAGAACTTTGAGGTAGTAGGTTTTTGGGAAATTGCATCAAGTATATTTTTTTAACTTTCAAAAATTGTGAAATAGTGCCATGTGTGTCCAGCTTTGGGACAACGGTCGAAAATGAAACCGTACACCTAAACTTTGGACTGTGCTACCTCTTAGGTGCGGTTCTAATGTGTGGCTTGCCATGGTCTTTGTTTACAATGTGCTTTTCATAGCGCTTGCAACAGTGTCTCGCTGGTTTGTAGCACTGCGAATATCAGTGCTCACTATCCATATTGAGGTCTGGCGTCAGTTGCACGTGCACAATTTAGATTTTACTAAACTTATATATGTAGGATTATTAAATATAAGGGCTTTCATTAAGTCCTCTTTATCAGTTGTTCTGTTGTTGTAACCAGGGCACAAGTCCTATAAAAAGAAGTGGGGGGAATGTCCAAGTTAGGCAGTATACAGGTGACATCATGACACGTGCCATCACAGCCCATGACGTCATGACGCGTGACATTTCACATGGCATAACAGGAAGTGACCTCACTGGAAGTGACATCACAAGAAGTGACATCAGACACTAAGATCTCACACATATGTTTATCAGGTGTATCATAATTGCATTTAAGTGCATTATGATATTTAAAAAAATGAGATTTGTAGTCGGTTGTGCCAAAATAGTGGCGCAATCCTGATGCAAAATCTGGGCCTCAACTAATAATTTGTTTTTTTAAACCTTGCCACAAAGAAATTGGCAACAAGGACACGTGTGGTAGTAGATCTGTTCTGCTTATTTGGTTGTAAAATCAGCATTTTAAAAAATATTATGGGGTTAAGGCATCTGCTGCAGAGATGCCCAGTAAATCTTCTCAGGGAAAATTAATAATGGTGAGATAACTTTGGAGGTTAATGCATTTGTTGAAGTGATCTGCGTTTTGTGTAGTCCCAAATTTGAATCAAAGTATTATAGAAGATCAAGTTGTCTCCTGCAAAATATAACGACCCACTCTTCTTGGAGGGAGGGCGGGGGGGGGGAGAACAGGGCATTTTGGGATTGTTGAACCTCCATTTTGTTGCTACTTGCTTTGGGTGAGTTATTCATGATATTGCAACACACATGGTGTGCATCTTATACAATATTGTGAGCATAAATGTACCACTTAATTATGCAATGGTGCCATGATATGTGTATGATATAACTTTGCCATCTGAAAATACAATAAAATATGTTTTTTTTAAAAGTTGTCTCCTGCAAAGCACACCATATAACATGCAGATCACAGATTTTTATTTTATGTAGATAGGTAAGTGGATAACTGCTTTGAAAACATATATCCTTTTGTTACTTGCAGTTCATAAATTGTAATCCTTCTAGTAGACCACAGTGAGCTATGAAGCGCATTTGACTCCTACACCTTGTACTCCTGACTGTCTCATGTAACACATATTTGCACACATACGTGATTTATTTTGAATGGATAATGAGTATTATATATAAAGGCTTTATCACTCTGCATTGGGATGAATAGCGCTATAAAAGAAAAAAATGGTGTTATTTATATTGTTATTTGTCTAAATACTGTGACAGACCAACCCATCTGACATGCTTATAGGGCATGCACATATATACAGGGACTGAACAAAGTAAGTACCTGTGAAGAGATAACCAGCTGTGCGCTTTTGTTTCCTCTCTGTTGCACTTGCATGCAAGTGTAATTTTCCAGGCCGCCTCCAGTCCGATGCTGTATCAAAAGGAAGCCTAAGGACCCCTTTACTCCTGCCTTTATCTTTAGCACAGCTGGAGGCGAATCCCCCCCCTTTGCCTGCACGTTGCTGCTGCGAATGGAAAGCAGGCAGCGTGCAGGAGCTGCTGAATGTGTCCTGGTGTCTGAAATCTACACTTGGACAGGGTCAACATATTTCTGTGGGGTCCAACATCTTGGCAGGGTGGACAGCATTCACCCTTTGAAAATAGTGGGTGGAGACCGTGTACCCACGAGTACCCCCAACTCGTGCCCCAGTTGTAACATGTCCCTTCCATTCACCACTTCCCTGTGTTTCTGCCCCTGTCCCCCCAACCCTCCTCCGCATCCTTG
This sequence comes from Lissotriton vulgaris, assembly GCF_964263255.1. Classification (NCBI taxonomy): domain Eukaryota; kingdom Metazoa; phylum Chordata; class Amphibia; order Caudata; family Salamandridae; genus Lissotriton; species Lissotriton vulgaris. The sequence goes on from NC_141685.1 coordinate 872,130,812, forward strand.
CTTGCACATGCAACTGCGCCCTTCCTCTTTCTTTCCATCTTTTTATTATTGTTGCTTCTCCATTGTCGGTCACCCCCCACCCTCCCAGTTATTGCTTTTTTGTCCAGCCTTCCACCTGCCCTCCAGACCCTGGTTGTTCTCCCCATTCCAACAGAAGAGAAACAAGCATTGGCATAGCCAATGGGTCTTGCGTCTGGGACCTTTTAAGTGTTTAGCCATGCAGCACAATATCCTGAGTGGTTCAATTATAGCTTAATTTCTGAATATGGATAAGATTATATCAAGCCCTAATTGGAACATGTAGAAGCTCATAGCATTGGGAGCAGTGTCCGATATCTTACAGTGGAGTAGGGGCAGCCGAGGGAACTTTGCAGAAGGAAGGAACATGTGGAAACTTGCGGCATTGGGAGCAGTGTCGGGTAGCTTGCAGTGGTGTAGGGGCAGCCAAGGGAAGCTTGTAGAAGTGAGTCCCCGTAAGCAAAAATACAAAATCATTTCCAAAAAGAAAATGAAAAATACAAATTCCGTGTAGTCTGTGGCACAGTCCCCATTGTGTCCCTCTGATTAAGTGTTTTCCTCCCCTTGTGTTTCCAAGACAGACTGAGGTGGACACAAAAGAGCTGCCTTCTCCCAACAGAGAGCTTGATGGACCCCTTATTGAGATTAGACTACTTGGAGGTAAGCCTTTGCTCCTGCTATTGGTCTTGGGCGGCACCTGAAAGAGAACAAAGGCAGCAGCCAGTGGCGCATTTCACTTCAGGCCTTGCAAGCCTGAAGCAGCAGAGCGAAGAGGGAGGGACGTAGTACCTGAAGAAGGCAACCTTGGAGTGCTCCGAGAGCAGCCCCCAAAGAGCCACGCTGAATAAAGTGTGGTTGTTTTGGAGCTGAACGGACGCTCAACTGGGAACTCTGTAATCAGCACGTCCATGTAAGAAGCCCACCCCTAGTCACCCGACTTGAATTTCGTTATGTGGGTTCTGGGGGGATGGGGGGGTTGAGTAAATAATTATTTTCTTATTTGATTTTCCAAAAACAACCCCTCAAAGAATTGCATATGTAACAAATGCCCCTCCATACCTTCGTGTAGCGAACAAAAACAGTTCCCTGTTTTTTTTCTGTTACTTTCGCTGCATTGAGTACATGGTTGGGGCACTCAGGCAAACAACAGGGAGGAAGGAGGTAAGGGTGGATGCATGGTGGCAGAGTAACTAAGTGAGAGCAATGGACCCAACTCACAAAGCCGATTGTGTGTGAGAATTGGTGTGGCATAACAGCATGAGCTGAGGGCTTTGGAACTGTGGAAGCGGGTTTGTGTCTCGGCGTTATTCATTTCATGTATAATAACTCCTCAAGTAGCTCCTACAAAGTAACGCAGAGTTACACGTGGCGGCATTGACACAGGAAATCTATTTGTATTTGATTGTATTTCATATTAGTGGAAAGTGCTCATTGAAGCCCGCCCTGTAAATCTTAACCGCCAATTCATGCCATTATGATGAGTTTGCAACACTCTACCTGTGCACTTTGCACCCATCTCCATGCTTCACAGAATCTTTGTGCACCCTTGATGACAGCACTAACTCGCCCTGTACCCTAAATAATTTCCAGTAACTCTCGAGGCTTCTCTCCTGACAGGCCCCCCCCACGCCTAGGGACGGGGGGCCCTTAGTGGCACCTCGTGCGGGAGTCGACTTCCGGTTCGGAGGTTGAGGATGGAAGGGGACATCGTCAGGAGTCCAGGAAGGCTGAAGGGGCGTCACCCAAGGTGCTGGCGACCCTCTTAGAACAAAGGAGATAAAAGGCCGGGGTCTCTTTGTCCCTTCACCATGGTGTCCGGCGGATCGGAGATGCAACGAATTGCAGAGGGGCATACGTGTAGTATCCGGCTGGACACATTCTAGTGTTTAGCCTGTGATGTAAGACACTCTATGTACACCCACCCACCACAGGCGTCACCAGTCATGTGACCCTGTTATTAAAAGAGGTCAGGCGCACGTGCCCGGGGCCAGTTACATAGTGCCAATATCGGCCCGCACACCAACCCCCCAATAATCATGTTGTACATCAATAAATAAACAGACAAGACAACTTCTTGTTGGGAAAAAGTAGCTGCAGGTTTATTAGCATACTATGCCAAAACATGGTGGGTTAACTTACGGATGATCCAAAGGCAAGCCGCCCCTCGCAGCTTGCCACATGATAGGCCAAGTAGCCCGCGGTCTTGGCCAGACGGTGCTTAGCGGTTGTGGTGAGAGGATAGCCCCTCCCCTGTCCGGTGAACCATTGGTCCACCCTCTAGCTCACACCCCCCCCTACAAGGGGCAGAGCGTTCAAGCGACCCCCAGTTGTCCAGGTAACCAACCGCCTGTAGGATAACGGGGTGCCGTCGCACCCCCAGGGTCCACCGCACAGATCTCCCGGGGATATTGGGCCTCAGCACCCTTTCTGCTTCTGCATAGGGTACTCCTGAGTACCTTTCGCCTCTGGATCATCCTGTAACTCCTCCACAGCCCTGGATGTGACGACCGTCACAGACAGGGCCCCCCACCTGAGCTAACCTTCCTAGACGCAGCCTGCTGAAAGAAGGGCTTCCTGAATTTCCAACAGAAATAAATCCATGCCTACTTTGGAAAGGTGGACTCCTTCCTCGTCAAGGCAACCAGTGGCTTTGGCGTGGAGTTCCCCATGTCGAATGAAGCCAAAGCCCATCAGCTCTGCGAATTTACACATTGCCCAGTTTACCTTCCTTCGCTCCACTTCTATCGCTTGCCCAGAGCGAGCACCTAGCCAAACCCGGCGTGGTGTGATCTCAGACCACCATAGTTCGCAAGGTCCTAATAAGTTGCTGATCTTAGTAATGTTCACTTTCATGTCCCTCAGGAGGAACCTGTAACCTAGGATAGGCAAGTCATTCCTTCCCAGGTGCAGGATAAACACGTCTGGGGGGTGGGCGTTCCCTTGTAATTCTTGTGTTAGTAAGCCCAGCACCCCGCTCCACCGCAAGCCAGCAATTCCTCGCCACACAAAATGAGTTTTGCTAAACCCATGATTCCACTTCCTGCTTTCCGCCAACAGGGCCAACTTGGAAACCCCCTCGTGGCCCAGCACCCAGACTGTGGTTCCTGTAAATAAAGAGAAGTGATGTATGTAACTATTTTATTAAAACATGCAATAAAACACACTGGCAAAAAAAATCCACACTGCAAAACATATACAGCAAAACACAGTTCGTGGGACAGGGCCAAGGGTGCCCAAAATTCACAGGTTGCTGCCTATAGTCCCCGAACACAACTTAACAACTGATCCTGTGCTCACTGAGCACTACATGCTGCTGTCTGATCTGATGTACCTTTTGTAACAGTCTGATGTCCATCTCCCTAATTGTTTGATGCCCTCTCCTTGTACCCCTTTAGAGGATGCAGTTGTGGCTGCACCTATGCGGAAAGAATGGGTGCTGAACCATTTGCCTAGCGTAGAGACACCTGCCTGCGGCCGCCCCAGAGTCCTCCCATGGCCCCACAGTGGCACAACATTTTTTCACACATGCTTTGTATCTATTGATAGTGTTCGGCGCCAACGACATCTCCCCCAGGGCCCTCATTCTGTTCACCACTTCAGAAGGTACCAGAGGTGTGCTGGGAAGGGGGTGGCTTCCTCTCTCGCTCTTGGCCAAGCCTCTTGGAACCGTTGCCACTGAAAACGAGAGAGAGCATCAGCAGCGATGTTCCTGATACCCTGAATGTGACGCTCCCTGCATTCGACATTGTTGTAAAGGCAAGTTTGCACCAGTTCGCGCAGCAGGCATAAAACCAGGGGGCAACTAGCAGAGTGAGAGTTGATGGCCTGTACTACTGCTAAGTTGTCTGACCACAGCAGGTCCCTTTTTGGCTGACAGGACTGCAGGCCATAAGTGGAAGGCCACCACCATGGGGAAGAGCTCGAGGATGGTGATCTTAGTAGTAACCTTTTTCTTAATCCAGGCGTTGGGACATTTCTCAGCGCACCATTCCCTGTCTAAGATGACCCCAAAACCGTGCCTGCCTGAGGAGTCTGTGTAAAGGGCAAGGCCAGGGCTACCAGCCCATGGAGCCCTCCAAATCACTGCCTCATTGAAGTTGCGCAGAAACTCAGCCCACATGGCCAAATCGTGTTGAATACCCTTGCTCAGTTTCACCATGTGGTGTTTTTTGGCTATGTTAGCAGTAGCCCTGGCTAGTCTCCTGGCAATGACCCCACCTGCTGGGATGATTCTCGCAGCAAAATTGAGTAGACCTAAGATGCCCTGGATGAACCCAGGGAAGCTTTGTCCAGTCCTACCAGCGCCTGAATCTTGTTAGTCAGGTCGCGCACCTTATCCGCTGGTAATCTTGACTCCCCTGCAATCGTGTCGATCTCTATTCCCAGGAATGTCAGAATTTGCGCTGGCCCCACTGTCTTACCAGGAGCAAGGGGTACCCCCAGGTGGTCTGTGAGAAGAACAAAATCTGCCAGGGCCTGAGAGCACAACTGTGTCCCGTCACTCCTGATGAACAGAAAGTCATCCAAGTAATGAGTTACCCCCTCAACACCGTATGTGTCTTGGAGTGCCCATTACAGGAAACAACTGAAAGCTTCTAAGTACACACAAGACACAGCGCAACCCATGGGCATGCATTTATCATAGTAAAACATGCCGTCTAGCTCGAAACCTAGCAGGTGATAGCTGCTCGGGTGGACTGGTAGTAACCTGAAAGCTGATTCAATGTCTGCTTTGGCTAACCAGGCCCCTGTGCCCGCCCCACTGACCAGATCCAATGCTACGTCCAGCGTGGAATAAGACACTGAGCATGCACTCTCCTCTTGCCCATCATTGACCGAAGTCCCTTTAGGGTAGGAAAGGTGGTGGATGAGTCTAAAGGCACCTGATTCTTTTTTGGGCACGACCCACAGGGGAGATACAACAAAATTCTCTAGAGGTGGGTGCAGGAAAAGACCACCTATTCTGTTCAAAAATCTCTCTTTTTCCACCTTCGCCCTCACCACTTCTGGTTGCTCCTTGGCAGATCTAAGATTGTCAGCATCCTTGCTCCTCAGAGCACCTGTTAAAGGGATCTTAAAACCTTCGTGGAAACCGAACAACAAGCGGCTGTCTGCCTCAAGAGGATAGCGCCTGAGCAAAGGAGTGATGTTGTCAAGGATCACAGGGGACCCTCCTAGTGGTGCTAACCGGTGCAAAATAAGTGGCGGAGAGGGTGAAACTGGAGTAAAAGAGTGCCCAGCAAGCTCGCTTAGCTGCAATGGGGGAGGGTCTGAAAGTGTGAAAGGAGTAGCCAGAAAAGGAGACATGCTGCCTGTCACCAAATTACTGTCCCCCTTTACTTGCGGACTGGGAGCTCTGCTTGGATTGGCAAGAAGCTGATGTTGCGGGGTGGGGTCCCCCACAAGTGTTACAGGCATGTACGAATTTGCATGTCTTACCCCAGGAGCAAGACCCATTGTTGAAGAGACGGCAAGTGCCCAGGGGGGGGGGGGGGAGGGGAATCGCTTGAAGCCACCTCTGGACCCACCCCCTCTGCGGCCTCCACGAAAGGCATGTTTACCCTTCCCCCAAAAATGGGAGGACCCCCCTGTAGAAGACTGCCCACTGGGAAGACTACCTGTTGCTCCAGCTGAAAGCTGACCCCGTGCTCCCATGTGCTCCATCCAGAGCTGCACCTCCTTTTGATCCCAGTTCATCTCTGGGCACTGAGACATTTTCCTTCTGAATTCCCTATCGTAATTGATCCATCCATTACCACCCCATTTCAAGGCCTCATTGTGAATAATCCTAGAATATTGTACCAGGCCTGGGCCCTGTTCAGGAAATCTTTCCATGGTGACAGACGCTAAAATGGAGAAAGCTTCTAGCCAATTAGCAATGTTCTTTTCAGGCCATGGCTGATACTTTACCTTTTTGTCATCTTCCTTTGCCCCAAACTTTCTAGCGTCCATGCCTTCCTGACCCAACATAAGGAGGGTAAAGATATCAATAAACTCCCTTTTCCAAATACCCTCTTTGGCAGCTTGTGGTACCTGCCAAGCCAAGGAGCATCGCCCGGAAAGGAGCGGTGCGGTGGAGATCGCAGGGACAGGGGAAGGCAGGGGAACAGGCAATGGGCTGTCAGCAGGAGGCACCCCTGCGGGAGCGCTTGTAGCAGCAGAGGGCGTGCTGGGAACCAGTGAAATGGCCGGGGGAGGAGCGGCGAGTGGAATCCTCAGCGGTGCCGCACTCAGCGCCCCATTCGTAATCGTATTAGCCACTGATGTGGTTGCAGCCTGCACTGTATCCCCTTGCTTAGTAGCTTGCACAGATGACCATACAGTGGAAGCTGCCGGAGCAGGACTCATGCTAACAACGCTACTACCCCCAACTTGAAGTAAGCTAGCAGCAGAAAACCCTCCTTGGAAACGCCCCATAAAATTGTTCAAAGTGTCCATCATTTTAGTCAGATCATCTCTTGTTGCAAAATTACCTTGGGCAGCCTGGTTGTCCTTAGCAAGGACCGGGTGCGGTGGCGTAGCACTTGCCCCCTGTGACAGGACCTCACGGGGGTTCGCCACCAGTTTGCTTTGTGTCTGTGGCAAAGATTCCAGGGGGAAATCCCTAACAGTGGGCTTTCTGATCCGTTTGGGCCTGGAGGGAGCGGCATCGGCACTGATCTGGGTATCCGACGATGGAGAATCACCCGGGAAACCAGAATCATCTGGCTCTGGAGTGTTCAACAAACTCTGAGCCCAAGCTTTGCCATCTCCAAAAAGTCTGCCCACTGTGCGTCTTGGGAGGTGCCCGGCAACAAGTCCTCCACCTGGGAATTTTCTTGAAAGAGCGAGGGGAACTTTGGCTGTCCATTCTCACTTCTGTTCGCCCTCACGGGATCTGGGGATAAAAAATTGGATCAGCCACAGCACATACATGAAAGAGAACCCTGTCCATCTTGGTTAACAACTGGTGTGTGTCCCCGACCCCTCCATACTTACATTACAATGGTGCGACAAGGCGGAGACGAAAAATGTGATCGATTCGGAGTAACTCAGCGAGGGAGAGCGAGAAGGGGCTATGGAGGAAAATAGGTAACGTTAGTTGGTGCACTTGAAGGTGACAATTTTCTAGACAACGCTCTGTCATGTTCCCTCTCCCTTTCTGTGTGCATGCACACCCCCCTCTGTCTCCACACCAAGGACTGGTCCTTCGCCATATACCTGTCTCTGGCCCATCAATTGCCCCCTGTGCCGCTTCCTCGTCCTTTGCGCTGATTACCTTGCTTTGTATCCTGAAAAATAAAAGACATTGTCACAACGTTCCTCCCATTCCTTAAAATGAGCTCTTTAATCTGTAGTGCTCCTTCAGCTTCCGGCGCCATGCCACCGTATTTTAGCTTCCTCTCAGCCAGTCCTCGCCAGCCGTACACGTACAATCCTAAAAGTACACACATGTTAGTGCCACCTTATATATAACATATGTCAGCCCTGATTGCCCTTCTTAGTTACTCCCTAAACAAAACTACCAAGGGAGAATGTGCCGTTTCCAATAGCTCACATTTTCCTAAAGCGGGACCTATTGCATTGCAAGAGCTTGTTTTGTTTAGTGCGCTTCAACGGAGATGTGTACAAGAAGCACTGTCTTTCTTCCTGTGCCTGCCCCTAGTGCGATGCCTACATGCTCTCTGAAGAGGAGGCAACCGCAAGGCCACCCCTGCTAGAAAAGCCTCCTCACTTGGTAAGGCGGGAAACACCAGGCTAGCACCGAATAACCCTGGTCTGGTCGAGTATCGCACTTTCCAATGCGAGGCCTGATGCATAGTATGGCCTGCTGCTAATGATGCTTAAGTTTCCACAACTGCCAGCTTCCTGCGCTTACCCCTGATTATTTGCGTGAAATTGCCAAAAGAGGTACACTAAAAGGATACAGCAGCGCTGAGGTACGAACCCTCAAGCCTGCTCGAGCGTCGAAAGCACTGAGCGTATAGCCGCCTCCTTGCACAGCGTGGAAATCACCTCCCGCCCGCCAAAGAAGAGCTGTGGCGAAGTTCAAAATAATGCGTGAGCACACGGCGAGCGTGCCGCTACGCCACATAACGTACCCAATGCACTCGAGGAGACCGGGGACGTTCCGCCAAAGGTGGCTAATGTGCGCGGGCTTACCCCCGCTGCCTGATACGCACAAAGGCAAGCCGCCCGACAGATCGCAGTGGCCCGTGGCCAGAGGGCAAATAAAAGGCCTTGTATGAGGGCGCGAGGGCAAACAACGCTGACTGGAGCGCGGGGGGCAACGGGAAAATAGCTGACATCCCGAGACATTAATGCATAATGCGGCACAAAATGGCAAGTAACAATGGCATAAAATAGGAGCAATACCGTCCCCCTCCGCTCCCGGTAAAATGACCGTAAATAACAGTACAATCGTGCGACCAGACAACAAAACCATTGTGAACTGTGCTAATAAATAGAACACCCGTTACCCTAAAGAAGGACACACGGAATAGTCCAAATAATGCGGGAGGTGGCGCGAGCTATAAGGAAAGCCGCAAAGACTTGGCATTCCCCGCACACCATCGGAAATTACAGAACGGTGAGGCCACACATAGGCTCGAACCCTGTTCCCCAGCGCTAAAGTCTGAAGCTTTAGCCGAGGCTACATCCTCTACTTCCTCACAGAGGAGTCAAAATGGCCGGACCATGGCGCTCATGTCCCCGTGCCAGGGGGCAGCGCGTGTCACCAAAATGGCCGCTACCTGCTGCCCTTGCCCACGTGAGCAGTGACCAACAGTTGCCTTGGTCACAAAAATGGCTGCGACATAGCGCCCATGCCTACGTAGGCAGTGACCTATGGCTGCACTGGTCCCAAAATGGCCACTCCGTGGCCCCGGTGACGGCGTGTTCCTGAAAAGATGGCCCAATTCGACAATAACATACCCAAACATCCAGGCCGCAATAGACACTGTGGTCGCTAAAGGGGACAGAATGATACAGCCCTCATGCCTCCAGGGAAAGGAAGGAGGGGGCCTCCGTTACCATCCAACATGCATGGACTCTCCCCCGTCGGTCATCTCAGGTCCCAAAGACTCCCCTCAGACCAACCTACCGCATGCCGGTGCAAGAACAGGGGGACCGGCATAGCGCCCGGGGATAGAAGCACAAAACAAAACCCCGTTTGCCAGAAGTTGCTACGATCATAAAATGGGCATCAATAGTCTGCACCACTACGTAAACCGGCAGCATACCATCGTATCACATTACAGTCCCGCCAGATGCGCCGCCCGACTCCGGGCCAACCCCCCACCCCCGCAGCAAACACGGGCCGAGGAAACAGGAACATGGAACAGCGGCCCCCCCGAAAATGAACTAAATGGCCAGGCAGAGCATCACAGTGGTCAGCGCCCCACAAATAGTACCGGAGAGAGCCACCCGCCGTGCCCAGCCCGCCCCAAGCAACGACAAAGAAAAGCACATAAAATCGACAAGATTACAACCCAGCAACAGCGGCCCGTCGCTAAGCAGGCCGCCCGGCCCAGATCGACCCCCATAATGGGGGGAGCGGGCACAAAGTGGGTAAACGCTCACCTTGTGTCCTACGATTCCTGGCACGACCCAACATCGAGGGCAGAAGGAGCGACGAAGAGGCCGCTCCGAGGGAGGGGGAAGCCTAAATACCCCGACCCCCCCCTACCGGAAGAGACGTGCCTGCAGCGGCAGCCAGCCGCTGAGCACCAGAAGGCTGGTGCGCTTGCCATCTTGTGGCACTACGGTGTCCGTCCTCTTATGAGAGTCACCTGCGGCGACCAGTCGGGCGGCCTGCAGTACCCAAGTACACTGCGTTTGTGTTGTCATTTACACAGCATGTGGGCCTAAGGCCCAGCACACCACAATGGCGACGAGCGGGTCGACACCCATGCATGTGCTGGCAGCTCCTTCGCTTGCCTGAAAGAGGGACAGAATAGCCCTTGTCTAGGGCACCCCCTGCTGACAGCTGAACATATACTGAGTGCGAAAGAAAACAAGCATTTACAATGCAATGGTCTCGGCATTATTAAAGGTAGAGCTATTGGCATTGCTCATGACATTTTTTTTTTTTAAACGTAAATAAATGGCATTGTCATTTACATTGCCAATAGCTTAATCGTTAAATAAATGGCATTGTCATTTACAATGCCAATAGCTCAATAGCTTGCAAATGCATGACCTATTGCATTTACACCCACACAGAGCCAATAACACATAGCCACCCACACAGAGCCACAGACACACACACAGAGCCCCCCCCACACACAGAGCCCCCCCCCACACACACAGAGCCCCCCACACACACACAGAGCCCCCCCACACACACAGAGCCCCACCCCACACACAGAGCCCCCCCTACACAAATAGAGCCCCCCACACACACACACAGAGCCCCACACACACACAGAGCCCCCTCCACACACACAGAGCCCCCCACACACACACAGACCCCTGCCAGCCTCATACCCAGACCCCTGCCAGCCTTGTATACAGACCCCTGCCAGCCTCGTATCCAGACCCCTGCCAGCCTCATACCCAGAGCCCTGCCAGCCTCATACCCAGACCCTTGCCAGCAACATACCCAGACCCATGCCAGCCTCGTATCCAGACCCCTGCCAGCCTCGTATCCAGACCCATGGCAGCAACATATCCAGGACAGTGCCAGCCTTGTTTCCAGACCCCTGCCAGCCTCGTATTCAGAGCCCTGCCAGCCTCATACCCAGACCCCTGCCAGCCTCTTATCCAGAGCCCTGCCAGCATCAAATCCAGACCCCTGCCAGCCTCATATCCAGACCCCTGCCATCTTATTATGCAGACCCCTGTCGGCCTCATATTGAGACCCCTTCCAGCCTCATACCCAGACCCCTGCCAGCCCCTTATGCGGACCCCTGCCAGCCTCATACCCAGACCCCTGCCTGTCTCCTACCCAGACCTCTGCCATCTTATTATGCGGACAACTGCCTACTAGCGTCTGTTCCGCTGGAGCATCCGAATGCATAATTTATACTCACAAGTTATTTTTGAGCACACCTCTCATGCCTTCCTGCCCCCTGTTTCCACAGCATTGCTTCCTTCCCAAATGCAGTGTATTCCTACCCTTAGTTTGGGAATGTTTACCTGCTCCCTCGAATGCTTTTCATGACTCACAGGCAGTAAATACGAAGCGCCTCGAGGCGCCGCACGCACAAAGAGGGCGAGGCCTGTGGGTGTAGGAACATTCACACATGTGCACCTCTGGAAGAGGAGGAGTGAATGCACAGAGCAGGCCCCCAGGGGGGAGGTGGAAACAAAAACAGCCAGTGAATGCAGAGGCCTGGGCTACGTACGCGCCCCCGGATATAGGAAGGGCAGAGCTGCAGCCCCCGGGAGCCGTGTGCCCAGGACATGCACTGAATGGGCAGAGTAAACAAACGACTCGGCATCTGCTCCCGCATTTGAGAACATTCTATTTCGGTCCATCATCAATTGGTTTGACCCGAGGACCCACTACTGGCCGCGGCACCGTACATGGAAGACTAACTACACCGGGATGGTTGCTGTCAAGCGCAGGGATTCAAAGAGCCCTTTTATTTGTAACACAAAGCCCGTTTCAGCAGTCTGGAGCACAGAAAGCTATAATTACATTGCAGGGAACTTCCCACGGCCCCATGTGTTGCTAGGACTTCCCCAATTACCTTAAAGCCTCGTTTCCAGACCCCTGCCAGCCTCGTATACAGAGCCCTGCCAGCCTCATACCCAGACCCCTGCCAACCTCATATCCAGACCCTTGCCAGCAATATACTCAGACCCCTGCCAGCATCATATCCAGACCCCTGCCAGCCTCATATCCAGACCCCAGCCAGCCTCATACCCAGACCCCTGCCATCTCATTATGCGGACTCCTGCCAAGGACGAGATGCAAACTCGGGGAGTCGAAAATATCTGCCATAGAGGGTAGGCATATGGAGCAGAAAGCTTTCAGGAAAGAATGGTTCCCACGATGCCTGTTGTCAATACTCGGGCATACAAGGCAAGTGACTGGAAGGCTCAGAAAATAAGTGAAGGAGGGACGACAGTGGTAGCACTTACCTTGGTCCTTCCGTTGATTCTGAAGTTGCTGAGTTTCCCGTTACAGTGCCGGATTAGGCCGTCCATGCAACTCATCAGGCCCCCGATGGCCTTGCATTCGGGCTCGCTGCCCTCCACCCAGGTGATCTGGTCTGCGATGAGTCGCTCTTCTGGCTCACTAACTGCCCGTCCGTAAAGCGACCCGTGCCTCGAAGCGCGCGCACCTCCCGCGCAATGCCATCACCCGCCACCGGGCCCAGGAAGTCGTTGAGCACGCAGATGCCATGCTTCTCCATGCATGGCAGCAGGTACTCTCGAGCCAGTCACTGCGAAGGTGGCGGGCCCCGGCTCTGCCCATTCAGTGCCCCGCGTCGCAAGCCCCCACCGACGGCTGCAGTCATGAACCGCCCTGACCGCTCAGTGTAGTCCTCGGCGGCCAGCGGCTGTGGCTCAGGGGGTTGCTGGGGGGCGACATCCGGCTTAGCATCATTGCCACCTGGGCTGGTGGAGGCAACAGTGGTAGGGGTGGTCGAGGCCCCAGCGTTAGTAGTGTCAAAGGCCCCAGTGACTGAGCCCTCGTTCACTGGAGTGGCAGAACCGCCGGTGCTAGAGGTGGGAGTGGCAGTGTTGACATTAGGCTGCTCGCCCCCTTTACACACCAGCTTGTGCTTCTTTCAGTCCTAACGGTGGTGCTCCTTGCTGCAGTAGAAGGAGCTCCGGCAGCGGCCACAGCGCAGCAGCTGTTCGAGTTTACCACAGAGCTCACAGTACTGCCTCTCGCTCAACCCGCCCGCGGCCATTCCAGCCTTCGGGGAGACCGCCACCAGAGCCCGGTTGGATCAGCCCCGCATGGCCGCCAGGAGCTGCGACGGGAGCCTGTGCCGGCCTACACTCGGCCCCAGCTGCTCGTTCGCACCCTCTCGCACGCATGTACACCAAAGGCGGTGGTGTTCCATGAGGCTGTTCCTCGCCGTGGGAGATCAGACCGCACCGCTGCGGGGAATGTCCCCCGGGGACCCAGGCAGCGGGGCGCACCTCCTGCGCTTAGGGGGACTGGGACTGCGGGCTAAGCAGGGCCTCGAACTACATGGGCCGCTAACGAGGACACGGACAGCGGGAACGGGGCTGGAACAAAGACGGACAGCGGGAGGAGGGCAGGATACAACGGGAACGAGGACACAGACAGCGGGAGGGGGGCAGGAACAAAGACACGAACAGCAGGAGGGGGCGGGAACGAGGACAGCGGGAGCGGGCGACCTCATCTTAACGAGCAGCAAAATGGCGGGCGCAAGTCCGAAAATTTCGGATTCGGGGGCGTGTTTTTGGCGTTCTGAGTGACGGATGATGTCACAGTCAAAAGAATGCAAAAACACGCCCCCGAATCCGAAAGAGACAGGGCTTGAACTGAGAGATGCTCCTCTCATCCAATGGCTGGCCTCCGTTTAGGGAGCCAGCCAATGGAAGAGAGAGGAGGGTTCAAGCCCTGTACTAAAAATCATTAAATCTCCGACCGGAGACTGCGCAAGCGCAGCCTTTCGGTCCTTGACCTAAAAAAAGGAAGAAAGTGTTGCAGCACATACAGCGGTTCGAGGAGCCCACCCAAGCTGCCATCCAGTACCACGAGAGGCAGACACCCGTTTCAGGACCTGCAACGCCCACGCAAGGCAAGTAGACTGCAAATCCCTCCAACAGAAGGCCCGGAAAATGGTATGCCTCGACCTGCAGAGGCATCCGCAAGCCGCCCCACCTGCCGTTGTCTGTAACAGGAGGAACTGAGCGCCTTCCCAATTAGACGCGACAAGACAGAGCCAGCTAGGCAGTGATGCGGAAACGAGTGCGTGCTTTGGTCCAGACACCAAAGAAGAACGCACACCACAAGGTACGCCAGGGCTCATTACCTTCCTACGCTCCGTACCGCCCATAGGCTGCCAGCGTTAGATGACCAAACTCAGTGCAGGCCACTACAGGCAAAGCGGGTGCAGACTGTATAATCCCCAGTGGGCCTGTGTGTACTGACGATCCCTGCCGGTAGGAGTTTGCAAGACCATGATGGTGGGAGAGAAATCTGCCCTGTTGCACCGTTAATGAACTGCCTCCACGCCGGCATCCTCAGCCCAGCGCCACTCACAAACACTGTCTCTGCCCCTGTGAAATAAGAGCAGCACCACCTACGGCCTACTTGCTGCATCGCAGCTACAGAATTTACTCGCATGTCTGCTGGTGTCTGTGCAGCAACTGGACAAGAGGCACCGGGATCACATTCCACCAGCCCTGAGAACACTTTTCCCCCAGCAGCAGTGTCAGCCCAGAGCTCCTTCTGCACAAGAGGATGCCTTGCAGGCGAGGGAGACCAGCGCAAAGTAAATGATTCGGGCCGTAATTCATACAAAAGTAAAGGTGCCTTAAACTACTGTTCCTTTAAAAGCTGCAAGCAAGTTGGGACGTTTTTTCTTTTTTAAGGGAGGGCGGGTACAACCAACCTCTTTTTAAACACCCTGCACCTTTTGATCACATGACCCGGACGAAGGCCTCTGGCCGAAACGCGTAGGTCATTCTGTTTGTTTCCTGATGCACCTGATATTTTGCACTGTGCACTTTTGAAAACAAATGAAGAAAGATATCTGAAAGAATTAAAATAGTAAATGCCCCAAAAATATATATATATATTTTTTTCCCAAGCAGGCCGTCTCCAAATGTTGGGGCCTCCCATCCCGGCAGACAGGCATGGAGCATCCTGTAAGTCACATCATACCAGAGAAGAACATTTCAAAGCCCAACTCGATGAAGTATTGGCGTTTATTGTAATCCAAACTGGCAGCATTTCTTTCACTGACGCGTTTCGACTAGTGTCATTTACCCTTGATCACAGGTGTGCAGGAATGGGTCAAATTGGGCCTTAAATCATGGAGGACATGTGACCAATATGAAATCCTATCACTACCGCAATGCACCTGCAGTGTAAATGCAATATTAAAGACTGTACTGTTCGTTAATTCATGCTTAATAGCTTCTTGAAATCACAGACTTGTGATAAAATGTTTCATCCACGTGCATATTTGTAAGTCAAAGGTCTGTATTCCAAAATAAATTGCCATCCTCGCTCCTCTCCTGCTGCCAAAAACAAATCCATGTCTTTCTTAAACACATGGTTAAATCAGAATCAGTAAGAAGAGACAGTACTACTCCTGTCACCAAATACCAGGAAAAATCTTTGTGTTTCACGAGGGCGAGCAGGACACGCTCCCCAAATAAAGTCCAAGCAAACAGTCTCCAAATGTTGGGAGCTCCAATGCCTTCATGGAGACTTTGAGACGGGCATGGAGCATCCCGTAATTCACATCAAACCAGATAAGAACATATCTAAGCCCAACTTGATGAAGAACTGACGTTTATTGTAATCCAACCTGTATGCGAGTTGCAGGCTCGTCATGGTGTCAACCGGCGCCAGGAAGATTCGAGAGGCAGAAATCTCGGGATGACATGCACAAGAAATACTTCGTTTAAAAGCAGAACTGTGGCATCAACCCACTGGGGTTTAATTTGAACATTTATCTAGTGCAATGCAAGATGGACTCACGTGAGGAAATAGGTGCAGCACTACTGGGACCAGAGGGCAGACCGAACGGCCACGCCCACTGGGGCAGGTCCCAGGATATTGAAATAAAGTGCGCAAAACCAGTCTTGCATAATGCATGAAAGAGGCCATTGAGAAAGGGGTCACACCTGAAACGCGTTTGGCCTGTGAAGTGGAGATGCAGTTTGTTTTCGCTTTTACCTGTTTGTAAGCTGTCATCAATAAAACACCGAAGAAGTACTGCAATGTGGGCTCTTCCTTTTGGGCTAACCTTTTGTTGGGATATATATATATATATATATATATATATGTGTGTGTGTGTATCACCTAGTGGCAGTCACTACTGGTAAGTTAAAGTTAGGTCAGCATTTCCATATGAAATGCCTTTTTTTTTTTTGCTAATAACTTTGGCGTCATTAGATGAATCGTCACTAAACTTTCCCAAAAAGATTTTTTTTTTTACTCGTTTCTTCATGGAAAGTTTCAGGGTGATCCGTCATATGGGAGCCAAGAAAAGGGGGAGACTGCCAAAATGAAAAATCCGCTTTGGTGTTGCATAGACTTTTTTTATGAAGCACTACTACAAAAACTGCTCAATGGAATTACAACAAAGTTGCCAGGAGGCTAGGTCTTGTTCCCTAAATCATGCTTTTTTTGATTTGGTGTAAATCTGTTTAGTAGGTTTTGAATTATTAGGGTACAAAAATATTTGTTTACCTGGATGGTTGGATTTGAAGGACTCTCGAAAGAGTCCCTCAAAACCAGTTTAAAAAAATTAAGCAGTCGATTGGCTCGGTGGGCTATTTTTCCCTTCGGCCAATTCACTTCTACAGGAGGTACACTCGTAGGAGCAAGCACTCCGATTGGCTCCCTTCAACATGAAGAAAATGTTGCATGCAGCCTTTACAGGACTCTGGAACTTAGATTACATTTTTTAAAAAGGGGCAGAGTAGGGATACCCTGTGGGGGGAGTGTAGGAAAGTAGGATCTTCTATCGTGGTCACTCCCACTTTTTGCTGGTTTCATTATGTTTTTCTGACTAGTCTTACTAGGATCATGCTAACCAGGACCCCAGTCTCTGTGCTTCTTCTCAAAATTGAACATGGTGAGTACTTAGGTACACCCCAGAGTGGCTACTGGTGTACCCCTGTAAGTCCCTAGTAAATGGTACTTAGGTACTCTGAGCATAGGTACACCAGGGGTCCCCCATGGGATGAAGCATGTAGTATGCCACCCATGGAAGACCATTGAACTTGTGACTACAGGCTTGCCATTGCAGCCTGTGTAAGCTGGCACAAGCTCCACTTACGACAGTAACACCTATAAACCTGCACTTAAAACCTTTAAGTCACCCCAAAGGCAGGCCTTTCAATCCTGAAGGGAGGGTGCTCAGTTATAAGTGTGAGGGCGCCCCTGCATGAGCATGACACCCCTGCAATCCACGAAGTCCACTGGGCTCCCACTCTTGCGCAAAACTGGACAAAGGACCTAGGAGTATCCTCCCCACTGTCCATTCTTTCCTGGAGAGGGACCCCTGAATCGTCCCAACCCTTTTCTTAGGGTACTTGAGGGCTTGCCTGTGGGTGGTTCCTTAGATTTGTTGTGGGACAAGATTCAGATCCGAAACCATTTCATCTTTAACCATCTGGGCACTTTGGACTTTGCTTTGGGAACCGAGACTGCAACTGGGAAGATTCCTGCCGCTCCTGGTCTCGTCGTCCTGCTGTTCTTCTGCATCATCTGTGCCTGTGCTCCACACAGGTTCTTCTACAAGCCTGTGGACATCCAAGACACCCGAAGGAATCTCCCTTGAAGTGAAGGGGCCACTTCCCTGCTTCTACAGGCACCGCAATAAAGCTGACCGGTCTGCTGTTCCTGACCTCCTACGGACTCTGAAAAGTTCAGCAACACAGGTGGTGGTTCTGCAATGCCTTCGAGGCCTGCACTGTCTTCACAGCAAGTTTGATGCCAGTAACCCTCGTCTGAACCGATAGAGCAGTACACCTGTGCACCACATTGACTTGCCATTGCCAAGGCTTGTTGACTCTCTTCACCAGAGATCTTTGGGCTCTAAGAAGCCTCAAGCATCTCCTGCAGCCAAGATCTTCACCTGCACCGCACCCTCTGCCCGTGGGCCTTCATCCATTGTTGAGCTGCTGGAGGTCCTTTTGCGACTCCTGTGCCTCCGGCCTGTGAGTTCTCTTGAGTGTCTTCTTTGGCTCCAGTGGGCTCCCTTGCTTGCTCGGGCCTGCTCTGACTTACCTGCTCGTGTTGAGTCAATTGGACTTTGCTGGTCTCAACGCTGCACCCTTTTCGCATACCAAGCTCGTTGCATCTGCCAAGACTTGTTGGTGCTTCTGATGGACACCAACCCATTGGCTATTGACATCCGATGTGGTACAGATCGTAAATGGCTCCTGGTCTTCCACAGCATCGCCTGGTCCGCACAGCTGCAGCTCCAAATCCACAGTCAACTCCCCTGCATCTCCGAAATCGGGCGGGCATTCATCTCCCATGCCTCCTGGTCACTCCTGAGTGGCATAGACTCTGTCCCCGCTGCTTCCAGGTACCTCTCATCTTGAACCCACCTTTGGGTTCCACCAGACTCTTTCACCTTCTTTGCAGCTGCATCTTCACTAAATTCCTCCATTGTGATCTACGACGGTTTCCGACGTCACTTCGCACTGATGCACCCAGCTTGCCGGGTGTAGGTATCCTGGTTCCCGGGGTATCCACGGGTGGCGTGACTCTACAACCTTCCATCTTCCACTGGGTTCTTCAGGGTCCTCTGGGAAGTGCCCTTCTTCTTAAAAACAGCAACTGTGACTTACTATTGACTTGTATTGAGCATGCAGTCACAGTCATGTTCCCACTCTCCACACAGCCTCTGTGGGGTTCCTGGATACTTACATTGGGTGGTTCCTTGGGTCCCCAGCTCCTATATGTCTCCTGGAGACAATCTCGACTTAGGTCATGGTTCGCATTCCACTTTCATAGTGTATGGTTTAGTCTCCCCCTGGAGACCACAGTGTATTTGTGCTGCTTACATGTTCTATTCCTAAAGTATTGTGATAATATCTCCGGGTAGGAGATATTGCAATGTGTTAGCGAGTGTCTATAATGAATACATATTTTTTATAACTACACTGTGTGGTTCTTTTTCCCTTAACCTACACTACATGATTAGTACTGGTAAAACAAGCTGCTTTACACTCCTTCAGGACTAAGCCTGGAGGCTGCTCTGCACAGCTACCACTTAGAGAGCTTTCTGAGGTCATCTAAGACCGCTAAAATCACCATAAGGGTTGTCTGGATTAGTCCAGGGTGCTGCA
Source organism: Lissotriton vulgaris (assembly GCF_964263255.1). Taxonomy (NCBI): domain Eukaryota; kingdom Metazoa; phylum Chordata; class Amphibia; order Caudata; family Salamandridae; genus Lissotriton; species Lissotriton vulgaris. Next base: position 872,149,784 of record NC_141685.1, read on the forward strand.
CTTACATAAGTGGGCACCATATACTATGCCAGCCTCCTCCAGGGAGTCTCAGAGGGACCCACTCTGGGGCCAAAATAAATGTTTTTTAAAAAATCCATAATCCATTCGATGTACCCACGGACCTCCATGAAAAACAAATGGGAGAGAGGCGTGCCTCCCCGTATAAAAGAAAACAAAAAGCCCAGTGGACCTCATCCCATAGGGTCAAAGTATAAACCAAAAGAAGGGGGGCGCACGACCCTCCTCCCTAGGACATTTATGGCCTTAGGGTCCCAATCCCCGACCCAAGTCTTTAAAGTAAAAAAAAGTGAAGGGGGCGCACAGCCGCTATCTCAGCCTGTACAGGCCCTGGGGACTCCATCCCCTGGGGCTGAAATGTATTTTAATAGGGAAGGGGGGAACGCCCCCACCCTCCCAAACTTCCAAGGAGCCACAGGCACCCCATCCTCCAGAGCCAAGTGAAGGGTAGGGCGGGCTGGTAGCCCCCCTCCTTGAGCCCAAATAAGCCCCAGGGACCCTATCCCCCAGGGATGGTTTATACACTGTGTCCCGGGGAGCCCAAACCCGGGAGCACAGGCTGGGAAAGCAAGTGATCTCCTACCAAGCTGGAACTTTGAAAATATCCCTGGTTTTGCAGGCATGGAAAACTCAGATTGCCTCTTTCCGGTGGGAACAAGCAGAAACAGCTGCTCCTGCAGCGTGGGAGCAGTGTTGGCTCCTACAGCACCAAGGATGGATGCATCTTTGGAGACAATGGCGCAGTGGGGGCACTGGGGCTCTCCCCACGGTTCCCAACAAACTGTTTAGTTAGTGTCCTGCGTGGGTCCCGGGGTACCCACTAAGGAGCACATAAGAAACAGGGGAATAGAGTCCCTGGGGCCACTGTAGGTTTGGAGAGGGAGGCTGTGAGTCCCCTCCCCTTTTTAAAAAAAAAGGCAGCCTTCGGGGATTGGGTCCCTGGGGCCCCTAGTGGCTTGACAATGGGGGCCACATACCCTGCTCTCCTTAACAAAAAAAGAAGGACACCGTGGATGGGTTCACCAGGACCCATTTTTGTCTGAGGAGGGGCACGCGCCTCCTCCCCTCTTAGTGTATTTTTTGGCCTCTGGGGAGGGTGTCCCTGGATCTGTAAAGGCATGGGTTAAAGGGGAGCTGTGTGCCCCCCTCCCCTTATTAAAAGAAAAATAAAGGTCCCGGGCACCAAAAAAAATGAATGAATGAAGCAACATTTATTGAGCACATGGATACTCTGGGGCATCCCAGCGCTAGGACAGAAGTAGAGAGGGACAACACAGCACACTCAAGGGAAGAGCCAGGTCTTCAATGATTTCCGGAAGGCCAAACGGCTAGTTTCCCTCTGCAGGCAGAGGGCAAGAGAATTCCACATCTTAGCAGCGTTGTAAGCGAATAGGCGTCCGCCACTCCTGGCCCTCTTAATCTTGGGAACAAATGTAGGTCATCAGAGCACAGTCGTCTAGTTGCCATATTAGGCTGAACCAAGGAGTGGTTGATTATGGGGCCATTCCCAGTAAGCGTCTTATGGGCAATGCACATGGCTTTAAAACGGACTCTCTCCCGAACAGGAAGCCAGTGGAGCGACTTCATGCAGCACAATTTTGCACCGTTTGGAGTTTTGTGAGGGTCGCAACCGGAGCTCCCAGGTAAAGGGCATCCCTTAGTCCAGGGGGGAAAGAATAAGAGCCTGTACCATAAGCTTTCTTGCCCGAGAACGGAGAAGAGGGAGCACTTTACAGAGCATCCTTAGGATACCAAAACAGGAAGCTGCAACCTTCCGTGCTTGGACCATAAAGTAAAGATCCTGGTCCAGCCAGAAGCCTAGACTCTTCATCTGGGTCTTAGGGACAAGGACGGGGCCCATGCAGTCTGGCCAAAGACTGTCTGCTCTGAAAAGGGATGGATTGCCATGGAGCATCAACTCAGTCTTGTCACCATTTAGCTTTAGGTATGATTGATGCATCCATTTGGCTACCTCTTCTAGGCAGAGACAGAGGCTGATAGAGGCCTTGGCAGCGTGGTTTAGTGCTACGACCAGTTGGGTGTTGTCTGCGTAAGTATGAACCCCAAATGGGAGCACAATCTATGCAAGTGGAGTCATATAGACATTAAAAAGAGATGGACTCAGGGATGACCCCTGCGGAACACCGCAATGGAGAGGCAGAGGTTTGGAGAAAACATCACCCTCAATGACCTGGAAATATCTCTCCTCCAGGACTGATTGCAACCATGTTAGTGCCACCTCAGTCACCCCCAAACTTCTGAGTCGATAGATCAGAATTTGGTGGTCGACTGTGTCAAAGGCAGAGCTAAGATCCAAGAGGATAATTGCTGTTGAGCCTCCAGCGTTGAGAATGTTTTTGGATTCTTCGACAACTGCCAGTAACGCTGTTTCAGTTCCTTGGCGCGGGCCAAAGCCCGTTTGAGAGGGATGAAGGAGACTGTGCAATTCAAGAAATGTTGACAGTTCAGCATTGACATATTTCTCAGCTAAAGGATTGGGGAGGGACCACACAACCAGGGTTGTAGTGCAAAAACCTAGGTTTTGGGGGCATAGACACCAGTGATGATAACAATGTGAAATAAGTAAAGTGAAGGTTCATGAGCAATGTTGATCAGAGTTGCGAATTAGGGTCTTCTACGTGCAGTGGTGTTTTAAAAAATATGTTGCTAAGCGTGGTTAGATATTAATACTGAAAAATTTTCTTGTTTTATTTTCAAATTGGGCTATTATTTTCCTGTAGAGATTCTTTATTATACTATGTGGCCATTTTTGTTATTCTATCCCTCATTAACACTGGTGTACTATATTGTATTGACACTATTGTATTTTTAGAGTTTCATATTACAGCATCATTCTGCATTAACTTTCTCTGTTTGCTTAGCGCTGTAGCGCGAGTGCTGCCACACACATTTGGAAGTTTTAAATTACAGGGGAGTGCTGACTCGGCGCTCACTGACCTCTGAAATCGACTTTGGAACTCTTGGGGGCATTATACTATCGGCGCCCTCTCCTTGTACACCCATTTAAACAGGACGCTCCAGCTGCAAGCGTAGTCAATTACAGCAGCCTCAGCATAACGCAAGTAGCGTTGTTTATAGATAGCTGCCGCCATCTTACGCCGTTGTTGTTGTTGTTAGTGCCCCAGAGACCGGCCCCCACAGCCCGCCCCGCCTCCCTGCTGACCCTCCCTCGCCCCTCCCCCTCCACCATCCATATATGTCAGAAGCATTCTCGCGCAGCGGTCAAGCGCAGCGGTCGCGCCCAGTTCGCGCCGAAGGTACGCCAAAGGTAAGCCCGTCTACGCCCGTCCGCGCCTGGACCGCGCCCAGCGCCAGACCCCCTGGCCCTTGCACCCCCCACCCCTCCCGCATCACTTACGATGCCACCACCCTCCTAGCCCTTAACCCCGGCCGCTCCCCCAACTGCATCCAAGCTGCTCCTGGACAAACCCACGGACCTTTCTCATGCAACTCCTGCAAATTCTACGGCTCCATCTACAACTCCGCTACGATCACACCACAGATATCCGACCCCAACAACCTACAATGCATCTTGCTCAACACCCGTTCGGTCCACAGGCACGCCATTGACCTATGGAATCTACTAGACACCATCTCTCCGGACGTCGCCTTCCTAACAGAAACATGGATGAACGCCTCTTCTGCCCCAGACATCACCATTGCCATCCCTGAAGATTATAAGATCATACGCAAGGACCGTACCGGCCACACAGGAGGAGGAATCGCTATCGTCCATAAGAAATCAATCCGCATCTCAACCAGCTCAGACGTCAATCTCGCCAACTCCGAACACCTCCACTTCCAGATCCACATCGACCCCAAGACCACACTCAGAGGCACCCTCCTTTACAGACCTCCAGGACCCCGCGCTCAATTTAATGAGGTCATCACAGACTTCATCACTCCACACGCGCTCCCCTCCAAAGATTACATCCTTCTGGGAGACCTCAACTTTCACCTTGAAAAGCACAACGACCGCAACTCCACCACCCTTTTGGACAACCTCGCCAACCTCGGACTTAAACAACTTGTCACTTCCCCCACCCACATCGCAGGTCACACACTCGACCCTATCTTCACCTCCAGCAATCATGTCTCCTTCAGTCACACCACGAATCTCCTTTGGACTGACCACAGCTGCGTTCACTTTACCTACAACAAGCCCAAACCCAACAACCACCCCCAACCAACTCTGCAAAGAAACTGGAACAAAATCACCATCGACCAGATCTCCTCATCGCTTCTTCTTAACCCTCCAGCCCACTCCTCAAATCCCGATCAAGCCGCCTCCAACCTCACCCTATGGTTATCCAACAGCGCCAACATCCTAGCACCACTGAAAAAACGACAAAACAAACTCAGCAGCAAGAAGGCCTCCTGGTTCAACGATGATCTTAAGAAATCCAAGAAACTCTGCCGCTCCCTTGAGAAGGCCTGGAAAAAAGATCCAACCACCAGCACCAAGGAAGCCTTCAAAAACGCCACCCGCTTACACCACCAACTGATCCGAAAAGCCAAGAAAGCCGCTTTCAAGGACCGACTAGATAACAACGCCCACAACAGCAAAGAACTATTCAATATCGTCAAGGAATTTACCAATCCCACGGCCAACTCCAACGACATCACCCCCTCCCAAGCCCTCTGCGACTCCCTAGCCTCATTCTTCCACAACAAAATCGCAGACATCCACAACAGCTTCGACAACCAACCCGAAGACCAACCCACCCAACCCCTTGCAGTACCCTCACCTCCCTTGAACACCCTCAACGACTGGAACCCAATCCCCACTGAGGACACCATCCGCCTGATGAACTCCATCCACTCAGGATCCCCAACTGACCCATGCCCTCACCACATCTTCAACAAAGCAGACTCCATCATAGCACCACACCTCCGAGATGTCATCAACTGCTCCTTCAACTCCGCCACCTTCCCGGAAAGCTGGAAACATGCCGAACTCAGCGCCCTCCTGAAGAAACCCACAGCTGACCCCACCGAACTCAAATACTACCGCCCCATCTCGCTCCTTCCATTCCCGGCCAAAGTCATCGAGAATGCGGTCAACAACCAGCTCGCCGCCTTCCTTGAAACAAACAAATCCCTCGACTCCTCACAATCCGGCTTCCGAGCCAAACACAGCACTGAAACCGCCCTCATCGCAGCAACAGACGACATTCGAACTCTCCTGGACAATGGAGACACAGTCGCCCTCATCCTCCTTGACCTCTCCGCAGCCTTCGACACAGTCTGCCATAGCACCCTTCTACAGCGCCTCAAAAACATCGGAATACAAGGAAAAGCATTGGAATGGATCACCTCGTTCCTCACCGGAAGAACCCAGAGAGTCCGCCTCCCTCCATTCATCTCAGAGGCCACTGAAGTCATCTGCGGCGTACCCCAAGGATCCTCACTCAGTCCCACCCTCTTCAACGTATACATGAGCCCCCTCGCGGCCATCGCACGCCAACACAACCTCAACATCATCTCCTACGCGGATGACACTCAACTGATCCTTTCACTCACCAATGACCCTAGCACCGCCAAAACTAACCTACACGAAGGAATGAAAGAAGTAGCCGAATGGATGAAACACAGCCGTCTGAAACTGAACTCAGATAAAACAGAAGTCCTTATCTTAGGCACCTCCCCCTCTGCCTGGGACGACTCTTGGTGGCCAGAAGCCCTTGGAAAAGCACCCATCCCGACGGACCACGCACGGAACCTGGGCGTCATCCTGGATTCCTCACTTTCAATGAATAGACAAGTCAACGCCGTCTCTTCATCCTGCTTCAACATTCTTCGCATGCTCAAAAAAACATTTCGTTGGATCCCCACCGAAACTAGGAAAACGGTCACCCACGCTCTGGTCACGAGCCGACTGGACTACGGAAACACCCTATACGCCGGTACTACCGCTAAACTCCAGAAAAAACTCCAACGAATCCAGAACGCTTCAGCCAGGCTCATATTAGACATCCCGCGCAATGAACACATCTCTGGTCACCTGAAAAACCTCCACTGGCTCCCCGTCAATAAGAGGATCACTTTCCGGCTCCTAACCCACGCACACAAAGCACTCTACGAAATCGGACCAGAATGCCTCAACACACGACTGTCCTTCTACACCCCCTCACGCCAGCTACGATCATCCAACCAAGCCCTGGTCACTGTACCTCGCATCAACAAAACCACCATGGGAGGTAGATCCTTTTCCTACCTGGCAGCTAAAACCTGGAACTCACTTCCCACTCACCTTCGCCTTACTCAGAACCACCTAGCATTCAGAAAGCAACTTAAAACGTGGATATTTGACCAGTAATTCCCCACCCCTCTTCAAGCGCCTTGAGACCCTCTGGGTATGTAGCGCGCTATATAAATTTTCTGACTTGACTTGACTTGACTATTCTCTTCTGAAGATATTTTGGTGAATTTGTGCAAATTATTGCCTTTTGAAGCACATTCATCTAGCATTAACGTAAAGCAACAAATGTCGAGTGGTGTAGTTTTTGTTTCACCCGTATGCTTGACCAACATGTTGTGTGATTCTATGTCAGGACCGGAGGCTCCAATTATGCTTTTCTTCCTTCGCTTTAATTTCTATATCCAATACACAACAGCCAGAGTCCTTCCACAATGTCTATGAGCCAATAAAAACACCTCTATCTTGGGAAAACCTCAATTTTCTTCGCTGCTTTGCAGCCCAGATAAATCACTTTTCATTTTGCTTGTGTTTTACCAGTTTAGTGCTTAATTGGTTACCGGGCCCTGTTTGGTTGCGGGCGGGGCCCTGATTTGTTGTGGGGACTCATTGTTAAGCTTTCCTTTTCAGATTCCCCTTGGCCACGGGAGCGTTTTGCTCCTTTTGCTGCCGTGCCCGTTTGTTTGCGGTCCTTTGATTTGGCCGCTAGGGGGAGCTCCAGCGTTTTATTCGTCTTGCGGTGCGTCTCTTCAGAAAGGGAGATGTGCGGCGAGACGAGCGGTCCTGCGAGCCTTGTCCCCACACTGCCACACCTTGAACGCACCCTCGGGGGTCCGCATTCTGCCCACATTCTTGTTTCTTCTACGCCCCAGTGGAGGTCCGTATTTGCAGCGCTGATAATATTAGTATATGAAGAGACTCTGATTAACTTGGTCACAGCGCGATACCATGCGTGCTGTTAGCGTGTACGTATTATCACCAAGTAACCAACCCATGCACATTATGACTATAAAATACATATTCAACAAGTATCAGTCCCACAAGGGGGTTCTAGCTTAGAAGTCTGATATTCATGTGTCAATATTGTATTAATTTTGTGAATGATCATTGAGTAAGATCTATAAGGGTGGTTTTAGGTCTCGCCTGTCGATGCGCATGCGCATCGAGCTTGCGAGACTATGGGGGCTTATCCACTCTTTAACCAACTTGCAAGGAATCGAGGCGATTCCTTGCAGTGCACGAGAAATTTAAGCTCAATGCGCATGCGCATTGAGCTTAAAAGCGCGTGCACATGCCCCCAGCCGCCTGCCTTGCCTACTCTCTCTCTCACAGCCTCCCCCAGCTCCGCCCCCTCACTTCTTGATTGCACGGCCGCTAGGCCGTGCCTCCCCTACTCTCCTCCTCCTACTCTCCTCCCCTCGCCGTCTGTTCACGCACTCCTCCCACACCCCCGCTCCGCCCCCTCCCCTGCCTGCCATGTCGCGTCGCATTTCTCCTCCCCCCTCCCCACAGCAATGCCCTCCGTTTTGACTCGCTGCCTCCTCCTTGTTGTATCTGTTTTGTAACGCTCGTAATCCTAAATCCTTATACTTTGCAACCAGTTCTCATGTAGATCGCTCTGACATCTTCCGGTAAAATTCGCGCTATATAAACTCGTATAATTAAAATAATATAAATAAAATAAAAATTTCTGCGAGCAGCCACTTCAGGATATCCCTCCACAGTGCAAGGCGCCTGTAGCGGATCTGCCCGCTCTTGAGGCCTGAGACAGCTGGCTATTCCCTGGCGTTGTTGTTGGCTGGCGGATGGGGTAGATGTTTCTTGGCCTGACTCCCCCCCGCTCCGCCCCCTCCCCTGACTGCCATGTCGCGTCGCATTTCTCCTCCCCCCTCCCCACAGCAATGCCCTCCGTTTTGACTCGCTGCCTCCTCCTTGTTGTATCTGTTTTGTAACGCTCTTAATCCTAAATCCTTATACTTTGCAACCAGTTCTCATGTAGATCGCTCTGACACCTTCCGCTGTGCGGGAGAGTAATACTGTGCAGGCCAGGGCTAAACTATAGGCCGCCGTCTGTGTAATCTCCTGATACTGTGCAGGCCAGGGCTAAACTATAGGCCGCCGTCTGTGTAATCTCCTGCCATCGCCATCTGTTCCCCCTCCCCAGCCGCCAGCACCTCCCCTCTCTCACCCCGCACTATCAATGTAATGGTTTGAAAAATGTTGACAAGCTGGCAAATCCAATCACGCGGAGAGAGCCGTGGCTGCACATTGAGGATGCAACTGTCGGCACAGAGTCACAAATCTTTACCATCACTGACCCGAGTGGATTTTTTTTAAAACATGCCTTGTCATTTTGGATCTCAGGTGCTGGAAAACCAGGATTATAAACTGACAGAATATTTCAATAAATGAAGGATTGCCTTAAGTGGCAGCATTTAAATAGCGATCATGTAAGTGTGTCGTTCATGACCTGTTCCCTTAGGGTCCTTTCACTTAAAGCCAGAAGCCAGACAACGTGATCAATGGTTACATAATCAATAGGATTTTTCTTGATTGCACGGCCGCTAGGCCGTGCCTCCCCTACTCTCCTCCTCCTACTCTCCTCCCCTCGCCGTCTGTTCCCGCACTCCTCCCACACCCCCGCTCCGCCCCCTCCCCTGCCTGCCATGTCGCGTCGCATTTCTCCTCCCCCCTCCCCACAGCAATGCCCTCCGTTTTGACTCGCTGCCTCCTCCTTGTTGTATCTGTTTTGTAACGCTCGTAATACTAAATCCTTATACTTTGCAACCAGTTCTCATGTAGATCGCTCTGACATCTTCCGGTAAAATTCGCGCTATATAAACTCGTATAATTAAAATAATATAAATAAAATAAAAATTTCTGCGTGCAGCCACTTCAGGATATCCCTCCACAGTGCAAGGCGCCTGTTGCGGATCTGCCCGCTCTTGAGGCCTGAGACGGCTGGCTATTCCCTGGCGTTGTTGTTGGCTGGCGGATGGGGTAGATGTTTCTTGGCCTGACTCCCCCCCGCTCCGCCCCCTCCCCTGACTGCCATGTCGCGTCGCATTTCTCCTCCCCCCTCCCCACAGCAATGCCCTCCGTTTTGACTCGCTGCCTCCTCCTTGTTGTATCTGTTTTGTAACGCTCGTAATCCTAAATCTTTATACTTTGCAACCAGTTCTCATGTAGATCGCTCTGACACCTTCCGCTGTGCGGGAGAGTATGTGCAGGCCAGGGCTAAACTATAGGCCGCCGTCTGTGTAATCTCCTGATACTGTGCAGGCCAGGGCTAAACTATAGGCCGCCGTCTGTGTAATCTCCTGCCATCGCCATCTGTTCCCCCTCCCCAGCCGCCAGCACCTCCCCTCTCTCACCCCGCACTATCAATGTAATGGTTTGAAAAATGTTGACAAGCTGGCAAATCCAATCACGCGGAGAGAGCCGTGGCTGCACATTGAGGATGCAACTGTCGGCACAGAGTCACAAATCTTTACCATCACTGACCCGAGTGGATTTTTTTTAAAACATGCCTTGTCATTTTGGATCTCAGGTGCTGGAAAACCAGGATTATAAACTGACAGAATATTTCAATAAATGAAGGATTGCCTTAAGTGGCAGCATTTAAATAGCGATCATGTAAGTGTGTCGTTCATGACCTGTTCCCTTAGGATCCTTTCACTTAAAGCCAGAAGCCAGACAACGTGATCAATGGTTACATAATCAATAGGATTTTTCATATCCCCACGGGAATTATTCACAGGGTAAGTGGTCGAACAGCTCAATATTGATCAAAAAGGCAGCGTTTTAAAATTAACAGTTAATCTTTTACAGAACGTGAGAGGATTTTGAAATCTCATTGGCTGACACGGACGTCAATCAAAATAGTACGGGATTAAAAAAAAAAAACAAGAACGCAATAACTTAAATACTTTAATATAATTAAGGGACAGTCACACAAGCACACACACCACAATCACACAAATACACAACACACAAACACCCTCACACACCCTCACCCTCACACACCCTCACTCACACCCACCCTCACCCCCCCACCCTTAGAGCACACGCACCCTCACTAACCCTCACACACACACCCTCACACACCCTCACACTCACACACCCTCACCCACCACCACCCTCACTCAAACACCTTCACACCCTCAACCCCTCACCCTCACTCACCCTCACCCTCACTCACCCACACTCACCCTCACCCTCACTCACCCTCGCTCACCCTCAACCCCTCACCCTCGCTCACCCTCAACCCCTCATCCTCACTCACCCTCAACCCCTCACCCTCAACCTCACACCCTCAACCCTTCACCCTCAACCCCTCACTCACCCTCACTCTCACTCACCCTCACTCTCACTCACCCTCAACACCTCAGCCTCACCCTCACTCACCCTCACCCTCACTCACCCTCAACCCCTCACCCTCACTCACCCTCACTCACCCTCACCCACACTCACCCTCACTCACCCTCACCCTCACTTACCCTCAACCCTTCACCCTCAACCCCTCACTCACCCTCACTCTCACTCACCCTCACTCACCCTCAACCCCTCAGCATCACCCTCACTCACCCTCACCCTCACTCACCCTCAACCCCTCACCTACCCTCACCCTCACTCACCCTCAACCCCTCACCCTCACTCACCCTCACTCACCCTCAACACCTCACCCTCACTCACCCTCAACACCTCACCCTCACTCACCCTCAACCCCTCACCCTCAACCCCTCACCCTCACTCACCCTCACCCACACTCACCCTCACCCTCACTCACCCTCAACGCCTCACCCTCACTCACCCTCAACCCCTCACCCTCACTCACCCTCAACCCCTCACCCTCACCCTCACACCCTCAACCCTTCACCCTCAACCCCTCACTCAACCTCACTCACCCTCACTCACCCTCAACACCTCAGCCTCACCCTCACTCACCCTCACCCTCACTCACCCTCAACCCCTCACACTCACTCACCCTCACTCACCCTCAACTCCTCACCCCCCCTCACTCACCCTCACCCTCACTCACCCTCACCCACACTCACCCTCACTCACCCTCACTCACCCTCAACCCCTCACCCCCACTCACCCTCAACCCCTCACCCTCACCCTCAACCCTTCACCCTCAACCCCTCATTCACCCTCACTCTCACTCACCCTCACTCACCCTCAATCCCTCCCCCTCACCCTCACTCACCCTCAACCTCACTCACCCTCAACACCTCACCCTCACTAACACTCAACCTCTCACCCTCACCCTCACACCCTCAACCCTTCACCCTCAACCCCTCACTCACCCTCACTCTCACTCACCCTCACTCACCCTCAACACCTCAGCCTCACCCTCACTCACCCTCACCCTCACCCTCACTCACCCTCAACCCCTCACACTCACTCACCCTCACCCTCACTCACCCTCAACCCCTCACCCTCACTCACCCTCACCCTCACTCACCCTCACTCACCCTCACCCACACTCACCCTCACTCACCCTCAACCCCTCACCCTCACTCACCCTCAACCCCTCAACCTCACCCTCACTCACCCTCAACACTTCACCCTCAACACCTCACTCACCCTCACTCTCACTCACCCTCAACGCCTCACCCTCACCCTCACTCACCCTCAACACCTCACCCTCACTCACCCTCAACACCTCACCCTCACCACACTAACATCACTCAGCAACACACCAACATCACTCTACACCACTACAACAGCATCATTCATCTACAAAAGACTATCACACTACAACCACACACAAACACTTACCACCACAGCACCACTCATCACCACTACAGCATTACTCAGCAGACAAACGTCATACAATCAAAACATGTACGCTTTTAACAGGCACACACACCAACAGCTATCAATGGACGCTTTCACCAGGCGTACACACACAACAGTCATCAGTACTGCAGTAGTATGTATGAATGAGACTGTTGGTGTGCTAAATACGGCTGTGGTGGTGCAGAGTGATGCTGTGTTGTTGCTCAATGGTACTGTGGGGGTGCAGAATGATAAGGTGGTATTGCTGCGTGTTGCATTGGTGGACATCAGTGATGCCGTTGTTGGGAGAAGTGCAACTGTTGTGGTGCTGAGTTATGCTGTGGTGGTAATCATTAAACACCAACACAGCACCACTCATCACCAGCACAGAACAACACATCACAACAACAGCATTACTAAGCGCCACACTAACATCACTCAGCAACACACAAACATCACTCTACACCACCACAACAGCATCATTCAACAACAACACACTATCACACTACAACCACACACAAACACTTACCACCACAGCACCACTCATCACCACTACAGCATTACTCTGCAGACAAACGTCATACAATCAAAACATGTACGCTTTTAACAGGCACACACACCAACAGCTATCAATGGACGCTTTCACCAGGCGTACATACACAACAGTCATCAGTGCATCCTTTCACCAGGCATACACCCACACAAACAGGCATCAGTCCACGCTTTCAACAGTCACACACACCACCGGCCGTAAGTGCACGCTTTCTAACCATTTTTTAACGTAGCACACACAATTACAGCTATACAAGCATGCTTTGGTGCTGTACAGTACTGCAGTAGTATGTATCAATGAGACTGTGGGTGTGCTAAATACGGCTCTAGTGGGGCAGAGTGATGATCTGATGTTGCTCAATGGTACAGTGGGGGTGCAGAATGATAATGTGCTATTGCTGCGTGTTGCATTAATGGACCTCAGTGATGCCGTTGTTAGGATCAGTGCTACTGTTGTGGTGCAGAGTTATACTGTGGTGGTAATCATTGGACAACACTCTACAACGACACTGCACCACTCATCCCCAACACTCATCAGCACTACAACATTACTCAACAGACAAACGTCACAGAAACAGAACATAAACAGTGCATACATACTACCAATAAAAATACTTCAATGTGAACAACAAAAGGACAATGCAAAGCGGCGAAACAAAACACGTACGGCGAAACGCAAAACAAAAATAGCCAACAGCAACATAAAAATATTTTTTTACAGGAGGCGAGTTCAGACGGAAGTACACTACAGGACCCGCATACCAAAACGACACGCGCAAACATAACTCAATGCATGGCAAAAAAACGAACTAAATAGCAGCCATTGATAACATGAAAAAACACACTCTTAAGAAAGGAGCCGGACAGAAACCAAGTGCGAGCAAAGCAAGACCCCAAACAATAATTAGATTCATATCACAAAAAGCAAATTCATAGACAAAAGTGTAACAACTCACAAAGGCACTCTTTAATAATATGAAAATAAAATAGTAATTACCTGTCGATCGTAGCAGCTCATTCACTGAAATGTAGAGAAAAAAAAAACAACACACAAAGAGAACATAAACAGTGCATACATAATACGTTTAACTAAAACAATAAAAAAACAAAAAGGCCAAAGCATAGCAGCGAAACAAGTCACATACGGGTCAAAACCACACAAAAAAAAGCCAAGTCGGAGAAACAATAAACATCAGAGTGCGAGCTCAGGCGAAACGAAACTACAGGAACTACATACCAGGAAGACACTAGCAAACATTAGTCAATGCATGGCGAACAATCAACTTAAAGACGAGCCAGTAATAGCATAAATAACAAGAAAAATGCCAGCCACAAGGCAAGTGCGACCGAAATAATTGGAAAATCCAAAATTACATTACATTCACAGAAATAAAAACTTATACAATTTTAAGGACCAAATAACAAAGTCACTCTTTATATATATTTTTACTAAAAAGGGAATTAGCTGTCGCGCGTAGCACGTCAGTGACTAAAGTATAGAAATCCAACAAACTACACACAAACAGCCACAGTGCTCACTCACCCTCACTCACCCTCAACCACTCACCCTCACTCACCCTCACCCTCACTCACCCTCACCCTCCCTCACCCTCACTCACCCTCACCCTCACCCTCACTCACCCTCAACCCCTCACCCTCAACCCCTCACTCACCCTCACTCTCACTCATCCTCACTCACCCTCAACCCCTCACCCTCACTCACCCTCACCCTCACCCACCCTCAACACCTCACCCTAACTCACCCTCACTCTCACTCACCCTCAACCCCTCACCCTCACTCACCCTCAACCCCTCACCCTCACTCACCCTCAACCCCTCACCCTCACTCACCCTCACTCACACTCACCCTCACCCTCACTCACCCTCACTCACCCTCACCCTCACCCTCACTCACCCTCACCCTCACTCACCCTCAACCTCACTCACCCTCACTCACCCTCAACCTCACTCACCCTCACCCACCCTCAACTCCTCATCCTCACTCACCCTCACCCTCACTCACCCTCAACCCCTCACCCTCACTCACCCTCAACCCCTCACCCTCACTCACCCTCACCCACCCACCCTCACTCACCCTCACTCACCCTCAACCCCTCACCCTCACTCACCCTCAACCCCTCACCCACACCATCACTCACCCTCACTCACCCTCACTCACCCTCACTCACCCTCAACCCCTCACCCTCACTCACCCTCAACCCCTCACACTCAACCCTTCACCCGCACCCTCACTCACCCTCACAACACATATTGTGTTACAATAGGTGTCACATTTGCAAAAGATAAAACTATTGGCATTGTAAATAACAAAGCTATTAATTCGCTATTTTCAAAACAAGCACATAAATAAAAAAATTGACCTTTACAATACCAATAGCTCAAACTTTCATAATGCCCATAAATTACAAGCAACACCCTTATTCTCACTATTGCATACATCAAAGATAGTTCACATACACATTCTAATCTAACACATACTAAGCTACAAAACATGTTTGGGGAAGAAAATAGACTGCATACAGTACTACAAATTTACACATACTATGGCAAACTACAAAAGGCTCACATGCACTCACCCTCACACTCACACCGTCAAAGTCCAGCCTCCAACTACACCCTATAACTACAATACAACTCTACAACTCTACACTCCAAATACAACTCCAGCCTCCAACTGTAAACATAAACATCGTTAAGCAAATATTTGAATTAAACGTAAAAAGAGGATTACACACTTGCAGCTAGTCCAAAATGCAAACTTAAAGCAACGCAAGGAGGGTGCAGCTATGAATACACAAATATGCAAACAGGGATTCGGAAATAAAACAATTCTTTCACAAAACGCAAAAAATACACACATTACATCACTGTACATCCTCTTAATACATTGCTAAGGATAATAAATTCAGCAAATACACAAAGTTTCCTTTAATACATCGAGTACATCAATAACATATAATCCGGCTACTTCAGCATCACAGGAAAAAAACAATGCAAACACAACATACATAAATACATTATAAAATAAATAGCACTTCAAAGTTCAAATAACAGCTCTTGTACGTCAAATAACAAACAGCAGCAAAAAATACATTACATTACAGTTTTAGAAAACATATGCATTACATATCAACAATTAAAAACAAGACTTTAATTTACATTACATTACAAACATTTACAAATATTACGATCGGGAAAATAAAATTTGTCAAGTTATAAAAACACACTCCTATTCAGTCGTTCACTTAAAGATAGTATAGATACTACATTACATTACATAAAAAAACACTTTGGAATACATTCTTACCTGTCAAACGACGCAGCAACAGCACAGGAACAAGAACACGCCTTCCGCGCACCAACATTCTCGATCTCTGGGGAATTCCACCGTTGACGTAAGCAAATCGGAACGCTACGTCAAAAACGTCGCGCTCCGATTGGCTAGAAAAAAACGTCAAAAAAACGTAAACACTCACAATACAAAAATAAACTAGAACGCTAACCTAGGGGACGTCAAGGTGACGCATTGCGTCGGCCATTTAAAAAAAAAAAAAATTAATTACGGGTCTCATCAAACACCTAAAACATACATAACACCACACAGTAAGTAAAAAACATACACAGTTCGATTACATACAAATATACACATAAGGCAGTTACAAAGGGAAGATCTATCACGTTTTTTTTTATACAACACATATTAAATAATTAATATTAACATACACACACTCATAACATCACCCTCACACACCAAAAATATCACACTCCTTCACACACACTCAATCACCCTGACACAACATCTCCCTCACACACCATCACACACCTTCAGCCTCACACCCACTTACTCACACTCACCCTCACACACACTCACACCCCCTCACACTCACACACACTCACACACCCTCACTCCCCTCAAAAAATAACACCACTCACAACAAGCTCACACTCACTACACCGGACAGCCGCACCCACTCACACCCCTCACACTCTCTCACCATCAACAACGCTCAGCCTCACACAGCCTTACCCTCATCCCCTCACCCTCACACACCCTCAATCACCCTCACACCATCACCCTCACACACCCTAACTCTCACCCTCAACAACTCACACACACTCACACTCCCTGGCTCACCCTCACCCTCACACACACACACCCCCTCACCCTCACACCCCATCACCCTCACACCCCCTCACTCACACTCACTCACACTCACTCACAATCACTCACACTCAGCCTCACACACCCTCACGCTCACACACCGTCACACACCCTCTGCCTAACAACACCTCTCTCACCCTCAATCACCCTCACACACACTCACACTCACACACCCAAAACATCACACCCCCTCACTCACCCTCACACACACACCCCCTCATCCTCAAACACCTTACCCTCACACACACACACTCCCCTAAAACACATCACAACACTCTCACACTCACTACACCTCACACACTCTCAGACTCAAACAACCTTACTCATCCTCACCCTCACACACACTCCCTCACCCTCACACCCCATCACACTCACACACGCTCACTCACCTCACCCTCACAACAACACACTCACACCCCCTCACTCACACTCACTCACTCACAATGACTCACACTCACCCTCACACACCGTCATACACCCTCTGCGTAACAACACCTCTCACACCCTCACTCACCCTCACACACACTCACACTCACGCAACGTCACACACCCGAAGCCTCACACCCCCTCACTCACCCTCACCCTCACACCCCCTAACCCTCACACCGCCTAACACTCACACCCCCTAACGCTCACACCCCCTAACAATCACCCCCTAACCCTCACCCCCTCACGCTCACCCCACATCCTCACCCCCTCACCCTCACCCCTCACCCCCTCACCCTCACCCTCACCCCCTCACCCTCACCCCCTCTCCCCCCCACCCTCACCCCCTCACCCTCCACCCTCACTCACCCTCAACCCCTCACCCTCACCCTCACACCCTCAAACCTGTCCGTCCGGACAGGAATTTTATTTTCCATTAAGTGAAATTCAACGTTTCTAAAAAATGTCAAGCGGGCACAGCTGTGACCTTTAACATACAAGACACAACAACAAAAGAAGTGGAAAAAGCAAGAAATCTGTCTGTGCACTTGCACTTCAGTGAAACAGACTTGAAATGTTCAAAAAACCACACCATTGCATTATTAAATGTTACATAGAAAGTTTGCATAAGGGGTTAAAGGTCGACGTTTCGATGCCTTTTCTAAAATACAGGCATCATCATCAGGACAAATACACACATAAGGCAGGACAATTACAACGGGAAGATCTATCACGTTTTTTTTTACACAACACATATTAAATAATTAATATTAACATACACACACTCATAACATCACCCTCACACACCAAAAATATCACACTCCTTCACACACACTCAATCACCCTGACACAACATCTCCCTCACACACCATCACACACCTTCAGCCTCACACCCACTTACTCACACTCACCCTCACACACACTCACACCCCCTCACACTCACACACACTCACACACCCTCACTCCCCTCAAAAAATAACACCACTCACAACAAGCTCACACTCACTACACCGGACAGCCGCACCCACTCACACCCCTCACACTCTCTCACCATCAACAACGCTCAGCCTCACACAGCCTTACCCTCATCCCCTCACCCTCACACACCCTCAATCACCCTCACACCATCACCCTCACACACCCTAACTCTCACCCTCAACAACTCACACACACTCACACTCCCTGGCTCACCCTCACCCTCACACACACACACACCCTCACCCTCACACCCCATCACCCTCACACCCCCTCACTCACACTCACTCACAATCACTCAAACTCAGCCTCACACACCCTCACGCTCACACACCGTCACACACCCTCTGCCTAACAACACCTCTCTCACCCTCAATCACCCTCACACACACTCACACTCACACACCGTCACACACCCAAAACATCACACCCCCTCACTCACCCTCACACACACACCCCCTCATCCTCAAACACCTTACTCTCACACACACACACTCCCCTAAAACACATCACAACACTCTCACACTCACTACACCTCACACACTCTCAGACTCAAACAACCTCACTCATCCTCACCCTCACACACACTCCCTCACCCTCACACCCCATCACACTCACACACGCTCACTCACCTCACCCTCACAACAACACACTCACACCCCCTCACTCACACTCACTCACAATGACTCACACTCACCCTCACACACCCTCACCCTCACACACCGTCACACACCCTCTGCGTAACAACACCTCTCACACCCTCACTCACCCTCACACACACTCACACTCACGCAACGTCACACACCCGAAGCCTCACACCCCCTCACTCACCCTCACCCTCACACCCCCTAACCCTCACACCGCCTAACACTCACACCCCCTAACGCTCACACCCCCTAACAATCACCCCCTAACCCTCACCCCCTCACTCTCACCCCACACCCTCACCCCCTCACCCTCACCCCTCACCCCCTCACCCTCACCCTCACCCCCTCACCCTCACCCCCTCACCCCCCCACCCTCACCCCCTCACCCTCCACCCTCACTCACCCTCAACCCCTCACCCTCACCCTCACACCCTCAAACCTTCACCCTCAACCTCTCACTCACCCTCACTCACCCTCACTCACCCTCAACACCTCAGCCTCACCCTCACTCACCCTCACCCTCACCCTCACTCACCCTCAACCCCTCACACTCACTCACCCTCACCCTCACTCACCCTCAACTCCTCACCCTCACTCACACTCACTCACCCTCACCCTCACTCACCCTCACCCACACTCACCCTCACTCACCCTCAACCCCTCACCCTCACTCACCCTCAACCCCTCACCCTCACCCTCAACCCTTCACCCTCAACCCCTCACTCACCCTCACTCTCACTCACCCTCACTCAGCCTCAACTACTCCCCCTCACCCTCACTCACCCTCAACACCTCACCCTAACTCACCCTCACCCTCACTCACCCTCAACACCTCACTCACCCTCACCCTCACTCACCCTCAACACCTCACCCTCAACCTCAACCCCTCACCCTCACTCACCCTCACCCTCACTCACCCTCATTCACCCTCACCCTCACTCACCCTCACTCTCACTCACCCTCAACCCCTCACCCTCACTCACCCTCAACCCCTCACCCTCACTCACCCTCACCCACCCTCACCCTCACCCTCACTCACCCTCAACTCCTCACCCTCACACAGTGCAATAGGTCTCAGACCATTTCAGTTAGAGCTTTTAGAAATGTTTATGGCTTTTTTTATTTGTAATTCTTTAGCATTGGCTACAGGAAACAAAAATGCTAAACATTTACAAAAAAAACCCATAAACAATTCTAAAAGCACTAACTCTAATGATGCGAGACCTATTGCATTTCCAATGCTTGTTGCAACTAGATACTGGATGAATTACTCACTATTGTATTTGTTTAACACTTCCAGCCTTGAAAAAGTCTCAGGAGTGAGACAAAACACTTGTCGGCATTGTGAGCTGAGAAGTTTTTTATGCAACATGAACTTTTGGAATAAAGAATTTGAAGACTACTATCTGCCTTGGATCTCTATATCATATTACAAAGAACAGTGGTCCCTATATTAGAGTAGTATACACAAAAACAATGATCATACACTTAATAAGTAGTATGTCTTCTGTCCGTCCGGACAGGAATTTTATTTTCCATTAAGTGAAATTCAACGTTTCTAAAAAATGTCAAGCGGGCACAGCTGTGACCTTTAACATACAAGACACAACAACAAAAGAAGTGGAAAAAGCAAGAAATCTGTCTGTGCACTTGCACTTCAGTGAATCAGACTTGAAATGTTCAAAAAACCACACCATTGCATTATTAAATGTTACATAGAAAGTTTGCATAAGGGGTTAAAGGTCGACGTTTCGATGCCTTTTCTAAAATACAGGCATCATCATCAGGACAAGAGATGACATTATTGTTGTCTTGGACACCATTAATAAAATTTGAGCCTTTTCGTTACATTTACTTTACATACATATTTACATTGGGAAGAAAAGGGAGAGAAAACACAAGAAAATAACATGAGTAACAGGCATATAACAAGGATCCTTTGTGGCTATTCATGGAGTGATTTCCGGTGACGCATTCTGTCATTTATCCGTGGTGGGTGTAAAAAGTGAATCTTAAAACAATTGAGGAGTGAGGAATCTGGATGAAACATAGTTTGTGGCATCGGGTGAGAAAAATATCGGCGCAGTGACTGTGAGAATATATCAAGGCGGTTACATGCATGATAGCACTCTCCTAGGATCATGGGTGTGCAGGATGATATTGGCTAAAGTGGGTAGTGTGCACAGTATATTCGAATTGTGCACCGAGAAGGTTGGGCGTGCATACTGCCGATAACAGCGGTTTGACATGAGGTCTACATATGGGGTAAACAGGTTTTGAATAACACCTACGTGGTAACTGTGTAGCCATCAGTAGGAGGTTCTACAAGGTAAGCACCGCTATGTTAGGCTATCTGCAAAGTGATAAATAGTGGGTTAGAGCCTTGACGATACGCGGCGTGCGCATTTACTCTGGTGGGTGGGAAAGCATGTTACCTGGAAAGTCGGGTATAATCCTTGACTTTATGTTCTTCCGGTATCTTAAAATGTCCGGGAGGGTGAGCACGACTCGGTCGTATGAAATAATCCGCGAGGAGCACAATGGCTACCTGGAATGGGGCGAAGGATTGGCGAATTACACAAGAATAAAAAAGAAGAATAAAACTACTCGCTAGCACAGTGGCAGTCTTGGCATGCAGCAGGAGCTTACTTACTGGATAGGAGAATCAACGCTGCCGCGGGTGTGGCGATCCGGTGCTGGGTCAGCTTAGTTTCCCGGGTTAAATCTCAAGGGGGGTAAACAGCGTGACAGGACTGGGTAGTGAGAGTTAGGTGAAAGGGAGTGTTTGCGGCAGCCATTTTACAGTGGTGACTTATACTAGAGTGAGCATGCAGTTTGCACAGATGGAATACAATATCTGCATATTCTGAAAAACAATGACATGTAAGGAATTTCTAGAAATTTACAGCAAGGACGTCCAGTCCTCAAGTCGTTTTAACCCATTCTGAATGCTGTTGGTACGCAGGATCCAGTGTAATTCTTCTTTATTCAGCAATTGGGACATGTCTGCTCCTCTGGGGGGTGGTTTGATAATTGTAATCACAGTCCAGAGAAGATCTTTTTCACTGTGTCCTTTGGCAGAAAAATGTTCCACAAGTGGTGCATTCGCTGTTTTGCATTTGATCCTACTCCGATGTTGACCGATCCGGAGTTTTATTTTTTGGCTGGTTTGTCCTATATAGATGACCATACAGGGACACAAAATGGCATACACTAGATTCGCAGAATTACAATTAGAAAAATATTTCCATTCAAATTTGATGTTACCATATTCAAACGTTTTTCCTTCGATTGTGGTGTCACAACAAATACATCCCCCACACTTAGTATGGCCTATGAGTGGTGGAAGGCCCCAGACATCATTTATAGTGGTTTTCAGTGTTTGTGGCGGGAGAGCTGCCCTAACGAGATGATCTTAAATATTCTTAGCACGCTTGAAGGCAAACATGGGCTTGTCTAGTGTTAATTGCCCCGCATTGAGGACTGGCCAGTGTTTCAGTACACTTTTTCTGATGGCATTGGATGCCGGTGAGAATGTGGTGACACAGATGAGTCTGTCCTGTTCATTCTTTTGTTTGGGCTCTAAAAGGGTTTCTCTTGGGCAATACCAAGCCCTTTTAAGAGATTTGCACACCAGTTTACGTTGGTAACCTCTGCTTCTAAGTTTTTTGCTAAGGATCTTCGCCTCAGCAAAATAGTCATCCCTAAAATAACAGTTACGCCTGATGCGAAGGAACTGGGAGAAGGGTAAAGAATCGCGTAGGGCCCGGGGGTGATGGCTAGTGTATTCGAGCAGGGTGTTACGCTCAGTGGGCTTGCGATGCAGTGTGGTGGTTTGATGGCCTTCCGTGTGTCTTATTTGTAAGTCAAGGAAAGGGATGGAATCCTTACTAGTGGACAGAGTGTAGCAAAGGCCGCCACTGTTGTTGTTCAGCCAGTGTTGGAAGGCTGTACGGTTTTCAGGAGACTCATTCCATAATAGAAAAATATTGTCAATATATCTTTTCCACAAGGCTATGCCATTGTGGAAAGGATTAGACGTGTGGAGAATGCTGTTGGTCTCCAGATGGTCCATGTATAGGATGGCTAGGTTGGGAGCAAAAATTGCTCCCATGGAAGTTCCTTTGACTTGACCGTAAAATTGTCCCTCAAAAAGAAAAAAGTTTTTGGTCAAACAGGTTTCGAGTAGCTCAAGGATGAATATAGAGGGCACGTTATGTGGACGTGCTCTTGATTCAAGGACCTTCTCAATCACACGGAGGGATTCAAATTGTGGGATATTGGTGTACAGTGATTCCACATCCAGCGTGCACATAGTGCTGGATGTGGGATCGAATGGGTAATCCTCTATGAAATTTATCATAGTCATACTATCTCTGATGTAACAGATGGTTTCAGGGACGAATGGCTTGATAAAATAATCTATGTAATGCCCTAATGGTTCGAGGATCGATCCATAGCCCGAAACTATGGGGCGGCCTGGTGGTGATTGTGGGTTTTTATGGATCTTGGGCAGGCAGTAGATCACAGGAATCCGTGGTGATTTGGTATTGAGGAAATCATACTCTTTTTTGGACAAGAAACCTGAGTCAAGTGCCCTGGTTGTGACAGTTGTAATCAAGTCTTGAATTTCACTAGTGGGGTTGCGTGGGAGTTTGCAGTAGTGCTCGTTGTTGTTAAGTTGGCGAAGCACTTCATTTTTATAGGATTCAATATCCTGGATAACTATCCCTCAGCCCTTTATCTGCAGGTTTTATTATAAGAGATTGGTTGTTTTTGAGGGAGGAAATAGCATTTTTCTCCTCGACAGTGATGTTGTACGGGATAAAGGACCTTTTCCCTTCAAGGTCTGATAAGTCCTTAAGAACCAATTTCTCGAATGTGGGGATCTCAGCTGGAGAACATTTTGAGACAGGTCTAAACGGGGTATTGTAATGTTTGGGAATGGAGGGATTGAGAGTGAAGAAACTATGTAAGCGAACTTTCCTAAAAAATCTTAGGAGTTCTGTTTGAGCTTCCTGGAAGTTTGGGCGTACTGTGGGGACGAAGGGCAAACCTCTGTTGAGGAGTGATTCTTCATTGCTGGATAACATGTGATCTGTGAGGTTAAAGATTGGGAGGAGACCAGCTTCTAGAACATTGGTGGTAGAATTACTGGTAATTTGGTTGGGTATAACTACCACCGGTAATGTTGGCGGCGTGTGAATCGTTCCCCGGGAGGGTTCGGAGGTTTGGACCTTTTTTTTCCTCTGCCCCTGGGTTGGCCCCGGCCTCCCTCTAAAAAATTCCTATTAGAGGGACCCGGACTGTCACTTTGATCAGAGTGGCCAGACGAGCCGGCTGAGCTGTCAGTAAATTCTACGTACTGTTGTCTCCTATTAAACCTGCCCCAAGGTCTCTGTTGTTGGGGACCGTTGTAAGGGCGATTGGTGTAGTAGTCCTTATTAAGGTAAGGGTATGTTCTTTCTTGATTATAGTTCTTAATGTCCTTTTTTACCTTAATTTGCTTTTTGTTCAGTTCAAATTTATGAAACTCTTCTACAGTTTTATTTATTTTTTCGAGGAGTTTACTTGTTTCTGTGCTAGTATTGTTGTCTCTAATCTGTTTTTCAAGATCTATTATTTCAGTACTTAATTTTTGCAGCTCTTCTGCAGCTCTTCTGTCGCAATTTCGATTCCGAGCACCATCCAGTGCCGAGAGCAAGTCGTACTGATGTAGCTGAACCCTTTTAGGTATTTTGGATTGGTAGTAAAGACCCCTGGTACGTTGCGTACTTGTAGGCCGAGTGGGATAGTATTGGATTTCAAATAATCAGTCAAAAGTCTAACCATTAGAAGTAGGCGAACTTCTTTTTTCTTTAACTTCTCTAGATCATCTTTTTGAGAGGTACTGGATACAGATGGAGTTTCGGTTGGGTCTGAAAGGAGAGAGGGGCCCCCTAAAATTTTTATTAATGTATTCCAAATTGTACATAGGAGGGTGAGGATCAGACATGCCTGATAGAGACAACGTTAGATGAGAAGGGAAAAAAAGGGAAAAATGACACAGGACAGGGTGAGCCCACTAGAAAAAAAAAGGGGCTGGGATTACCAGAATCCCTTGCAATGTAGCGATTGCGCTAATTACATTTCAACAAAACAAGGGAACCCTTAAGGTATAGCATAGGGACCTTGGGCATTACATATTACAAAGAACAGTGGTCCCTATATGAGAGTAGTATACACAAAAACAATGATCATACACTTAATAAGTAATATGTCTTCTGTCCGTCCGGACAGGAATTTTATTTTCCTTTAAGTAAAATTCAAGGTTTCTAAAAAATGTCAAGCGGGCACAGCCGTGACCTTTAACATACAAGACACAACAACAAAAGAAGTGGAAAAAGCAAGAAATCTGTCTGTGCACTTGTACTTCAGTGAAACAGACTTGAAATGTTCAAAAAACCACACCATTGCAATATTAAATGTTACATAGAAAGTTTGCATATGGGGTTAAAGGTCGGCGTTTCGATGCCTTTTCTAAAATACAGGCATCATCATCAGGACAAGAGATGACATTATTGTTGTCTTGGACACCATTAATAAAATTTGAGCCTTTTAGTTACATTTACTTTACATACATATTTACATTGGGAAGAAAAGGGAGAGAAAACACAAGAAAATAACATGAGTAGCAGGCATATAACAAGGATCCTTTGTGGCTATTCATGATTTGATTTGATTGATTTGATTTGATTATGGGTTTTATAGAGCGCATAGCTACCCTAGGGCATCCCAGCGCTAGTGACCACTGTCCTGTGGGGTGAGGAAACATGGGAGGATGGCTCAGGGGAAAAGTAGGGTCTTTAGTCATTTCCTAAACCTGAGGTGATTGTGTTCCTGCCTTAGGGAGAGAGGAAGGGCATTCCATAGTCTGGGGGCGTTGTACGAGAACAGGCGACCGCCTGTTCTGGACTTCCTAATTCTGGGAACGCTTGCAAGGGAGAGGGAGTTTGATCTTAATTGTCTACTAGACTGTTGTTTTGTCACGAGTGGCCTGAGGATGGGAGGGCCTTCGTTGTGCAATATTCTATGAGCTATGCACAGGGATTTGAAGTTGACCCGTTCCTTTACTGGCAGCCAGTGCAAGCTTCTAAGGGCTGGCTTGGCCGAGTTCCTTGCTGCGGTTCCTGTGAGGATTCTGGCGGCCGCATTTTGTGCACATTGAAGTCCGTGGACTACAGAGGCTGGGGCCCCCAGATAGAGGACATTGCCATAATCCAATCTGGAGTTCACCAACCCCTGCATTAGGAGTTTTCTAGATTGGAGGGGGAGTAGATGTAAAATCTTTTGTGCCATCTTTATAAGGCCGAAGCAGGTTCCCGCGGTTTTCCTAGCTTGAGTCCTAAAACTGAGCTCCTGGTCCAGCCATATCCCTAGGCTCTTTACTTCGGGTTTGGGGGATGGCGGGATTCCCATGCATGGTGGCCAGGGAAGGGGAGTGGGGATTTTCTTAGGGTTTCCCAGGAGGAGTATTTCTGATTTCTCCCCGTTCAGTTTTAATCGGGAATCGCACATCCACTGGTGTACCTTTTCCAGACAACTGAAAAGATTAGGGAGGGCGTTGTCTGATTGGTTGAGGGAAACGACGATCTGGGTGTCGTCAGCATACATTATTGATTTAATGCCAAAAGGTTTGACGACATCCTCTAGTGGTTCCATGTACACATTAAAAAGTGTGGGGCTCAGGGAAGATCCCTGAGGCACCCCACACTTCAGTGCTTGAGCCTTGGAGGTGGAATACCCATCTGCTACTTGAAAAGACCTGTCTTCAAGGAAGGATGAGATCCAGGCTAAAGCGGAATCCTCCACTCCTATCAGCCCAAGACGGTGGACAAGGGTTGCATGGTCCACCGTGTCGAAGGCGGCACTCAGGTCGAGGAGGATCACTGCCACTGATCCTCCTTCGTCCAATATGCTCCTGGCTTCTTCGACTACGGCTAACAGTGCGGTGTCGGTCCCTTGTCCTGGTCTGAAGCCTGTCTGGGACTGGCGGAGGAGGTGGTTGGTTTCAAGGAACTCAGAGAGATGTTGATTTGCAACGCGCTCGGCGATTTTGCTCATAGCCGGTAGCAGTGAGATCGGTCTAAAATTAGAAGGGTCTGTGGGGTCTAGATGCGGTTTTTTTATGAGGGCCTTGACAGTGGCTTTTTTCCAGTTTGCCGGGACTGTGCCGTTTTTGAAGGAGGCGTGGATCAAGCTGGTGAGAGGGGGGGCTATGATGGAAGCAACTAGCTTCAGTTTACTGATCGGGGCTGGATCTGATGGGGCGCCGCTTTTGACTTTGTGTAGGACGGTAAGAAACGTTTCGATGGTGATTTGGGGGAAGGCGGATAGCCTCGGGGTGTCTTGGCGGGGGAGGTGGTTCAGGCGTCCTAATGCGATCGGAGCAGGCGGAAGGGAAATCAGGATTTTTTCTATTTTTTTCGAAAAGAATTCTGCCATCTGATTACATTTTGCGTCGTCCAGGTCTGGTGGGGACGGTGGGTCCTGAATTTTGGTGAGGAGCTTAACTATCCGATAGGTCTCTTTTGCGAAGTTCGCCGCTGAGGCTATTTGCTCTTCGAAATGGGAGGCCTGGGCTGTTTTGAGTGCGTTTTTATAGAGCCTAATATGGATTTTATATTCAGTTTTGTCTTCTGGGTTCCAGTTCTTTCTCCATTGGCGCTCTAGCTTTTTGCCTTTTTTTCTTAGTTCGCGTAATTCGTCAGTGAACCACGGTAGTTTGGAGGATTTCCTGGCGGAGGGTAGAGTTTTGAGTGGTAGGACTGTATTAACGGAGTCGCTAATCCATTTATGCAATTGGATTTCAGCTTTAGACGGGTCTGGGTCTACTGTGGGTAAAGTGGAGGACAGAGAACGTTCCCATAGGATTGTGTCAAGTTTTTTCCATGGGCGTGACGGAACCTGGGGGCGAGGAATATCCACCATCTTTTCTGGAAGTTGGAGTTTAAAAGGAACCAAAAAGTGGTCCGACCAGGGAAGGGGCAGGGGAGTTTGAGCGGAAAGTTTGGAAAGGTTGGAAAAAATGGGATCCAGTAAATGTCCTTTCGTATGAGTGGGATCATTACTGAGAAGTTGTAAGTTAAGGGAAGTTAGGTCAGTTTTTAAGTCTGCGGCGAGTTTGTTGTTTTGATCATCGAAGTGGAGATTTAGGTCTCCGAGGATTGTGAAGTTGGGAGTCACACAGGCCAGAGAGGAGATGGCATCCATAAGTGAGTTTATGAAACGCCCTACCTGACCAGGGGGGCGGTAGATTAGGACCCCAGATAGTGTGGTAGATGGCGGCAGGTGTAAAGAAAAAAGAACATTTTCACTATCTAGGATGGGGCTGTCTTTAAACTGACAAGTAAGGTTATCTCGGTAGATAATCGCTAAGCCCCCTCCGGTACCTGTCGGTCTGTTGAGATTTTTTATGAGGTACCCGGGAGGTAGAGCTTGGACAATGTCCGGGTCGGAGCTCGTGGATAGCCAAGATTCTGTTAAAAACAGAACGTCAATGTTCGACTCTGTTAGTAATAGGGTGATTTCTGTCTGGTGCTTTGGGAGTGACCTGCAGTTCAGCAGGGCCATCTCCAGGCAAGCTGGTTCGGGAGGGTGGGGGGGTGTAAACCTGAAGGAGCAGGTGGGACACCTGGGATGCTCGTCTTCCGGGCTGATGGGTCCGATGCATCTGGTGTTTAACGGTACTCTGAGTTGGTGCAGGGTTTCCTGTGAGTATTTGATACGGGGGGTTTCAAGACCGGCCAGGAGTATGGGCTCTGGGCTCGGTCTGGCGCGGACGGGCGCAGACGGGCTTGCCTTAGGCGCGCCTTCGGCGCGCAAACGGCGCTCCCGCTGCGCTCGTCCGCTGCGCTTCCGCCATAGGCACATTTTATGGTGGTTGATTGAGGGAGGGGACAGGGGTGTGTGGCCAAGCAAGTGGGCGTGGCCTGAGTCCTCGCGCTGCGAGCGTCCGAGGAGTGGAGCAATTAGGAGTCAGCCGGCAGCGTTAGAGTCCACTACCTGAGCTGGGTGAAGTGCTCGACTGTTTAGCAGTTGCAGGATGCTGTGGTGAGTTTTCTAAAAGCTAGCACACGTTAATCAGTGACAGTTTTTCAAATTTTAAAAACAAAAGCAATGCGCTGCGCGCTCTCCCGGCTTCCGCCTCAGGAGTGTGATCAATGGCTACCTGGCGCTTTTATTCAGCGTTTAAGTAGTCGTCTCGGGGGCGTGGCCAAACAAGTGGGCGTGGCCTGAGTCCTCGCGCTGCGAGCGTCCGAGGAGTGGAGCAATTAGGAGTCAGCCGGCAGCGTTAGAGTCCGCTACCTGAGCTGAGTGAAGTGCTCGACTGTTTAGCAGTTGCAGGATGCTGTGGTGAGTTTTCTAAAAGCTAGCACACGTTAATCAGTGACAGTTTTTCAAATTTTAAAAACAAAAGCAATGCGCTGCGCGCTCTCCCAGCTTCCGCCTCAGGAGTGTGATCAATGGCGTGGAGTGATTTCCGGTGACGCATTCGGTCATTTATCCGTGGTGGGTGAAAAAAGTGAATCTTAAAACAATTGAGGAGTGAGGAATCTGGATGAAACGTAGTTTGTGGCATCGGGTGAGAAAAATATCGGCGCAGTGACTGTGAGAATATATCAAGGCAGTTACATGCATGATAGCACTCTCCTAGGATCATGGGTGTGCAGGATGATATTGGCTAAAGTAAGTAGTGTGCACGGTCTATTCGAATTGTGCACAGAGAAGGTTGGGCGTGCATACTGCCGATAACAGCGGTTTGACATGAGGTCTACATATGGGGTAAACAGGTTTTGAATAACACCTACGTGGTAACTGTGTAGCCATCAGTAGGAGGTTCTACAAGGTAAGCACCGCTATGTTAGGCTATCTGAGAAGTGATAAATAGTGGGTTAGAGCCTTGACGATACGCGGCGTGCGCATTTACTCTGGTGGGTGGGAAAGCATGTTACCTGGAAAGTCGGGTATAATCCTTGACTTTATGTTCTTCCGGTATCTTAAAATGTCCGGGAGGGTGAGCACGACTCGGTCGTATTAAATAATCCGCGAGGAGCACAATGGCTACCTGGAATGGGGAGAAGGATTGGTGAATTACACGAGAATAAAAAAGAAGAATAAAACTACTCGCTAGCACAGTGGCGGTCTTGGCATGCAGCAGGAGCTTACTTACTGGATAGGAGAATCAACGCTGCCGCGGGTGTGGCGATCCGGTGCTGGGTCAGCTTAGTTTCCCGGGTTAAATCTCAAGGGGGGTAAACAGCGTGAAAGGACTGGGTAGCGAGAGTGAGGTGAAAGGGAGTGTTTGCGGCAGCCATTTTACAGTGGTGACTTATACTAGAGTGAGCATGCAGTTTGCACAGATGGAATACAATATCTGCATATTCTGAAAAACAATGACATGTAAGGAATTTCTAGAAATTTACAGCAAGGACGTCCAGTCCTCAAGTCGATTTAACCCATTCTGAATGCTGTTGGTACGCAGGATCCAGCGTAATTCTTCTTTATTCAGCAATTGGGACATGTCTGCTCCTCTGGGGGGTGGTTTGATAATTGTAATCACAGTCCAGAGAAGATCTTTTTCACTGTGTCCTTTGGCAGAAAAATGTTCCACAAGTGGTGCATTTGCTGTTTTGCATTTGATCCTACTCCGATGTTGACCGATCCGGAGTTTTATTTTTTGGCTGGTTTGTCCTATATAGATGAGCATACAGGGACACAAAATGGCATACACTAGATTCGCAGAATTACAATTCGAAAAATATTTCCGTTCAAATTTGATGTTACCATATTCAAACGTTTTTCCTTCGATTGTGGTGTCACAACAAATACATCCCCCACACTTAGTATGGCCTATGAGTGGTGGAAGGCCCCAGACATCATTTATAGTGGTTTTCAGTGTTTGTGGCGGGAGAGCTGCCCTAACGAGATGATCTTTAATATTCTTAGCACGCTTGAAGGCAAACATGGGCTTGTCTAGTGTTAATTGCCCCGCATTGAGGACTGGCCAGTGTTTCAGTACACTTTTTCTGATGGCATTGGATGCCGGTGAGAATGGGGTGACACAGATGAGTCTGTCCTGTTCATTCTTTTGTTTGGGCTCTAAAAGGGTTTCTCCTGGGCAATACCAAGCCCTTTTAAGAGATTTGCGCACCAGTTTACGTGGGTAACCTCTGCTTCTACGTTTTTTGCTAAGGATCTTCGCCTCAGCAAAATAGTCATCCCTAAAATAACAGTTACGCCTGATGCGAAGGAACTGGGAGAAGGGTAAAAAATCGCGTAGGGCCGGGGGTGATGGCTAGTGTATTCGAGCAGGGTGTTACGCTCAGTGGGCTTGCGATGCAATGTGGTGGTTAGACGGCCTTCGGTGTGTCTTATTTGTAAGTCAAGGAAAGGGATGGAATCCTTACTAGTGGACAGAGTGTAGCAAAGGCCGCCCCTGTTGTTGTTCAGCCAGTGTTGGAAGGCTGTAAGGTTTTCAGGAGACTCATTCCATAATAGAAAAATATCGTCAATATATCTTTTCCACAAGGCTATGCCATTGTGGAAAGGATTAGACGTGTGGAGAATGCTGTTGGTCTCCAGATGGTCCATGTATAGGATGGCTAGGTTGGGAGCAAAAATCGCTCCCATGGAAGTTCCTTTGACTTGACCGTAAAATTGTCCCTCAAAAAGAAAAAAGTTTTTGGTCAAACAGATTTCGAGTAGCTCAAGGATGAATATAGAGGGCACGTTATGTGGACGTGCTCTTGATTCAAGGACCTTCTCAATCACACAGAGGGATTCAAATTGTGGGATATTGGTGTACAGTGATTCCACATCCAGCGTGCACATAGTGCTGGATGTGGGATCAAATGGGTAATCCTCTATGAAATTTATCATAGCCATACTATCTCTGATGTAACAGATGGTTTCAGGGATGAATGGCTTGATAAAATAATCTATGTAATGCTCTAATGGTTCGAGGATCGATCCACAGCCCGAAACTATGGGGCGGCCTGGTGGTGATTGTGGGTTTTTATGGATCTTGGGCAGGCAGTAGATCACAGGAATCCGTGGTGATTTGGTATTGAGGAAATCATACTCTTTTTTGGACAAGAAACCTGAGTCAAGTGCCCTGGTTGTGACAGTTGTAATCAAGTCTTGAATTTCACTAGTGGGGTTGCGTGGGAGTTTGCAGTAGTGCTCGTTGTTGTTAAGTTGGCGAAGCACTTCATTTTTATAGGATTCAATATCCTGGATAACTATCCCTCCTCCTTTATCTGCAGGTTTTATTATAAGAGATTGGTTGTCCCAAAATTTAACCTCACAGATCACATGTAATCCAGCAATGAAGTATCACTCCTCAGCAGAGGTTTGTCCTTCGTCCCCAAAGTACCCCCAAACTTCCAGGAAGCTCAAAAAGAACTCGTAAGATTTTTTAGGAAAGTTCGCTTACATAGTTTCTTCACTCTCAATTCCTCCATTCCCAAACATTACAATACCCCGTTTAGACCTGTCTCAAAATTTTCTCCTACAGCTGGTATGATTCCAGCTGAGATCCCCACATTCGAGAAATTGGTTCTTAAGGACTTATCAGACCTTGAAGGGAAAAGGTCCTTTATCCCGTACAACATCACTCTCGAGGAGAAAAATGCTATTTCCTCCCTCAAAAACAACCAATCTCTTATAATAAAACCTGCAGATAAAGGGGAGGGATAGTTATCCAGGATATTGAATCCTATAAAAATGAAGTGCTTCGCCAACTTAACAACAACAAGCCCTACTGCAAACTCCCACGCAACCCCACTAGTGAAATTCAAGACTTGATTACAACTGCCACAACCAGGGCACTTGACTCAGGTTTCTTGTCCAAAAAAGAGTATGATTTTCTCAATACCAAATCACCACGGATTCCTGTGATCTACTGCCTGCCCAAGATCCATAAAAACCCACAATCACGACCA
This sequence comes from Lissotriton vulgaris, assembly GCF_964263255.1. Lineage (NCBI taxonomy): Eukaryota > Metazoa > Chordata > Amphibia > Caudata > Salamandridae > Lissotriton > Lissotriton vulgaris. The sequence goes on from NC_141685.1 coordinate 872,182,574, forward strand.
GGCCGCCCCATAGTTTCGGGCTGTGGATCGATCCTCGAACCATTAGGGCATTACATAGATTATTTTATCAAGCCATTCGTCCCTGAAACCATCTGTTACATCAGAGATAGTATGGCTATGATAAATTTCATAGAGGATTACCCATTTGATCCCACATCCAGCACTATGTGCACACTGGATGTGGAATCACTGTACACCAATATCCCACAATTTGAATCCCTCCGTGTGATTGAGAAGGTCCTTGAATCAAGAGCACGTCCACATAACGTGCCCTCTATATTCATCCTTGAGCTACTCGAAATCTGTTTGACCAAAAACTTTTTTCTTTTTGAGGGACAATTTACGGTCAAGTCAAAGGAACTTCCATGGGAGCGATTTTTGCTCCCAACCTAGCCATCCTATACATGGACCATCTGGAGACCAACAGCATTCTCCACACGTCTAATCCTTTCCACAATGGCATAGCCTTGTGGAAAAGATATTTTGACGATATTTTTCTATTATGGAATGAGTCTCCTGAAAACCTTACAGCCTTCCAACACTGGCTGAACAACAACAGTGGCGGCCTTTGCTACACTCTGTCCACTAGTAAGGATTCCATCCCTTTCCTTGACTTACAAATAAGATACACCGAAGGCCGTCTAACCACCACACTGCATCGCAAGCCCACTGAGCGTAACACCCTGCTCGAATACACTAGCCATCACCCCCGGGCCCTACGCGATTCTTTACCCTTCTCCCAGTTTCTTCGCATCAGGCGTAACTGTTATTTTAGGGATGACTATTTTGCTGAGGCGTAGATCCTTAGCAAAAAACTTAGAAGCAGAGGTTACCCACGTAAACTGGTGCGCAAATCTCTTAAAAGGGCTTGGTATTGCCCAAGAGAAACCCTTTTAGAGCCCAAACAAAAGAATGAACAGGACAGACTCATCTGTGTCACCACATTCTCACCAGCATCCAATGCCATCAGAAAAAGTGTACTGAAACACTGGCCAGTCCTCAATGCGGGGCAATTAACACTAGACAAGCCCATGTTTGCCTTCAAGCGTGCTAAGAATATTAAAGATCATCTCGTTAGGGCAGCTCTCCCGCCACAAACACTGAAAACCACTATAAATGATGTCTGGGGCCTTCCACCACTCATAGGCCATACTAAGTGTGGGGGATGTATTTGTTGTGACACCACAATCGAAGGAAAAACGTTTGAATATGATAACATCAAATTTGAACGGCAATATTTTTCTAATTGTAATTCTGCGAATCTAGTGTATGCCATTTTGTGTCCCTGTATGCTCATCTATATAGGACAAACCAGCCAAAAAATAAAACTCCGGATCGGTCAACATCAGAGTAGGATCAAATGCAAAACAGCGAATGCACCACTTGTGGAACATTTTTCTGCCAAAGAACACAGTGAAAAAGATCTACTCTGGACTGTGATTACAATTATCAAACCACCCCCCAGAGGAGCAGACATGTCCCAATTGCTGAATAAAGAAGAATTACACTGGATCCTGCGTACCAACAGCATTCGGAATGGGTTAAATCGACCTGAGGACTGGACGTCCTTGCTGTAAATTTCAGGAAATTCCTTACATGTCATTGTTTTTCAGAATATGCAGATATTGTATTCCTTCTGTGCAAACTGCATGCTCACTCTAGTATAAGTCACCACTGTAAAATGGCCACCGCAAACACTCCCTTTCACCTCACTCTCGCTACCCAGTCCTTTCACGCTGTTTACCCCCTTGAGATGTAACCCGGGAAACTAAGCTGACCCAGCACCAGATCGCCACACCCGCGACAGCGTTGATTCTCCTATCCAGTAAGTAAGCTCCTGCTGCATGCCAAGACCGCCACTGTGCTAGCGAGTAGTTTTATTCTTCTTTTTTATTCTCGTGTAATTCGGCAATCCTTCGCCCCATTCCAGGTAGCCATTGTGCTCCTCGTGGATTATTTAATACGACCGAGTCGTGCTCACCCTCCCTGACATTTTAAGATACCGGAAGAACATAAAGTCAAGGATTATACCCGACTTTCCAGGTAACATGCTTTCCCACCTAACAGAGTAAATGTGCACGCCGCGTATCGTCAAGGCTCTAACCCACTATTTATCACTTCGCAGATAGCCTAACATAGCGGTGCTTACCTCGTAGAACCTCCTACTGATGGCTACACAGTTACCACGTAGGTGTTATTCAAAACCTGTTTACCCCATATGTAGACCTCATGTCATACCGCTGTTATCGGCAGTATGCACGCCCAACCTTCTCTGTGCACAATTCGAATAGACTGTGCACACTACCCACTTTAGCCAATATCATCCTGCACACCCATGATCCTAGGAGAGTGCTATCATGCATGTAACCGCCTTGATATATTCTCACAGTCACTGCGCCGATATTTTTCTCACCCGATGCCACAAACTATGTTTCATCCAGATTCCTCACTCCTCAATTGTTTTAAGATTCACTTTTTTCACCCACCACGGATAAATGACAGAATGCGTCACCGGAAATCACTCCATGAATAGCCACAAAGGATCCTTGTTATATGCCTGTTACTCATGTTATTTTCTTGTGTTTTCTCTCCCTTTTATTCCCAATGTAAATATGTATGTAAAGTAAATGTAACGAAAAGGCTCAAATTTTATTAATGGTGTCCAAGACAACAATAATGTCATCTCTTGTCCTGATGATGATGCCTGTATTTTAGAAAAGGCATCGAAACGTCGACCTTTAACCTCATATGCAAACTTTCTATGTAACATTTAATAATGCAATGGTGTGGTTTTTTCGAACATTTCAAGTCTGTTTCACTGAAGTACAAGTGCACAGACAGATTTCTTGCTTTTTCCACTTCTTTTGTTGTTGTGTCTTGTATGTTAAAGGTCACGGCTGTGCCCGCTTGACATTTTTTAGAAACCTTGAATTTTACTTAAAGGAAAATAAAATTCCTGTCTGGACGGACAGAAGACATACTACTTAATAAGTGTATGATCATTGTTTTTGTGTATACTACTCTCATATAGGGACCACTGTTCTTTGTAATATGTAATGCCCAAGGTCCCTATGCTATACCTTAAGGGTTCCCTTGTTTTGTTGAAACGTAATTAGCGCAATCGCTAGATTGCAAGGGATTCTGGTAATCCCAGCCCCTTTTTTTTCAAGTGGGCTCACCCTGTCCTGTGTCATTTTTCCCTTTTTTTTCCTTCTCATCTAACGTTGTCTCTATCAGGCATGTCTGATCCTCACCCTCCTATGTACAATTTGGAATACATTAATAAAATTTTAGGGGGCCCCTCTCTCCTTTCAGACCCAACCGAAACTCCATCTGTATCCAGTACCTCTCAATCAGATGATCTAGAGAAGTTAAAGAAAAAAGAGGTTTGCCTACTTCTAATGGTTAGACTTTTGACTAATTATTTGAAATCCAATACTATCCCACTCGGCCTACAAGTACGCAACGTACCAGGGGTCTTTACTACCAATCCAAAATACCTAAAAGGGTTCAGCTACATCAGTACGACTTGCTCTCGGCACTGGATGGTGCTCGGAATCGAAATTGCGACAGAAGAACTGCAAAAATTGAGTACTGAAATAATAGATCTTGAAAAACAGATTAGAGACAACAATACTAGCACAGAAACAAGTAAACTCCTCGAAAAAATAAATAAAACTGTAGAAGAGTTTCATAAATTTGAACTGAACAAAAAGCAAATTAAGGTAAAAAAGGACATTAAGAACTATAATCAAGAAAGAACATACCCTTAACTTAATAAGGACTACTACACCAATCGCCCTTACAATGGTCCCCAACAACAGAGACCTTGGGGCAGGTTTAATAGGAGACAACAGTACGTAGGATTTACTGACAGCTCAGCCGACTCGTCTGGCCACTCTGATCAAAGTTACAGTCCGGGTCCCTCTAATAGGAATTTTTTAGAGGGAGGCCGGGGCCAACCCACGGGCAGAGGAAAAACATGCTCCAAACCTCCGAACCCTCCTGGGGAACGATTCACACGCCGCCAACATTACCGGTGGTAGTTATACCCAACCAAGTTACCAGTAATTCTACCACCAATGTTCTAGAAGCTGGTCTCCTCCCAATCTTTAACCTCACAGATCACATGTTATCCAGCAATGAAGTATCACTCCTCAGCAGAGGTTTGTCCTTCGTTCCCACAGTACGCCCAAACTTCCAGGAAGCTCAAACAGAACTCCTAAGATTTTTTTGGAAAGTTCGCTTACATAGTTTCTTCACTCTCAATCCCTCCATTCCCAAACATTACAATACCCCGTTTAGACCGGTCTCAAAATTTTCTCCTACAGCTGGTATGATTCCAGCTGAGATCCCCACATTCGAGAAATAGGTTCTTAAGGACTTATCAGACCTTGAAGGGAAAAGGTCCTTTATCCCGTACAACATCACTCTCGAGGAGAAAAATGCTATTTCCTCCCTCAAAAACAACCAATCTCTTATAATAAAACCTGCAGATAAAGGGGGAGGGATAGTTATCCAGGATATTGAATCCTATAAAAATTAAGTGCTTCGCCAACTTAACAACAACGAGCACTACTGCAAACTCCCACGCAACCCCACTAGTGAAATTCAAGACTTGATTACAACTGTCACAACCAGGGCACTTGACTCAGGTTTCTTGTCCAAAAAAGAGTATGATTTCCTCAATACCAAATCACCACGGATTCCTGTGATCTACTGCCTGCCCAAGATCCATAAAAACCCACAATCACCACCAGGCCGCCCCATAGTTTTGGGCTGTGGATCGATCCTCGAACCATTAGGGCATTACATATATTATTTTATCAAGCCATTCGTCCCTGAAACCATCTGTTACATCAGAGATAGTATGGCTATGATAAATTTCATAGAGGATTACCCATTTGATCCCACATCCAGCACTATGTGCACGCTGGATGTGGAATCACTGTACACCAATATCCCACAATTTGAATCCCTCCATGTGATTGAGAATGTCCTTGAATCAAGAGCACGTCCACATAACGTGCCCTCTTATGTGAGCTACTCGAAATCTGTTTGACCAAAAACTTTTTTCTTTTTGAGGGACAATTTTATGGTCAAGTCAAAGGAACTTCCATGGGAGCAATTTTTGCTCCCAACCTAGCCATCCTATACATGGACCATCTGGAGACCAACAGCATTCTCCACACGTCTAATCCTTTCCACAATGGCATAGCCTTGTGGAAAAGATATATTGACGATATTTTCCTATTATGGAATGAGTCTCCTGAAAACCTTACAGCCTTCCAACAATGGCTGAACAACAACAGTGGCGGCCTTTGCTACACTCTGTCCACTAGTAAGGATTCCATCCCTTTCCTTGACTTACAAATAAGACACACCGAAGGCCGTCTAACCACCACACTGCATCGCAAGCCCACTGAGCGTAACACCCTGCTCGAATACACTAGCCATCACCCCCGGGCCCTACGCGATTCTTTAAAATTCTCCCAGTTCCTTCGCATCAGGCGTAACTGTTATTTTAGGGATGACTATTTTGCTGAGGCGAAGATCCTTAGCAAAAAACTTAGAAGCAGAGGTTACCCACGTAAACTGGTGCGCACATCTCTTAAAAGGGCTTGGTATTGCCCAAGAGAAACTCTTTTAGAGCCCAAACAAAAGAATGAACAGGACAGACTCATCTGTGTCACCACATTCTCACCGGCATCCAATGCCATCAGAAAAAGTGTACTGAAAGACTGGCCAGTCCTCAATGCGGGGCAATTAACACTAGACAAGCCCATGTTTGCCTTCAAGCGTGCTAAGAATATTAAAGATCAACTCGTTAGGGCAGCTCTCCCGCCACAAACACTGAAAACCACTATAAATGATATCTGGGGCCTTCCACCACTCATAGGCCATACTAAGTGTGGGGGATGTATTTGTTGTGACACCACAATCGAAGGAAAAACGTTTGAATATGGTAACATCAAATTTGAACGGAAATATTTTTCTAATTGTAATTCTGCGAATCTAGTGTATGCCATTTTGTGTCCCTGTATGCTCATCTATATAGGACAAACCAGCCAAAAAATAAAACTCCGGATCGGTCAACATCGGAGTAGGATCAAATGCAAAACAGCGAATGCACCACTTGTGGAACATTTTTCTGCCAAAGGACACAGTGAAAAATATCTTCTCTGGACTGTGATTACAATTATCAAACCACCCCCCAGAGGAGCAGACATGTCCCAATTGCTGAATAAAGAAGAATTACACTGGATCCTGCGTACCAACAGCATTCGGAATGGGTTAAATCGACTTGAGGACTGGACGTCCTTGCTGTAAATTTCTAGAAATTCCTTACATGTCATTGTTTTTCAGAATATACAGATATTGTATTCCATCTGTGCAAACTGCATGCTCACTGTAGTATAAGTCACCACTGTAAAATGGCCGCCGCAAACACTCCCTTTCACCTCACTCTCGCTACCCAGTCCTTTCACGCTGTTTACCCCCCTTGAGATTTAACCCGGGAAACTAAGCTGACCCAGCACCGGATCGCCACACCCGCGGCAGCGTTGATTCTCCTGTCCAGTAAGTAAGCTCCTGCTGCATGCCAAGACCGCCACTGTGCTAGCGAGTAGTTTTATTCTTCTTTTTTATTCTCGTGTAATTCGGCAATCCTTCGTTCCATTCCAGGTAGCCATTGTGCTCCTCGCCGATTATTTAATACGACCGAGTCGTGCTCACCCTCCCGGACATTTTAAGATACCGGAAGAACATAAAGTCAAGGATTATACCCGACTTTCCAGGTAACATGCTTTCCCACCCACCAGAGTAAATGCGCACGCCGCGTATCGTCAAGGCTCTAACCCACTATTTATCACTTCGCAGATAGCCTAACATAGCGGTGCTTACCTCGTAGAACCTCCTACTGATGGCTACACAGTTACCACGTAGGTGTTATTCAAAACCTGTTTACCCCATATGTAGACCTCATGTCAAACCGCTGTTATCGGCAGTATGCACGCCCAACCTTCTCTGTGCACAATTCGAATAGACCGTGCACACTACCCACTTTAGCCAATATCATCCTGCACACCCATGATCCTAGGAGAGTGCTATCATGCATGTAACCGCCTTGATATATTCTCACAGTCACTGCGCCGATATTTTTCTCACCTGATGCCACAAACTATGTTTCATCCAGATTCCTCACTCCTCAATTGTTTTAAGATTCACTTTTTTCACCCACCACGGATAAATGACAGAATGCGTCACCGGAAATCACTCCATGAATAGCCACAAAGTATCCTTGTTATATGCCTGTTACTCATGTTATTTTCTTGTGTTTTCTCTCCCTTTTCTTCCCAATGTAAATATGTATGTAAAGTAAATGTAACGAAAAGGCTCAAATTTTATTAATGGTGTCCAAGACAACAATAATGTCATCTCTTGTCCTGATGATGATGCCTGTATTTTAGAAAAGGCATCGAAACGTCGACCTTTAACCCCATATGTAAACTTTCTATGCAACATTTAATAATGCAATGGTGTGGTTTTTTGAACATTTCAAGTCTGTTTCACTGAAGTACAAGTGCACAGACAGATTTCTTGCTTTTTCCACTTCTTTCGTTGTTGTGTCTTGTATGTCAAAGGTCACGGCTGTGCCCGCTTGACATTTTTTAGAAACCTTGAATTTCACTTAATGGAAAATAAAATTCCTGTCCGGACGGACAGAAGACATACTACTTATTAAGTGTATGATCATTGTTTTTGTGTATACTACTCTCATATAGGGACCACTATTCTTTGTAATATGTAATGCCCAAGGTCCCTATGCTATACCTTAAGGGTTCCCTTGTTTTGTTGAAGCGTAATTGGATCTCTATATCTACATAAACTGTTGAAATGGAAATTGTGATAGCTGGCCTTTTCCTCCTTACTTAATAGGTGAAACCCTGATTCACCTTATGGAGATCTAGTACTGCCTAGAATTAACATATTTGATATTACTATTGGTGTGCTGACAGAGCCCTTTTTTTTGAAGTGTTGTGTTGCACACTTTGTGTTCTAGGTAATGCCTTGGGGTGGTAGGTGTTGATAGGGCTACTTGAGCACCCATGTTTGGAGCACCCATGTTTTGCGGTTAACACATATTACATTAGACATAATTCACGTGTTAGAAATACCCCAGAGAAATTTGACGAAAGTGTGGACGCTTCTCTGTTAGGGGAACACTACCGCCCAAAATGTTGCTATTATATGATGATGAATGGAGTCGGCATGGAGCATCAGTTCTTGAAACAAAGTAACCTATCCTCCAATCACGAAACTGCTTTCTGACCAGGCAGAAGAGCCGAATTTGCTTTGATTTCAGTCCAGCATGGACAGAAGACCACAATCAGCAGAATCAGAGGGGCTGCCCTACTACTGCTATGCCCATCCATTATCCCACACCAAAAATGAGGCAAGCATTCTAGCACAGTGACAGTTGTTGCATTTCGCTCCCAACGTACACTTAGAAAATGTTCTATCATCTCTCTACACCTCTACAATTCATACCTCACACCACTACTGGAACTCAGCAGGACCTTAACTTATATCTGTTACAGCTAGGCATAGGACTTCCAGATCATCTTGAAACTCAGAAACCTGACATATCATTTCTCCATTGCCAAGACCATTGTTTTTCAGCTGGGGACCAATGGATACTGGTCAACTACCTGAAACTCATCTCACCAGCAACCGAGTTCCTCACCGCATGGAACTAGGGCACTTAGCACCCCACCACCCCTGCCCCAAGCATCATTTCCAAAGATGAAGGAGGAACCTGGGAGCCTCGCCTAGCTCCAAAAGTAAAAAAGTTAATTAATTTGCCTGCCCCATCATGTTAACCCTGTGACATATTTCCTCTGGTGCCAAGGTCGCCATCATCCTGATACTGTTGCAACTGGATTATGCAAACAGACTTTAAATTGTATATTTTTTCACCTTTTAAGAAGACTACAGAGAATTTAGAATGTGGCGGACAGACAATTACTATAACTATACCTCTACAACCACATCAATTTGGCCATGCAAGCAATCCACTTGATGTGCATAGCTAGGCATTCTTCTTTTAAGGCACTTAGTTTTACCCACAAGTGTGTATATATATATATATATATATATATATATATATATATATATATATATATATATATATATATATATATATATATACACACACACACATATATATATATATATATATATATATATATATATATATATATATATATATATATATATATATATATATATATATATATATGTGTGTGTGTGTGTATATATATATATATATATATATATATATATATATATATATGTATATATATATATATGCTGCAAAGCTCGTCTATTCCACAACTTCTTCAAGAGACTTGTAATAAGACGAGGTAGACCCAATTCAGTGCTTCTTTTAATTTATTTGCAAATTAACGACCATACCATCACGACGCGTTTCGGCAGCTCCCTGCCTTGATCACATGACAACAATGTCGTGAGATACACCCTCTTTTAAAGTGACAGTGCTTCAATAGACATAGAAGAATTATTCAACTATACTTATTCCATTTACGTTTTTTTCAACTTTTTAGTTATATGAAACAATGTATTAGGAAATCCTAATATTCATTTCATGCTTCAAATGCATTAACAAATTAGTCTGGTTATAAATGTAAAATTCACTTTTGGGTAACTGGTGCCCGCTACCATTTCAATTTTACACATGTCTTTTGTTAAAACAACCATAAAAAATGATTAATAACATGCTTCGAATGCATTCACAATCAGATCTAAATACATTTTTATGATAGCCGATAACACCTATCATATAATTTCATAAGGACATTAACCCATACGTGAAAAAAGATTTTGTGAATATTATTCTCCATACATGTCTAATAAACATAATACAAATGTGCATCCCCGGAACCCTAAAAAAACTCATATTTCCTAGTGTTGAAAAGAAAATAACCTTTTATCCTAAAATCAATTAATTACTATCCAACAAGTGACACCTTTAGTGATTACTTTGTGCTTTAACATAAATCTGAGGCATCACTGCAACCAATAGCCTAAACTTTACAAAAATGGAACAATTTTCATAGAGACACTTCTGTGAGGTCATTTCCGCAATCGAAAAACCAATATTCTGTTGAAATACTAGTCAATTCATTTATACAATAAATAATTATTCTATATATGAAAAAACGCCTCCTTTGTGTACAAATATATATTTATATATATATAAAAGATAAATAAATATATATACATTGTTATAATACATCTCTATTAACAATAATTCCTATAATATGTAAAAAAGGCTATTTAAAATATTTACATGTGCATATTTCATAAGCAAATAATCATTTTTTACCTATAACAATAGCAAAATGTATTTCTTTGGAACACATTGGTGTATTTCGAAAGTCATAGTGAATCAAATAAAAATGTGCCTCACATGCCTCTGCACACGCCTAAGCATGTACATCCGCACCCATATCCACATATAACCACAATATTTTACAGTATACTGATAGTCATTCACCCTAAGTCTAATTGTTTGTTTATTGTTATTTATTGAGGGTTATTATTCCAAGTATGTATATAGATCCTCACTCATATTAAGACCTTTAGGCTGTTTGGTATCACCTGGGTTGTCAAGCCACTCGCCTTCCCTTGCTTTCTGAAGACATACTAGCAGTATTACTAGAATGGCCAAACTCCCTTAGATTAGCTGTAATAAATGTATATTCTAGGCCCGCAAACATAGGACGAGAATCAGCCACCATCGAGGAATTGTCAAACTTCCTGAATGAAATTCCTAAGGGGACTGCATACGTGGTTGGAGGGGACCTAAATTCACATTTCGAGCCCCTAGCAGGCCTCTTGGACGAGTCCTCCTTGGAAAAGGACGCAAGGTGGTCAGTACCCCCCACGGTGGCTCCGCCGGCCAGAGCATGGACACCCCTTGCCTTACAGATTACCGCTCTGACTCTTAAATACGGTCTCAGAGAGTGTAACGGGCGTACCAAATCTGATTTCCCCAGTAAATACACCTTCAATAGGCCAGGCAGGGAGTCTAGATTGGACTATGTTCTAGTTCAACTGTCCTCGCGGCCGCATATCATTGATTTCAAAGTAATAGATAGAACGGATAGCGACCACAACGCCCTTGAGCTGGTCTATACCCTCCCTGGCAAGGAAGGTTCGGACCAATCTACGAGAGCGACAAACGTAGGGCTTTCACTTGAAAACAACAGAAGAAGAATAAGGTGGGAAAAGTTAGCGTCCGGCAGAGAGAATCTTCCCAAACTTTACGCTAGACTTATTCCGACACTGGAAAAAGTGGGCGTTCTAAGTGAGGACCTTAGTACACCAGAAACCCGCAAATCACTAGGTTTGGCACATGAGGAACTTATTAAGTCTCTGGCTACAGATCTTTTTTCCATGGGACACACTAAAGGTGGTGGACTTCGCCGTAATACATGGTATAATGCCACATGCCGTAAGGCGAAGGGGGATCTCTTGACCAGTATTAAGAAGGGCAAAGGAAGACAGGAGATACAGGCAAAAAGAAGGGAGTATAAGAAACTGACTACCCAGGCCAAGATGGATTGGGACCAAGATAAATGGGAAAACCTCTTAAATGCGTTAGCGATCAGGGACTACCGTAAGTTCTGGAGAATTGTCAATACGGGATCCGAGCACCTAGCATCGGCAATAGAACCAAATATTGCACCTAGGTTATGGAAAGAGCACTTCCAGTCCCTCTACACAGAGGAAGTATAAGAAACTGACTACCCAGGCCAAGATGGATTGGGACCAAGATAAATGGGAAAACCTCTCAAATGCGTTAGCGATCAGGGACTACCGTAAGTTCTGGAGAATTGTCAATACGGGATCCGAGCACCTAGCATCGGTAATAGAACCAAATATTGCACCTAGGGTATGGAAAGAGCACTTCCAGTCCCTCTACACAGAGGAAACTGGAGCCACATGCTATCCTTCCCTTGATACCATTACCCATTCTGAGGGCTACCCCTTTACAGAAGAGGAGGTACGAGTTGCTATTGCACGCCTATCGTCAGGCAAGGCTCCAGGGTTGGATGGCCTCCCTGGCGACCTCTTTAAACAAGAGCCTGACGTCTGGACCCCCTATTTGTTGACAATATTAATGCCATCTTAAAAGTCATGGAGGTTCCCAATACTTGGCTGGGTGCAGAGGTAGTTCCGATATTTAAGAAGGGCTCGCCTCTGCTTCCAGCCAACTATAGGCCCATCAGCCTAATAGATGTTCCCCAAAAGCTTTTCAGTAGGCTCATCCTGGATCGTCTCCAGAATTGGCTTGAGGAGACTGCAACTCTGAGTCATTACCAGGCGGGACTCAGGAGGGGGGTGTCCACAACTGATCAGATATTCCGCCTGAATCTCATTTATTGGAGAACTGCGCTAATCGAGGGCGGCAGCTTGTACACAGTCTTTGTGGACCTGCGAGCCGCCTTCGATTTGGTGCCAAGATCCAAGTTATGGAATGTCCTGGCTGACCTAGGTGTTCCACTAGACATTCTCGCTAATCTGTTGAAATTGCATCAGAATAACTTTGCCCGTGTCAGATGTGGTAGAAATGGTAATTTAACTGAAAGATTCCCCGTTGACAGAGGAGTGAGACAGGGCTGTGTGCTCGCACCGACCCTGTTCTGCCTCTTTGTGAACGGGGTAATCACCCATCTGACAAGGATTAATGATATTGATGCCCCCAAACAGAACGGCAGCAGGGTACCTACAATCATGTTTGCGGATGATACCCTGCTGCTGTCGAAATCTCCTATGGGAATACAACGTGTACTGGATGGGTTTCTGGAATTTTGTATAGAGAGGGGTCTTGAGATTAATGTCACCAAAACAAAATATATGATCTTAAACCCCACCCCATCATCACGAACCAATCCCTCTCTAGGTCTAGCGCGGCTAGAGAGGGTATCTACATTTGAGTACTTGGGAGTAACCCTCAATGAGCACATGACCTGGGGTACACAACAGACTAGGGAAAACATGAAACTGGTTCAGATAACGGGTGGAATCTCTAGGATGGCGAACACATCATCTTATCGTCCACTTGGTCCTGTCATCCAGATCTACAAATCCCAGGCAAGGGGGGCAGTTACTTATGGGGGTGAGTTGTGGGGCCACACCTCTGCCAAAAACTTAACAAGCACGGAAAATAAACTCATCAGGCAGTTGGCAGCTCTTCCACCAAGTACCCCGTTACTCCCACTGAGAATGGATTTGGGTATTAGGCCAATTGCAGACAGAACTGGGTCTTAAACCACTAACCTTCTGGCGACGTTTATGGAGCAGCCAAGATCTTATTAACTACAGAATGGAGCTCCAGGAGTTTTTACCTTTACCAAAAGCCTCCAACATCCCATGGCTTGGATACATAAAAAGTTCCTGTGAGAGCCTGGACCTATCAGAACTTTGGACTGACCCGGCAAACGCAAGCACCAGGATTCCACGCAAGGTATTGTCAAAAGTCTACTATGACCGAAAGTTGGCTAATATCTTGAAGACAATGCGTGAGGGATCTTTAACGAACTCATTCATCCAAAGCAAAGACTTCTACTTATTGGAATGTGTTCTGGAGGGTATAACTCCTGTGCTGACCAGAAAGCTATTCTTGCAATGGAGATATGGCACACTTCCCCTTAGATCATTCACTAGGTCCTGGTCTTCTCCCCCGACCACCGAGCACTGCCCGGCATGTGCGCACTCTAAAGAAAATGATCTACATGTGGTCTTCTTTTGCAAAGCCTACAAAAGAATCAGGAGATATTGGCTAATCCCCCTTTTAAAAAATCTGGGTTTCAGACAGTTCCTTCCTGGGTACAGAATTTTAAAAACTGATCTGTCCCCCCCAATTGTGTTCGCAGTGGCAAAGTACCTAACAGCAATGTGGTTCACCCGCAATCGCCTTTTGAAAACAGAACTGGCCTTTTAAACAAACTCAACCCTACTATTGATCCGTAACCTTATTGTGATGATGAATTGATTAATGTGTAGCAGTGTAATTTTATAAGAAATTTTTAATTGATTTGCGAAACGATTTAATTGTTTGTATATCTTTGATGATCTAGAGATCGAAATAAAGATTGAAATAAGTAATATGTAGTGAGTTTCCAGTCGGCGTAACATTCCCTCCCTGTCCCCACCTCTTCTCTGTATAGAGACTATATCAATTAGAAAATATCTTAGATCTTTGGTGTTCCCTCCATGTGTTTCTTGGAAATGTCTCGCTACGGGATAATTAGGGTCTTTGTTATTAATCGCCCTAATGTGCTGCGGCACCCTTTTGTGGCCCGGTAATTTGGTGCTGCCCACGTATCTTAGATTGCAGCTGCATTCTAGTACGTAGACAACAAATTCACTTTTACAGGTTAAGTGATATTTGATATTTTGGGGTTTTGTGCTGAAGGCAGTCATGTACGATGTTTTATTGATACCATGTGAATATGCCTTACAGCTAGGGCATTTGTAGAATCCCTTACGAGCTGATGACCATCCTGTATTTTCCTTGTATTCAGGACTACTTTTTACTAGGATGTCTGCCATGGAGGTTGCCCTTCTATGGGTTATTGCAGGATATTCTGGAAGACAATCACCGATTACAGGATCATCTTTGACTATGTGCCAATTGCGCTGGATAACTTTTCGCAGTCCTCTGTGCTGTCGACTGTATGTCAGGATAAGTCTGGGTATATCCTCTGATGTTTCTACCCTTCCATTGTTCTCATCTATCATAGTGTCTGATGTACCTAAAAGATCTTCCCTCCATTTCAGTCTTGACTTGGCAATTGCTATGTCTATTGTTTTTGCACTGTAGCCTCTATCCAAGAATCTGATCTTACTCTCATGTTGGTGTTTCAATAATTCTTCGTCATTACTGCATATCCTGTGCAACCTTAGCAATTCCCCGTAGGGAATGCTATGGATAAGATGTGTAGGGTGTGCGCTTGTTGCATGCAGCAGGGTATTCCCTGCTGTTTCCTTTCTAAATAAGGTGGTATTAATTTGATTGTTCTCTATGTTGACTTGTACATCTAAGAAGGAGACCTGACAATCACTGATATGCAAAGTAAATTTTAAGTTCACTTGATTGATGTTGATGCAGTCAATGAATGTCTCTGCTTCTTCTAGGGAGCCCTTCCAAACTATTATCAAGTCATCAATGTACCTTAGCCAGGATACAATGTTGTTCTTGTATATATTGCTATATTGCACTTTGAGGACCAGCTCCTCCCACCATCCCATGAATAAACAGGCATAGGTGGGAGAGAATCTGGCCCCCATGGCAACTCCCTGAACTTAACGGTACATTTGTTTGTTGAAAAGGAAAAGATTGTGCTCCAAACAAAATGTTAGCATATCCATAAGCATTCTGTTGTGCATTGTGAATTCAATAGGTCTTTTTGCAAGAAAATATTCCACTGCTCGTAATCCATCTATATTTCTAATACACGTGTATAAGGATGACATATCTAAAGTAATTAGAAAATAACAATTTTTCCATCTTACTTTCTCAATTTTTGTCAAAAAATCTCCAGTGTCCTTTACAAAGGATTCCAACTTACGCATGTGTTCTTGCAGGAAGAAGTCAATGTACTTAGACAGATTCTCAAGTGGGCCATCGCATGTTGCAATGATGGGCCGCCCTGGTGGTGTTTCTCTGTCTTTATGTATCTTTGGTATGAAGTAAATTACTGGCGTTTTTGGGTGTTCTTTCTTTAGGTATTTAAACTCCTCCATGTTCAGAAGACCAAGACATTTCCATGCCAGTAATTTACTACATAATTCATCCTGCATATGTTTATAGTTAATTGGAGAGCTGTGGTGATAGCATTGGGTATCACTAAGCTGATTGTTTGCTTCAGTTAGATATTGTGAAAGGGGCCACAATACTATATTTCCCCCTTTGTCAGAGTTTCTTATTACCACATTGCTCTCTTTCTTCAATCTATCCAACAATAGTCCATATTGAATTTCTTCCTTTGATCTTTTTCTTTTAGTCGTTTGGATTCTTGCATTCAATTTCTTTACTTGGGCTACCACTACATCACTGAATACATCAATAGAGTCTTTAGTCATTCTTGGTACAAATCTGAATTTTTTCTTGAAAGGAGTATCCGTTTTTTATTGGCAAGACTCCTCACTTGTTGAGTATTTAAGTTCGGAAATGCTGATGGAGATACATCTCGTTCTGGGACCCCACCATATCCTGTGAGTTGGTGGGTAGATTTACTATACTCTGTACTGCTGTTATCAAGTCATAATCACTGGCTGCCAGATTTAAAGTCTGTCCTGATTCTTCCAGGTTCGGTCTCATTTTTGATTTGTTCATTGACTGCTGTTTGTGGAACTTTTGCAACTTGAGTTTCCTTATAAATTGGTACACATCGGCCCTTGTTCGTGTGTATTGAAAATTACTTTCGGGGCAATATGAAAGACCTAAGGACAATAGTTGTTTTTCTGCCACAGTAAGGTCTACATCCGCTAAATTGATAATGGTATTAGCGTTTAAATTGGCATTAGACTTTATTTTGGTTGCTATGGTTGTTGTTTGTTTTTCCAAGCCCCCCGGCTCCATCCACCTCGTTTCGTTGCGTTTCCTCTGGGCGGCCCTCCTCTCCCGCCTGCTCCTTGTACGCCGTTTTTTGCCGGCTGCTGTGTTCCCGCTGATCTTAGCGTTTCCCGCTGACTGCGGCGTATATATTCCAATTCCTCTCCCATGGTTGGTTTCACCGAGTTGGTGGCGTCTTCTCCTCCAATCCGACCCACTTTCCGTGTATACGCTGGACTCCGATAAAGATGACGTTTCAGGCTCCGGTTCCCTTGGGAGTTGTTGAACTTGGCGGGTATTCTGATTACTTGACTTGTCAGTGTTTTTTCGCATGGTGTCATATTTCCTAGAAAACGTGAATATTCTACCTTTCTCATAGTCCTCCTTATCCCTCCTAAATTTGTACGCTTTACGGATTTTTATCTTGTCTTCTTCTTTTTGCAATTGTTGTTCCATTTCCTCATTGTATTTGTCTTTCGATGTTTGCGGATCACTCATTGCTTGAATCTCTTTACGCATGGACTCAATGGTGGGGAGGATTTTTTCCCTGTCTTTTTCAGCATGTTTTACCAGCAGCTCCACCAATTTCCTAGATGAATCAAGATTACACTCCGCCCACTCTGCCATTAATGTGGGATTCGGTGTATCATACGACGGAGCAATCATTATTCTTAATCCCCTGGGTATGCGATTTACCTCTAAATATCTGCGAAGTGAGTATATATATATATCCAAGGCTTCCTTTCCCAGTTAGAAAAAGATGAGGGGACGCGGCAGGGCTTCACGGGATTCTTCTATTGGTGTACGGCATGACGCGTTTCGGCGGTAGCCTCATCAGATGCCTCCGTTTTTGTACTCCCAAGAATGTCTTCTCTTGTTTTATTCGTTATGCCCCTCCTCTGAAGTAGTGAGGGGCTCACCTGCACCGTATCTTGTACCTGAGCGCTCCTCCCAGTTCATGGTTAAAGACTGCATGCTCCAGCATGCAGTTGGTTCTCAGCATGGAAGAGTGCTCACCACACAGCCGGAGTGTTTTCTATTCTCAAAGTGAGAGGCTGAGTTGGAGGGCGGTTGGCTTGGGATGGTAAAACTGTGTCGAGTAATTGTTGATTCCTGCCCCTGCACTTCCAGCCTCGCAGTTCCTCCGTTGGCTCGGCTTGGAGACACCGTTAACCGCATGCGCGCTAGCGGAATTCCGCTCCTGTGCTGAGTTTTTTAAAACCGCACTTTACGTGACGAGCTGGGCTCGTCATCAGCGTGCGAGGAGGCTACGCCATGACGAGCCCAGCTCGTCATCAGCGTGGAAGGGGTTAAAGTAACGTGTTCTCTCCGTGTGTGTCACGGACTGTCAGCTGGCAGCAACGCCCTCGCTTCCATCGGGTGCGGGTGGTCTGGGTTACGCCAATGAACCCTAAACACTACCGGAAGACCACTTAACGAAGGCTCCCCTCTGCGTGTCATTGGTCTCACGCTATTATGTCCAAGGCTTCCTTTCCCAGTTAGAAAAAGATGAGGGGACGCGGCAGGGCTTCACGGGATTCTTTTATTGGTGTACGGCATGACGCGTTTCGGCGGTAGCCTCATCAGATGCCTTCGTTGTTGTACTCCCAAGAATGTCTTCTCTTGTTTTATTCGTTATGCCCCTCCTCTGAAGTAGTGAGGGGCTCACCTGCACCGCATCTCGTACCTGAGCGCTCCTCCCAGTTCATGGTTAAAGACTGCATGCTCCAGCATGCAGTTGGTTCTCAGCATGGAAGAGTGCTCACCACACAGCTGGAGTGTTTTCTATTCTCAAAGTGAGAGGCTGAGTTGGAAGGCGGTCAGCTTGGGATGGTAAAACTGTGTCGAGTAATTGTTGATTCCTGCCCCTGCACTTCCAGCCTCATCAGCAGTGCATTGCGAGCGCGCGACTTATAGTTAGCTGAACTAACTATAACGGAGGAATTTCAGTGGTTTTGTATGGGAGAAATGTCCAGCTAACTATAACATGGATGAAACCTATGTTTTTTTCAGGGAATTTCTAAGGTTTTTTAAATGCTAATTCCTAACTATAACATGGCTGAAACCTATGGTTTTTTCAGTGAATTTCTAAGGTTTTTTAAATGCTAATTCCTAACTATAACGTGCCTGAAACCTATGGTTTTTTCAGTGAATTTCAAAGGTTTTGTAAATAATAATTTATAAATGTATTAATTATTATGTCTTTCTTTTTATACTAATTTCTTATATTTTTAATATAAATATTTATATTTATTTTATTTTTAGATTATATTTCATATTCTTATTATAAAATACTAACAAAACTAAATTGCAAAATATTTTTGGGGTTAATTATTGCTTGACTTCGGTTGCAAGCATAACACAACTCCAGCAATGCTCTCGGGTCCGTATGTTCACAATGCTGTATCAATCCTTACACCTGCTTCAAGCATATGCAAGGTTTTGACGCAGCATAAGCTCAAAAGTGACTGAATGAAATGTTATACATTTCACTCCGTCTCTTTTAGGAGGCGTTGCTGCACCCCCTCCTGCACAGGAAAGCCTCCTTCTGGCACAGGGCTTTACAATGTAATGCACCCTCCAGATGCATCACATTCTTAATACAACACACCATGGCACATCTTTTGCACCACCGCTGTGTCACAAAAGTGATGCAACGGCTGTGTAAAAGAGGCACAAAGGGATTGTAATCCGCCCCTCACACATACAAATTCACCCATACAGTTTCACCAGCAGCGCAAATTGAAGCATAGACTTGTAACATATTTATGTACATATGTTACTTTCAAGTGCTTCGGACATACTACAGTATACTATAGGTAAACACCTTATAGATTTATGCTGTAGCACTTCCTTATAGTTCTGCACTTTCACATTCTCCATACACTTGTAATATATTAATTCATTCATTTATAAACTACACATTCATTCTGACAAACTTATAAACACTAACATATTCATATAGTTCTTTCTTTGACCAGTGAAGGTAGTTCTAAAAAGAACAGTTTTTTTTCTGTTTTTACTTTTCAAATTTTTAAACCCAAAAAATTGAACTGGAATCCAAAAAGTATCAAACAGGAACAAAAGAATGAAAAAAAAAACGAATGTCGAGGACAGCGATGCTCCTGCATCCTGCGTTTCATCAGATCAGTAGACTGTTCCCTATAACACAAAAGTCTATCGCAATGAATGCATACAATTTTAACGTCAGCAAAATCAGGATCACTTTGTGGATGTGGATTGCTTGCTGAAAATTCTGCTGCAGTAGTTATTGTGCTTGGTGCAGAAGCAGGTGGGTTCTCCTGCAACCTCCATCTTGCAGCTCGAGCAAAGTTATTGGGGTGCAAGTTCTTCACATGTCGCACCATATTTGCTGTGCCAAAGGAGTATTTTTTAGATGGATCACCCCTTGAAAGAGTTGTTTGGCAAATTTTACAGATTACTTTTGGAGCATTAACCTTTTTTGCCCTTCTGGAAAGTAAAAAATTGCCAAATTAGAGCTTCTTTCCTCTTCTTTGGAGGTTCTTCAGGAATGAAACCTCCCTCTGAAGAACTGCTGGAAGATGAGTCCATTGCTCTTATAATGATCTTCCTTCTATTTGAAAAAATTCTCAGAAGAAATGCTTCTTATTAGAAAGTCAAAGTCGAATGATTATAATGGGATGGAACTTTCAACAGTTGCAATAGGAAAAGTTATGAACCAATCAAATCTCTCCTTTTAAAGTCACATGACTTTACGTACACTTATGAGGCGCTTACGCAGCTGTTTCGATACCAGTACGCATGATGTTCTACCACGATTTGTGTAATTGTTATTAAAAGTAATATATGATTGTAATAATACTGTAGAAATTTTTTTCATAGTTTTCCCAAATAAAATCTCCCCTTAGTGTGTACATTCAATACATTAATTTATGTTTTTAACCATGTAGAAACATTGGCGCCTTTCGCGTACAGGGCGCCGTTCATGACGTCTCACGTAAGCTTTGATGCAATGTGTAACGTCAAACCATATACGTACTGTATGTGCGGGTACATGCTGAGTATGATTAACGGTACAAAGTATATTGCAATCACCGTCTCACTGATAAATCAGAGCTCAGGGCGCGCTAAGGAGAATGAATAGAAGTGGTCATTCATTGGAGATCCGATTCTGGGCCTGCCTCTGTGCACATGATAACACCGCCCCCATCTCTCTCTGTTGTTAATTGTTGGTGTACACACTCACACTTGCACATGCGCGTTGTATGCCAGCCCACACTCCCCACATGCCACCACCTAGCAGGCTTGCTATCACTAAGCCTGGAAACCAATACATTAGCCAATGGGATGTCCCCCAAGGCCATCATTCTTATAGAAAATGCTAGCAATGATGCTCCTGGGCTTGGTTTGCTCAGCCCCCGCGGTTCCCATATAATCCAAACACTGACATGAGTACGCTCTCTTTTGCCAGCTTGTGCTGCGGTGACAGACAGAGTGTCGTCATCGGTTTTACTACAAACTCAGAGGAGGACTCCTGACACTCGACATGGTATCACTACTGCTGCCGCCCAGCCACAATACCATAGGCGCGGAGGCGGCGGCGCCCGCACCCAAAACACCCCAGACCCAGCAAAACCGCAGCCTTTGAAGACACGACAAAAGACGACAGAAGCAAAGGTAAGAGAAGCCGTCACAACATCAGACTCGGCTGTAAATTGTATATGCATGATGCTTGTTTTTCCTCCATCATATGGCTCTCCTACCTCTCAATGGTTTTAAATTGTATGCACATAGTATAAAAGTTTCTATCTGCGTCACGAGGTCCTATACACCTCTAATTTTATAAATTATGCGTCTATAAATTTCTGTGTCGTATTTCTGTACTATGCCACGTGCTTATGCCTCTATCGTTATTAATTGTGCATCCATGATGATATTTTTTTTTCTGCGTCACAAGGCCGTCCTAGAAAGGCCCGGACTGGCCGTTGTGGGCACCGGCAATCCCCCGGTGCACCGCAAGGGTGGGGGCTGGTTTTGGGCCCTCTGGGCCAATTTTGTTACAGGGACGTTTTTGCAGCATAGCTGCAAAATCGGCCCTGTAAGAAAATCGGCCGTAAACCAGCCCCGGCAAAGAGCTCAGTCGCACCCCCAACTCCCCCTCCCTCCCGGGGGAGGGGGTGGGGGGCGGCCAAGCACTTTGCCAGGGCCGGTTTTGGTTCCCAGTCCGGCCCTGGTCCCAGGCCTACATTCTTATTGATCTTCCTTTGTTGATCCTAATACTTCCTTCTGTCTTACGGAGCACTCCCACGCCTTTTTTATGAATTGAGCTTCCATGAATTTCTGTATACTATTTTTGAAGTGTGTCACATGCTTTACAATGTGTTCTTTTTATTGTATGTTCATGATGGTATTCTTTTCTGCATCACGTGCCCCTCCTACCCCTCAATGATTTTGTATGTACTTAGTATAAATGTTTCTTTCTGTGTCACTAAGTCCTCCAGACCTGTATTTTCATAAATTCTGTGTACATAAATTTTGATTTCGTATTTTTTAACTGTCACTGTATTCTTATACATTCTGCATTCATAATACTATTATTTTTTTTAATCCATCACGTGGCCCTCCCAGCTCTGCTTTGCTTTATTTTTCTGGAATATATGCTTTCTGGTTCATCGTATTTGCTTCCTCCCAATTCTCCCATTAGTTTTAATATTTATTACTGTGTCATGTGACACTCCCAAGCCTGTATTTGTTTTCGAATACTTGTAAGTCTAAACGAATGTAATTGGCAGCCACGGCTCGTGCAGGACGTGTCGCCGGGCGGTGACGTCAGCAGCCATGGCTCATGCTGGGCGTTACGCCGGGCGGTGACGTCAGGCCGAAGATGGGCAGGGTTGGGGGTTGTAAAATGCGTGATATGGACAATGTCAGGTAAGTACAGAGAAAAAAAAAGCGAATTGCGATTTTTGCATTTGGGATGATGCATCCCAAATGCAAAAATACCGGTCACAAATAGCAAGATTCTGAGCATCTGCCCATTTGCAACCGTTTTTTTGCTTGATGCAACTTCTTTAAAATACTCGTAAATACCAAAGAGGGTTTTCAAGGATAACATTTATGAATATCTACCAAACGAATCTATAGTGCCCGTCGGAACGATATTGCTGTTTGCATATCATTTTGTCTCACCAGTACTATGGTTCTAACATGGTTGCTCTGAAACCTATGATTGTTTTCTACCCCAATCCTAATAAGAACAATTACTATTCTTTTGAATAGTTGTGACAGCCCCATTACTTTAATTTTAAACACTTGCAACATGTACAATAATTTGCAAACTACCTTTTCAATGGTTAACATTGCTATTATGATTCCCTAATATACATCTTTTTTTACATTTACAGCCTATTGAAAAGTATTGTGGTGTCTGAACCAAAAAGCTTTAGCAACTTATACAGAAAACTCTATGGTAAGAATCTTTTCTGAGTTGCGTGCACTATATTTGAAAGCTGACTATGCACCGTCAAGGATGTGTAATTCCTATAGCCCGATGCACAGCACATATTGTTTGAGGTCAAGGGCAACAAGTTTTCATGTGTATTGTGTCCTTGACACAAGTAGGCCCAACTCCCACCATCACAAACCCTATGGCGGACAGTTAGCAGTACCACATAATGGGTCAGAGAAGGATCTGTCTGTAGTTAACGTAATATGTTTGCCCATATGTTAATACTGTTCAAACCTGTATTTATGGTTCATTAATTGAATGCATTTATTACTCGGGCGCGCACTCTAAGTAAATGTTGTAACCTCTGAGTGCACAACTGTCAATGGCTCCAGTATACAAAAGCGTGCAGCTCTGAAACACGCCTGACCCACGTATGCTTATCAGAAATGTCTGCTGCCGAGTTAATATTTGTGTCCATATGTCAAAGACCTTCAAACTTGTACAACACTGATGCAGTCATTATTATTAGTTAGAGTGACTCTTCCAAATACATGTTGTAAACTCAGACTGCACTACTGACTGTTTCTGTAGTAAAAAAGTGTACACACACTTCCAAAATATAGGACTATGAGGCTATGTATACTGCTCCCAGAATGCTCTGCGATTTGATGCAAATAATTGTAGAAGCTTAAAAGCAAGTTTGATAATACTTTGCTTTCAAAATAAAATGTTCATAAAAAAGAGAAAGCAGGAAAAAAAAAGTTTTGCTAAACTACTATAAAATTTATGTTACCATTTTTTTGCAGCATCATTTAATAACGTGTTAATCCATGCTAGTATTTCCCAAAAATATTCATTATGGGAAATCTCTGTAACTACTTTCAATAAGATTATGGGAAATAAAATTCAACAAGCATTGGCAAATACAGTAGGTCTGAAATTGATGGTCACCTTTTTACTTTTCAAGTGATCAAGCGATCACACTTTCCACACCTTTTTACTTTTGTCATTCTGTGACTCGTTTTGGCATTGTGTTTGTAAAACGTTATTGGCTTGTAAGCTGCTGCACCCTCGCTATTATAACACACTTTGGCAAAAGCAAAAAATATTTTTGGTTTTAAAAAGCACAAACTTCCACAGTAGTTACTGGCACTGAACAAAACTACTTTGTGTGCCGATATGCTCCTTGTGAAACACCATAATGCTGTGACTCACAGTGAAGCCATCCGATACAAAGACAGAGAGAGAGAGAGAGAGAGAGAGAGAGAGAAAGAGAGAGAGAGAGAAAGAGAGAGACAGGAGAGAGAGCAGAGTAGATGAGAGTGGAGGGAACAGAGAGAGAGAGAGATGTAATAAACGCGAAAGGTCACGGTTAATGCCAGACCAAATTAGGGGCCCAATTATTCAAGAAAGTCTCAAAAGTGCACCCATGGAATATATCCTAGCATTAAGTGCAGCTATACAGCTTTTGTGAATTCCCAAAAATGTACACAAGAAGGACAAGAAATAGTACTCCTAGAAAATATTTTTGAACTACATTTTAAAATGAGCAAATTTGCATGTGTAGATTTGCTCATGCGAAAATCTGAATGTTTACAAATTCACTTTTCCTCCAACACCTTTTTTCCCAACTCAGGAAGAAGGTTGATGTCTGCCATTGTTGGGAAGAAATTTCCAACATTCTTCACTATGACAAAAGATTAGAGAAGAGTTGTTAAAAACGCATAAAACATGGAAGTTAGTGGGTTTGCACAGACTCAAAAGGCCATTCTGACCCTGGAACTATGTTTACCATGTAAATACATATAAAGTTTTTATTTCAAAAAGCTATTCACCTTTAAACAATGCAATATTAATTACAACATACTTTTCACTTTCTTCTCAACAGGCCCAATGTTTCGAATGCAGCAGATGACTGAACCTTCAATTCACAAAACCAAATGTAAATCATACTTGCCTTTTACTGTCTGTATATGTAAAAAATGTATTAACCTGTTTACTGCGGCCCCGATTTTCCCGCAGTGCGGCACTTCCGCAAAACGGGCGGGCCGCGTCGGCCATTGGCTGACGGCAGCTCTGGGGAGGTAGTGCTGCCGTCGGCCAATGGCCGACTGCAGCAAGGAAGGGGTTAATTTTGTTGAGTCTAAACACACCTTTTGGATTGGGACTATGGAATAGTGGTATAAAAATATAATTCATTCTATTGTCCGATATCTACCTTGGTGATAGTGGAATTACCGCTACTTTTTAGACAACCATTCTACAATAATGTGTATAGGAGCTGTGTTGCTTCTTCACCTTCAAAGAGGAAGATTTAAATTTATATTTCAACAGATAAACAAAATAATTACTCAATTTCAATAAGAAAATTAAGTAGGAATGTTAGACGAAGTCTGCTCCAACTCTAAAAGCATTGTGCAAATCGTAACAGGTGAAAAAAAGTGTGTCTCAACATTACTCTTTAAAATAATTTGGACACAAGACTAGACTGCAGGAGTGTCCAAATATCTAATTAGATATCTTGCATGTGATCATATTGTTACTTAAAAACATACTTATGCACTTTTTATGCTGGACAGTATTGCTTCTAAACACCCTTTCACTGCTTTCTTCCAAACCTTCAAAAAAGATTTCATGAATTTACATGCATAGTCATTCAGGTCTGTATATCTCTAATGGAAAACAATTGTACTTGTTTTCTCTTTTGTAAACTGACATATGTAAACTCATCAGTCACTTCTATGGTAAGCCTTTACAATCCTGAATGCTGAGTGCTGAGTTTTGTGTGAGAGAATGCCCATACATAACCAAGCTAACTTTTCTTTAGCTACATAGAAACATGTAGTGTAACCTGTCAAACACTTTGAAATACTACCCTCCCACTAGTCCTAGAGGTGGATGTAGAATTCAACCGTTCTTCTTAAAATAGAATTGGATGTCACTAAGTACAAAGTATTTCTGTATTATGGAATCCCTAATGCGTCCCTTAAAGGTTCAAGCAAAGTCCAAACACATACTAACTGAAACACGCCAACCATTAGCAACTGTAAAATTTTCCAAACAACTCTTTCAAGGTGTGATCAATCCAAAAAATACTCCTTTGGCACATCAAATATAGTACAAAACACATAAACTACTTGCACCCCAACAACTTTGCTAGAGCTGCAACACAGAGATTGCAGGACAACCACTTGCTGCTGCACCAAGCACATCAACATCTGCAACACCATCTTTAGCAAACAGTCCATACTCGCATATTGATCTTGAGTTTCGTAAACTTAAATTTCTATGCATTTATTGTGATGAACTTTTGTGTTATGCAACCACTAGATCAACCTCATCAAAAACAAGAAACAGGAGCAGCGCTGTCCTCAACATTAGTTATTAGACATTTATCAAGCTTTTTTGTTGTAAAAAGTACCCCGTCCAAAGGCAGTTGAAAATGTGCACACTTGCTGCCTTTCTTGACTGGGGTTATCATTTACTCTTGAATTTCATATTCTGATTCACAGTCGTGGCCCTTTATTGAGCCTTTTTGTTGTACCTACTACCCCGGCCAAAGGCAGTGATAAATTTGGACACTTACTGCCTTTCTTGGCTGGAGTTGTCAATTATTCTTGAATTTGATATTCTGATTCAAACTTGTGACCCTTTATGGAGCCTTTTTGTTGTACCTACTACACCGGCCGAAAGCAGTTGGAAATTTGCACACGTGCTGTCTTTCTTGGCTGGGGTTGTCAATTGTCCTTCTTGTAATACAAATTCAAAGTGTAGGCCCTTTATTGAGCCTTCTTGGTAACTATTACTTGTGAATGGCAGTGGGTAATTTGTGCACTTCCTGCCGTTCATGTATAAACAAAAGCTTAAAAGTCTAACAATATTAAAAAAGAGCCAGTATAGTCTATGGTTATCAAATCTTCTGTTTGTTATTGAAATTCAAAGTACAGGCCCTTTATTGAGCCTTCTCTGTAACTACTACCCGTGAATGGCAGTGGGTAATTTGCGCACTTCCTGCCGTTCATGAATAAACAAAAGCTTAATAGTCTAACAATATTAAAAAAGAGCCAGTGTAGTCTACGGTTATCAAATCTTCTGTTTGATATTGTAATTCAAAGTACAGGCCCTTTATTGAGCCTTCTTGCTAACTACTACCCGTGAATGGCAGTGGGTAATGTGGACACTTTCAACCTTTCATATTTTTTACATTATTCATCTACCACTCAATCAACACATCATCTACATGTACACACACCTACTTGCTCCCTTTCTTGGCTATGGTTATCAACTATTCTTCTATTTCATATCTGTATTCAAAGTGTGGGCCCTTTATCAAGCCTTTTTCATGTAGATACTGCACTGCCAAAAGGAAGTGGGAAATTTGCGCACTTACTGCATTTCTTCACAGGGGTTATGAACTATTGTTCAATTTCTTATTCCTATTCAAAGTGCAGGCCCCTTATCAGGCCCTTTTTCTTCAATCAACTACCACGGCCGAAGGCAGTGGGAAATTTGAACACTTGCTGCCTTCCTTCGCCGGGGTTATCAGTTATCCTTCTTCTAATACAAATTCAAAGTGCAGACCCTTTATTGAGCCTTCTTGGTAACTATTACTCGTGAATGGCAGTGGGTAATTTGCGCACTTCCTGCCGTTCATGTCTAAAAAAAAGCTTAACAAAAGTCTACCAATATTAAAAAAGAGCCAGTATAGTCTTTGGTTATCAAATCTTCTGTTTGTTATTGTAATTCAAAGTACAGGCCCTTTATTGAGCCTTCTTGGTAACTACTACCCGTGAATGGCAGTAGGTAATTTGCACACTTGCAGCCTTTCTTATTTTTCACATTATTCATCTAACACTCAATCAACACATTATCTACACGTCCACACACCTACTTGCTGCCTTTCTTGGCTGCGGTTATCAATTATCCTTCTTCTAATACAGATTCAAAGTGCAGGCCCTTTATTCAGCCTTCTTGGTAACTATTACTCGAGAATGGCAGTGGGTAATTTGCACACTTGTGTCCTTTCTTGTAATATTTCTAGCGCACAGTGTGTACTTTGTGCACTTGCTTAACTCCTTAGATGAGATGCCCGTTTCTCAGGCTCCCACTGTGGAATCCAACTCACAGTCTGTAATGGACTGGAAAACCAAACACCCATTTCCTTTACAAAGCAGTGGGTTGTTTCCACATATGCTACCTTTCTTCCTTTTCACCTTATTCTGCATCCACTACCTAAAACACAACTACCTCATAACCATCTTGCAGCCTTTGCCAAGTATTATTCTAATTCAAAGTAGAGTCCCTGAAATGGGCCCGGTGTTGTAATTTTTCAGCCCTACCCCCCACAATGGTAACTTAATGCACTTACATTGCTTCCTTCGATGTCATAGCCACTTCTTATGCTCCCATTGCAAAATTCGATGCCCTATCCGTATAATGACTTGGAAATCCAAAGATCCACTTACCCTGACAGCGCAGTGGATAGTTTACGTGTCTGCAGCCTTTCTAATTTTTCACCTTTTTTTACCTTCCACTCAATCAACACATCATCTACACATAACACACACCAACTTGCTACCTTTTTTGGCTGAAGTTATCAATTCATTTTCAATTTCATATTCTGATTCAAACTTGTGGCCCTTTATTGAGCCTTTTTGTTGTAGCTACTACCCCAGTTGAAGACAGTGGCAAATTTGGAAACTTACTGCCTTTCTTGACTGAGATTATCAATTATTGTTCAATTTCATATTCTAATTTAAAGTCAAGTCCCTTTATCAAATCTTTTTCATATAGATACTGTACTGGCAGAAGGCAGTGGGAAATTTGTACACTTGCTGCATTTCTTCGCAGAGGTTATGAACTATTGTTCAATTTCATATTCCTATTCAAACTGCAGTCCCTTTATCAAGCCCTTTTTATTCTTTCAACTACCCCGACCCAAGGCAGTAGGAATTGTGAACTCTTCCTGCCTTTCTTGGCTGGGGTTATCGATTATCCTTCTTGTAATACAAATTCAAAGTGCAGGCCCTTTATTGAGCCTTCTTGGTAACTATTACTGGTGAATGGCAGTGGGTAATTTGCGCACTTCCTGCCGTTCATGTATGAAAAAAAGCTTAACAAAAGTCTACCAATATTAAAAAAAGAGCCAGTATAGTCTATCGTTATCAAATCTTCTCTAGTTCAAAGTGCAGGCCCTTTACTGAGCCTTCTTGCAAACTACTACCCGTGAATAGCAGTGGCTAATTTGCACACTTACAGCCTTTTTTAGTTTTTACATTATTCATGTTCCACTCAATCAACACATTATCTACAAGTACACACACCTACTTGCTGCCTTTCTTGCCCATGGTTATCAACTATTCTATTTCATATTCGTATTCAAACTACAGGCCCTTTATCGAGCCTTTTTGTTGTAACAAGTACCCCAGCCGAAGGCAGTAAAAGATTGCACACTTGCTGCCTTTCTTGGCTGGGGTTATCAATTGTTTGTGAATTTCATATTCTGATACAAACTCATGGCCCTTTATTGAGGCTTTTTGTCGTACCTACGACTCCGGCCGAAGGCAGTGAAAATTTACACACTAACTGCCTTTTTGGCTATGGGTTATCAATTGTCTGTGAATTTCATATTCTGATACAAACTCGTGGCCCTTTATTTAGACTTTTTGTTGTACCTACGACTCCGGCCGAAGGCAGTGAAGATTTGCACACTAACTGCCTTTCTTGGCTAGGGGTTATCAATTATTGTTCAATTTTATTTTCTAATTCAAAGTCAAGGACCTTTATCGAACCTTTTTATTGTAGCTAATACCTCGGCCGAACAAAGTAGGATATTTTCACACTTGCTGCTTTTCTTCACTGGGGTTGTCAATTATTTTAAAACGTACCTACAAGCTTAGCAACAATATTTTCTTTTGGAAAAAAATTTCAAACTAAAACTCTCTGTAAAACTTCTTTGACATGTTCAGTCATTTCTCCAATTCTTATTTCTTATAAAATAGTTCCATATTCAGCATCATTTCCTTATTGCATATTTGTAATAACTTCCTTATAATAAAAATATAACCAAATGTTAACATTACCAATGCTACATTACATCATTTACTTATACTACCTATGGAGCATAACAACAAATTACAATACCACAAGATATCTGGAGAAGCTTGTTGTGAAGACTCTTGATATAAATAAAACTTCTCATTTTTGATGACATAAGCATGGTATCAAACTTAATGCTTGCCTTTGTGCATTTAACAATGCTGCAAACTCTTAAAAGAGAGTATCACATATTAGTCTCAATTTATTTAAGGCACAGACAATTGTACTATGTCCTCAGATTCTGTTAACTGTACAAAATACCATTCATCAATGTTTGTGTCGAGTAGCACCTTCAATATACATTGCAGACATCAGGGTTCACAACTTCACTTCAGCTTTCCTTCTACATTAATGACAGCATTGAATCCAGCCTTGCTTTACTTAAGGCAGAGACAAATGTACTGTATCCTCACATTCTGTTAACTGTGACAAAATAGCATTCATCGATCTTTCTGTCAACATCTACCTTCAATCTACACTGCGGACAGCTGGGTTCACAACTTGCATTCACCAATCTTTCTGTCAACAACTACCTTCAATCTACACTACGGACAGCTGCGTTCACTACTTGCATTGACCGATCTTTCTGTCAACAACTACCTTCAATCTACACTGCGGACAGCTGTGTTCACAACTTCAATTCAGCTTTCCTTCTACATTGAGGACAGTATTGTATTTTTGCTTGCTTTCCTTAAGGCAGAGACAATTATACTGTGTCCTCAGATTCTGTTATCTGTGACTAAATAGCATTCTTCGATCTCTGTCTCAACAACTGCCTTCAATCTACACTGAGGATAGCTGGGTTAACAACTTGAATTCAGCTTTCCTTTTACATTAAGGACAGCATTGTATTCAACCTTGCTTTCCTTAAGGCAGAGACAATTGTACTGTATCCTCACATTCTGTTAACTGTGAGAAAATAGCATTCATCGATCTTTCTGTCAACAACTACCTTCAATCTACACTGCAGACAGCTGGGTTCACAACTTGCATTGACCAATCTTTCTGTCAACAACTACTTACAATCTACACTGCGGAGAGCTGCATTCACTACTTGCATTGACCGATCTTTCTGTCAACAACTACCTTCAATCTACACTGCGGACAGCTGGGTTCACAACTTCAATTCAGCTTTCCTTCTACATTGAGGACAGCATTGTATTCTTGCTTGCTTTCTTTAAGGCAGAGATAATTATACTGTGTCCTCAGGTTATCCAAACAGTGACAAAATAGCATTCTTCGATCTTTGTCTCAACAACTGCCTTCAATCTACATTGCAGACAGCCGGGTTCACAACTTGAATTCAGCTTTCCTTCTACATTAAGGACAGCATTGCATTTTTCCTTGCTTTCCTTAAGGCACACACAATTATACTGTATCTTGAGATTCTATTATCTGTGATTAAATGGCATTCATCGACCTTTGTGTCAACAACTGCCTTCAATCTACACTGCGGACAGAAGGGTTCACAACTTCAACTCAGCTTTAGAACTAAAATTATCTTCAATATCTGTCCTTACAACAACCTTCAATATATTCTGCGGTCAGTAAAATTTAACACTTCATAGCAAGAGCTCCACTACTAGAGAAAACATTGAATTCAGCCTCGCTTTATTTAAGGTACAGACTAATGGATTTTATGTGTTCCGATTTTGTAAAAGAATGTCACAAATAGTATCCATCTATAACTGCTCACTAGAGCTTTCCATCTACACTATGGACAGCTCAGTTCACAACTTCAATTCAGCACACAATTATACTGCGTCCTCAGATACTGTTAACTTTTATAACTTGCATTGACCGATCTTTCTGTCAACAACTACCTTCAATCTACACTCCGTACAGCTGCGTTCACACCTTCAATGTAGCTTTCCTTCAACATTAAGGACAGCATTGCAATCAGCGTTGCTTTCCTTAAGGCAGAGACAAGTATACTGTGTCCTCCGATTCTCTTAACTGTGACAAAATAGCATTCATCGATCTTTGTGTCAACAACTGCCTTCAATCTACACTGCGGACAGCTGGGTTCCCAACTTGCATTGACCGATATTTCTGTCAACAACTACCTTCAATTTACACTGCGCACAGCTGGGTTCACACCTTCAATTCAGCTTTCCTTCTACATTTAGGACAACATTACATTCAACATTGTTTTCCTTAAAGCACATACAATTCTACTCTGTCCTAAGATTCTGTTAACTGTACAAAATACCATTCATCAATGTTTCTATCGATTAGTACCTTCTATCTACATTACAGACAGCAGGGTTCACAACTTCAATTCAGTTTTCCATGTAAATTTCTCTTCACTATGTGTGCTGAGAAGTGCCTTCGATTAATTCTGCACTCAGTAGAGTTCACAACTAGATACCAAGAGCTCCAGCACTAAAGAAAGCATTCAATACAATCTTGATTTACTTAAAACGCAGACAATTGCACAATATCCTCACATTTTCTTAAGCTTTGAACACTAGGAAATTCAGCCTTTATTTATTTAATGCAGACAAAATTCTACTATATGTGTTTCACATTTTGTTTAAATAAGTGACAAAAACCATTTGTCTACGTCTGTTAACAACTACCTTCAATCTACACTGCACAGGGAACATACAAGTTCACCGCCAAAGATACTACTTACTCAGTGCACCATAAATCTTCACAAACAAGAGTGAACACTTTTATGTCACAGTGAGACATACTGTCCCTTTTAAATGGAATTGATACAGAATTCAATCAACAAAACACATTACTTCAATTACTGTACCTCACCCGACCACACATCATCACAGGGTACATTCAAGCTCATCGCCAAAGGTATTACTAACTCAGTGCACCACAAATCATCACTCAATCAACACATCATCTACACATAACACACACCAACTTGCTACCTTTTTTGGCTGAAGTTATCAATTCATTTTCAATTTCATATTCTGATTCAAACTTGTGGCCCTTTATTGAGCCTTTTTGTTGTAGCTACTACCCCAGTTGAAGACAGTGGCAAATTTGGAAACTTACTGCCTTTCTTGACTGAGATTATCAATTATTGTTCAATTTCATATTCTAATTTAAAGTCAAGTCCCTTTATCAAGTCTTTTTCATATAGATACTGTACTGGCAGAAGGCAGTGGGAAATTTGTACACTTGCTGCATTTCTTCGCAGAGGTTATGAACTATTGTTCAATTTCATATTCCTATTCAAACTGCAGTCCCTTTATCAAGCCCTTTTTATTCTTTCAACTACCCCAACCGAAGGCAGTAGGAAATGTGAACTCTTTCTGCCTTTCTTGGCTGGGGTTATCGATTATCCTTCTTGTAATACAAATTCAAAGTGCAGGCCCTTTATTGAGCCTTCTTGGTAACTATTACTGGTGAATGGCAGTGGGTAATTTGCGCACTTCCTGCCGTTCATGTATGAAAAAAAGCTTAACAAAAGTCTACCAATATTAAAAAAGAGCCAGTATAGTCTATCGTTATCAAATCTTCTCTTTGTTATTCTAGTTCAAAGTGCAGGCCCTTTACTGAGCCTTCTTGCAAACTACTACCCGTGAATAGCAGTGGCTAATTTGCACACTTACAGCCTTTTTTAGTTTTTACATTATTCATGTTCCACTCAATCAACACATTATCTACAAGTACACACACCTACTTGCTGCCTTTCTTGCCCATGGTTATCAACTATTCTATTTCATATTCGTATTCAAACTACAGGCCCTTTATCGAGCCTTTTTGTTGTAACAAGTACCCCAGCCGAAGGCAGTAAAAGATTGCACACTTGCTGCCTTTCTTGGCTGGGGTTATCAATTGTTTGTGAATTTCATATTCTGATACAAACTCATGGCCCTTTATTGAGGCTTTTTGTCGTACCTACGACTCCGGCCGAAAGCAGTGAAAATTTACACACTAACTGCCTTTTTGGCTACGGGTTATCAATTGTCCGTGAATTTCATATTCTGATACAAACTCGTGGCCCTTTATTTAGACTTTTTGTTGTACCTACGACTCCGGCCGAAGGCAGTGAAGATTTGCACACTAACTGCCTTTCTTGGCTAGGGGTTATCAATTATTGTTCAATTTTATTTTCTAATTCAAAGTCAAGGACCTTTATCGAACCTTTTTATTGTAGCTAATTCCTCGGCGGAACAAAGTAGGATATTTTCACACTTGCTGCTTTTCTTCACTGGGGTTGTCAATTATTTTAAAACGTACCTACAAGCTTAGCAACAATATTTTCTTTTGGAAAAAAATTTCAAACTAAAACTCTCTGTAAAACTTCTTTGACATGTTCAGTCATTTCTCCAATTCTTATTTCTTATAAAATAGTTCCATATTCAGCATCATTTCCTTATTGCATATTTGTAATAACTTCCTTATAATAAAAATATAACCAAATGTTAACATTACCAATGCTACATTACATCATTTACTTATACTACCTATGGAGCATAACAACAAATTACAATACCACAAGATATCTGGAGAAGCTTGTTGTGAAGACTCTTGATATAAATAAAACTTCTCATTTTTGATGACATAAGCATGGTATCAAACTTAATGCTTGCCTTTGTGCATTTAACAATGCTGCAAACTCTTAAAAGAGAGTATCACATATTAGTCTCAATTTATTTAAGGCACAGACAATTGTACTATGTCCTCAGATTCTGTTAACTGTACAAAATAACATTCATCAATGTTTGTGTCGAGTAGCACCTTCAATATACATTGCAGACATCAGGGTTCACAACTTCACTTCAGCTTTCCTTCTACATTAATGACAGCATTGAATCCAGCCTTGCTTTACTTAAGGCAGAGACAAATGTACTGTATCCTCACATTCTGTTAACTGTGACAAAATAGCATTCATCGATCTTTCTGTCAACATCTACCTTCAATCTACACTGCGGACAGCTGGGTTCACAACTTGCATTCACCAATCTTTCTGTCAACAACTACCTTCAATCTACACTACGGACAGCTGCGTTCACTACTTGCATTGACCGATCTTTCTGTCAACAACTACCTTCAATCTACACTGCGGACAGCTGTGTTCACAACTTCAATTCAGCTTTCCTTCTACATTGAGGACAGTATTGTATTTTTGCTTGCTTTCCTTAAGGCAGAGACAATTATACTGTGTCCTCAGATTCTGTTATCTGTGACTAAATAGCATTCTTCGATCTCTGTCTCAACAACTGCCTTCAATCTACACTGAGGATAGCTGGGTTAACAACTTGAATTCAGCTTTCCTTTTACATTAAGGACAGCATTGTATTCAACCTTGCTTTCCTTAAGGCAGAGACAATTGTACTGTATCCTCACATTCTGTTAACTGTGAGAAAATAGCATTCATCGATCTTTCTGTCAACAACTACTTTCAATCTACACTGCAGACAGCTGGGTTCACAACTTGCATTGACCAATCTTTCTGTCAACAACTACTTACAATCTACACTGCGGAGAGCTGCATTCACTACTTGCATTGACCGATCTTTCTGTCAACAACTACCTTCAATCTACACTGCGGACAGCTGGGTTCACAACTTCAATTCAGCTTTCCTTCTACATTGAGGACAGCATTGTATTCTTGCTTGCTTTCTTTAAGGCAGAGATAATTATACTGTGTCCTCAGGTTATCCAAACAGTGACAAAATAGCATTCTTCGATCTTTGTCTCAACAACTGCCTTCAATCTACATTGCAGACAGCCGGGTTCACAACTTGAATTCAGCTTTCCTTCTACATTAAGGACAGCATTGCATTTATCCTTGCTTTCCTTAAGGCACACACAATTATACTGTATCTTGAGATTCTATTATCTGTGATTAAATGGCATTCATCGACCTTTGTGTCAACAACTGCCTTCAATCTACACTGCGGACAGAAGGGTTCACAACTTCAACTCAGCTTTAGAACTAAAATTATCTTCAATATCTGTCCTTACAACAACCTTCAATATATTCTGCGGTCAGTAAAATTTAACACTTCATAGCAAGAGCTCCACTACTAGAGAAAACATTGAATTCAGCCTCGCTTTATTTAAGGTACAGACTAATGGATTTTATGTGTTCCGATTTTGTAAAAGAATGTCACAAATAGTATCCATCTATAACTGCTCACTAGAGCTTTCCATCTACACTATGGACAGCTCAGTTCACAACTTCAATTCAGCACACAATTATACTGCGTCCTCAGATACTGTTAACTTTTATAACTTGCATTGACCGATCTTTCTGTCAACAACTACCTTCAATCTACACTCCGTACAGCTGCGTTCACACCTTCAATGTAGCTTTCCTTCAACATTAAGGACAGCATTGCAATCAGCGTTGCTTTCCTTAAGGCAGAGACAATTATACTGTGTCCTCCGATTCTCTTAACTGTGACAAAATAGCATTCATCGATCTTTGTGTCAACAACTGCCTTCAATCTACACTGCGGACAGCTGGGTTCCCAACTTGCATTGACCGATATTTCTGTCAACAACTACCTTCAATTTACACTGCGCACAGCTGGGTTCACACCTTCAATTCAGCTTTCCTTCTACATTTAGGACAGCATTACATTTAACATTGTTTTCCTTAAAGCACATACAATTCTACTCTGTCCTAAGATTCTGTTAACTGTACAAAATACCATTCATCAATGTTTCTATCGATTAGTACCTTCTATCTACATTACAGACAGCAGGGTTCACAGCTTCAATTCAGTTTTCCATGTAAATTTCTCTTCACTATGTGTGCTGAGAAGTGCCTTCGATCAATTCTGCGCTCAGTAGAGTTCACAACTAGATACCAAGAGCTCCAGCACTAAAGAAAGCATTCAATACAATCTTGATTTACTTAAAACGCAGACAATTGCACAATATCCTCACATTTTCTTAAGCTTTGAACACTAGGAAATTCAGCCTTTATTGATTTAATGCAGACAAAATTCTACTATATGTGTTTCACATTTTGTTTAAATAAGTGACAAAAACCATTTGTCTACGTCTGTTAACAACTACCTTCAATCTACACTGCACAGGGAACATACAAGTTCACCGCCAAAGATACTACTTACTCAGTGCACCATAAATCTTCACAAACAAGAGTGAACACTTTTATGTCACAGTGAGACATACTGTCCCTTTTAAATGGAATTGATACAGAATTCAATCAACAAAACACATTACTTCAATTACTGTACCTCACCCGACCACACATCATCACAGGGTACATTCAAGCTCATCGCCAAAGGTATTACTAACTCAGTGCACCACAAATCATCACTCAATCAACACATCATCTACACATAACACACACCAACTTGCTACCTTTTTTGGCTGAAGTTATCAATTCATTTTCAATTTCATATTCTGATTCAAACTTGTGGCCCTTTATTGAGCCTTTTTGTTGTAGCTACTACCCCAGTTGAAGACAGTGGCAAATTTGGAAACTTACTGCCTTTCTTGACTGAGATTATCAATTATTGTTCAATTTCATATTCTAATTTAAAGTCAAGTCCCTTTATCAAGTCTTTTTCATATAGATACTGTACTGGCAGAAGGCAGTGGGAAATTTGTACACTTGCTGCATTTCTTCGCAGAGGTTATGAACTATTGTTCAATTTCATATTCCTATTCAAACTGCAGTCCCTTTATCAAGCCCTTTTTATTCTTTCAACTACCCCAACCGAAGGCAGTAGGAAATGTGAACTCTTTCTGCCTTTCTTGGCTGGGGTTATCGATTATCCTTCTTGTAATACAAATTCAAAGTGCAGGCCCTTTATTGAGCCTTCTTGGTAACTATTACTGGTGAATGGCAGTGGGTAATTTGCGCACTTCCTGCCGTTCATGTATGAAAAAAAGCTTAACAAAAGTCTACCAATATTAAAAAAGAGCCAGTATAGTCTATCGTTATCAAATCTTCTCTTTGTTATTCTAGTTCAAAGTGCAGGCCCTTTACTGAGCCTTCTTGCAAACTACTACCCGTGAATAGCAGTGGCTAATTTGCACACTTACAGCCTTTTTTAGTTTTTACATTATTCATGTTCCACTCAATCAACACATTATCTACAAGTACACACACCTACTTGCTGCCTTTCTTGCCCATGGTTATCAACTATTCTATTTCATATTCGTATTCAAACTACAGGCCCTTTATCGAGCCTTTTTGTTGTAACAAGTACCCCAGCCGAAGGCAGTAAAAGATTGCACACTTGCTGCCTTTCTTGGCTGGGGTTATCAATTGTTTGTGAATTTCATATTCTGATACAAACTCATGGCCCTTTATTGAGGCTTTTTGTCGTACCTACGACTCCGGCCGAAAGCAGTGAAAATTTACACACTAACTGCCTTTTTGGCTACGGGTTATCAATTGTCCGTGAATTTCATATTCTGATACAAACTCGTGGCCCTTTATTTAGACTTTTTGTTGTACCTACGACTCCGGCCGAAGGCAGTGAAGATTTGCACACTAACTGCCTTTCTTGGCTAGGGGTTATCAATTATTGTTCAATTTTATTTTCTAATTCAAAGTCAAGGACCTTTATCGAACCTTTTTATTGTAGCTAATTCCTCGGCGGAACAAAGTAGGATATTTTCACACTTGCTGCTTTTCTTCACTGGGGTTGTCAATTATTTTAAAACGTACCTACAAGCTTAGCAACAATATTTTCTTTTGGAAAAAAATTTCAAACTAAAACTCTCTGTAAAACGTCTTTGACATGTTCAGTCATTTCTCCAATTCTTATTTCTTATAAAATAGTTCCATATTCAGCATCATTTCCTTATTGCATATTTGTAATAACTTCCTTATAATAAAAATATAACCAAATGTTAACATTACCAATGCTACATTACATCATTTACTTATACTACCTATGGAGCATAACAACAAATTACAATACCACAAGATATCTGGAGAAGCTTGTTGTGAAGACTCTTGATATAAATAAAACTTCTCATTTTTGATGACATAAGCATGGTATCAAACTTAATGCTTGCCTTTGTGCATTTAACAATGCTGCAAACTCTTAAAAGAGAGTATCACATATTAGTCTCAATTTATTTAAGGCACAGACAATTGTACTATGTCCTCAGATTCTGTTAACTGTACAAAATAACATTCATCAATGTTTGTGTCGAGTAGCACCTTCAATATACATTGCAGACATCAGGGTTCACAACTTCACTTCAGCTTTCCTTCTACATTAATGACAGCATTGAATCCAGCCTTGCTTTACTTAAGGCAGAGACAAATGTACTGTATCCTCACATTCTGTTAACTGTGACAAAATAGCATTCATCGATCTTTCTGTCAACATCTACCTTCAATCTACACTGCGGACAGCTGGGTTCACAACTTGCATTCACCAATCTTTCTGTCAACAACTACCTTCAATCTACACTACGGACAGCTGCGTTCACTACTTGCATTGACCGATCTTTCTGTCAACAACTACCTTCAATCTACACTGCGGACAGCTGTGTTCACAACTTCAATTCAGCTTTCCTTCTACATTGAGGACAGTATTGTATTTTTGCTTGCTTTCCTTAAGGCAGAGACAATTATACTGTGTCCTCAGATTCTGTTATCTGTGACTAAATAGCATTCTTCGATCTCTGTCTCAACAACTGCCTTCAATCTACACTGAGGATAGCTGGGTTAACAACTTGAATTCAGCTTTCCTTTTACATTAAGGACAGCATTGTATTCAACCTTGCTTTCCTTAAGGCAGAGACAATTGTACTGTATCCTCACATTCTGTTAACTGTGAGAAAATAGCATTCATCGATCTTTCTGTCAACAACTACTTTCAATCTACACTGCAGACAGCTGGGTTCACAACTTGCATTGACCAATCTTTCTGTCAACAACTACTTACAATCTACACTGCGGAGAGCTGCATTCACTACTTGCATTGACCGATCTTTCTGTCAACAACTACCTTCAATCTACACTGCGGACAGCTGGGTTCACAACTTCAATTCAGCTTTCCTTCTACATTGAGGACAGCATTGTATTCTTGCTTGCTTTCTTTAAGGCAGAGATAATTATACTGTGTCCTCAGGTTATCCAAACAGTGA
Organism: Lissotriton vulgaris; assembly: GCF_964263255.1. Lineage (NCBI taxonomy): Eukaryota > Metazoa > Chordata > Amphibia > Caudata > Salamandridae > Lissotriton > Lissotriton vulgaris. The sequence goes on from NC_141685.1 coordinate 872,222,815, forward strand.
CAAAATAGCATTCTTCGATCTTTGTCTCAACAACTGCCTTCAATCTACATTGCAGACAGCCGGGTTCACAACTTGAATTCAGCTTTCCTTCTACATTAAGGACAGCATTGCATTTATCCTTGCTTTCCTTAAGGCACACACAATTATACTGTATCTTGAGATTCTATTATCTGTGATTAAATGGCATTCATCGACCTTTGTGTCAACAACTGCCTTCAATCTACACTGCGGACAGAAGGGTTCACAACTTCAACTCAGCTTTAGAACTAAAATTATCTTCAATATCTGTCCTTACAACAACCTTCAATATATTCTGCGGTCAGTAAAATTTAACACTTCATAGCAAGAGCTCCACTACTAGAGAAAACATTGAATTCAGCCTCGCTTTATTTAAGGTACAGACTAATGGATTTTATGTGTTCCAATTTTGTAAAAGAATGTCACAAATAGTATCCATCTATAACTGCTCACTAGAGCTTTCCATCTACACTATGGACAGCTCAGTTCACAACTTCAATTCAGCACACAATTATACTGCGTCCTCAGATACTGTTAACTTTTATAACTTGCATTGACCGATCTTTCTGTCAACAACTACCTTCAATCTACACTCCGTACAGCTGCGTTCACACCTTCAATGTAGCTTTCCTTCAACATTAAGGACAGCATTGCAATCAGCGTTGCTTTCCTTAAGGCAGAGACAATTATACTGTGTCCTCCGATTCTCTTAACTGTGACAAAATAGCATTCATCGATCTTTGTGTCAACAACTGCCTTCAATCTACACTGCGGACAGCTGGGTTCCCAACTTGCATTGACCGATATTTCTGTCAACAACTACCTTCAATTTACACTGCGCACAGCTGGGTTCACACCTTCAATTCAGCTTTCCTTCTACATTTAGGACAGCATTACATTTAACATTGTTTTCCTTAAAGCACATACAATTCTACTCTGTCCTAAGATTCTGTTAACTGTACAAAATACCATTCATCAATGTTTCTATCGATTAGTACCTTCTATCTACATTACAGACAGCAGGGTTCACAGCTTCAATTCAGTTTTCCATGTAAATTTCTCTTCACTATGTGTGCTGAGAAGTGCCTTCGATCAATTCTGCACTCAGTAGAGTTCACAACTAGATACCAAGAGCTCCAGCACTAAAGAAAGCATTCAATACAATCTTGATTTACTTAAAACGCAGACAATTGCACAATATCAATCTACACTACGGACAGCTGCGTTCACTACTTGCATTGACCGATCTTTCTGTCAACAACTACCTTCAATCTACACTGCGGACAGCTGTGTTCACAACTTCAATTCAGCTTTCCTTCTACATTGAGGACAGTATTGTATTTTTGCTTGCTTTCCTTAAGGCAGAGACAATTATACTGTGTCCTCAGATTCTGTTATCTGTGACTAAATAGCATTCTTCGATCTCTGTCTCAAACAACTGCCTTCAATCTACACTGAGGATAGCTGGGTTAACAACTTGAATTCAGCTTTCCTTTTACATTAAGGACAGCATTGTATTCAACCTTGCTTTCCTTAAGGCAGAGACAATTGTACTGTATCCTCACATTCTGTTAACTGTGAGAAAATAGCATTCATCGATCTTTCTGTCAACAACTACCTTCAATCTACACTGCAGACAGCTGGGTTCACAACTTGCATTGACCAATCTTTCTGTCAACAACTACTTACAATCTACACTGCGGAGAGCTGCATTCACTACTTGCATTGACCGATCTTTCTGTCAACAACTACCTTCAATCTACACTGCGGACAGCTGGGTTCACAACTTCAATTCAGCTTTCCTTCTACATTGAGGACAGCATTGTATTCTTGCTTGCTTTCTTTAAGGCAGAGATAATTATACTGTGTCCTCAGGTTATCCAAACAGTGACAAAATAGCATTCTTCGATCTTTGTCTCAACAACTGCCTTCAATCTACATTGCAGACAGCCGGGTTCACAACTTGAATTCAGCTTTCCTTCTACATTAAGGACAGCATTGCATTTTTCCTTGCTTTCCTTAAGGCACACACAATTATACTGTATCTTGAGATTCTATTATCTGTGATTAAATGGCATTCATCGACCTTTGTGTCAACAACTGCCTTCAATCTACACTGCGGACAGAAGGGTTCACAACTTCAACTCAGCTTTAGAACTAAAATTATCTTCAATATCTGTCCTTACAACAACCTTCAATATATTCTGCGGTCAGTAAAATTTAACACTTCATAGCAAGAGCTCCACTACTAGAGAAAACATTGAATTCAGCCTCGCTTTATTTAAGGTACAGACTAATGGATTTTATGTGTTCCGATTTTGTAAAAGAATGTCACAAATAGTATCCATCTATAACTGCTCACTAGAGCTTTCCATCTACACTATGGACAGCTCAGTTCACAACTTCAATTCAGCACACAATTATACTGCGTCCTCAGATACTGTTAACTTTTATAACTTGCATTGACCGATCTTTCTGTCAACAACTACCTTCAATCTACACTCCGTACAGCTGCGTTCACACCTTCAATGTAGCTTTCCTTCAACATTAAGGACAGCATTGCAATCAGCGTTGCTTTCCTTAAGGCAGAGACAAGTATACTGTGTCCTCCGATTCTCTTAACTGTGACAAAATAGCATTCATCGATCTTTGTGTCAACAACTGCCTTCAATCTACACTGCGGACAGCTGGGTTCCCAACTTGCATTGACCGATATTTCTGTCAACAACTACCTTCAATTTACACTGCGCACAGCTGGGTTCACACCTTCAATTCAGCTTTCCTTCTACATTTAGGACAACATTACATTCAACATTGTTTTCCTTAAAGCACATACAATTCTACTCTGTCCTAAGATTCTGTTAACTGTACAAAATACCATTCATCAATGTTTCTATCGATTAGTACCTTCTATCTACATTACAGACAGCAGGGTTCACAACTTCAATTCAGTTTTCCATGTAAATTTCTCTTCACTATGTGTGCTGAGAAGTGCCTTCGATTAATTCTGCACTCAGTAGAGTTCACAACTAGATACCAAGAGCTCCAGCACTAAAGAAAGCATTCAATACAATCTTGATTTACTTAAAACGCAGACAATTGCACAATATCCTCACATTTTCTTAAGCTTTGAACACTAGGAAATTCAGCCTTTATTTATTTAATGCAGACAAAATTCTACTATATGTGTTTCACATTTTGTTTAAATAAGTGACAAAAACCATTTGTCTACGTCTGTTAACAACTACCTTCAATCTACACTGCACAGGGAACATACAAGTTCACCGCCAAAGATACTACTTACTCAGTGCACCATAAATCTTCACAAACAAGAGTGAACACTTTTATGTCACAGTGAGACATACTGTCCCTTTTAAATGGAATTGATACAGAATTCAATCAACAAAACACATTACTTCAATTACTGTACCTCACCCGACCACACATCATCACAGGGTACATTCAAGCTCATCGCCAAAGGTATTACTAACTCAGTGCACCACAAATCATCACCATGTCACCGTATTGAATGAGAGGACTTATTTAGAAAAAAATACATCATAATGTTTGAAAATATACTTCAACTTACTTCTGTGAATGGACAACCAATATTTATTAGAAAACTTGATTTTAAAGATTTTGCTACCAATCCGTGCTGCTTGCACCACACATCACACACTCCACAGAACGTTGTTGCTTTAGATGCACACTTGCTTCCTTTCTTGGCTGGGATTATCAATCATTCCTCAATTTCATATTCTGTTTGAACGTCAAGGCCCTTTATCGAACCTTTTTCTCATTTCAACTACCCCAGAAGAAGGTTAATACTCAAACTAATCTGTAAAATTTAGCAAACAACTCTTACAAGGGATGATCCATCCAAAAAATACTCATTTGGCACACCAACTATGGTGTGACATGTAAAAACTTGCACCCCAACAACTTCACTTGAGCTGCAACACAGAGATTGCAGGACAACCCACTTGCTGCTGCACCAACCACATCAACTGCTGCAACAGCATCTTCGGCAAGCAGTCCATACTCACATATTGATCTTGATTTTGATAAACTTAAATTTCTGTGCATTTATTGCAATGAACTTTTCTGTTACGTCGAATAGTCTATCAACCTCATCAAAAATTTAAAAAAAGGAGCATCACTCTCCTTAACATCACTCACTACACATTCATCAAGCTTTTTTGTTGGGAGAACTACCCCATCCAAAGGCAGTAGGAAATGTGCACACTTGCTGCCTTCTTGGCTAGGCTTATCAATTATTCTTTAATTTAATATTTGATTCAAAGTCAAGGCCCTTTATTAAGCCTTTTTGTTGTAGAAGTTTCCACATTTGCAGCCTTTCTTTGCTAGGGTTATCAATTCTTCTTCTTGAAATTGAAATTCAAACTGAAGACCCTTCATTGACCCTTCTTGGTAACTACTACCCATGAATAGCACTGGGAAATTTGCACACTTGCGTCCTTTCTTGCGTCCTTTCTACCGCACAGTGTGTGTACTTTGTGCACTAGCTTGCCTCCTTATATGTGGTACCCATTTCCCAGGCGCCCACTGCAGAATCCAACACCCTGTCGGTGTAATGGACACCCACTTCCCTTACAAGAAAATGGGTAGCTTGCACATCTTCAGCATTTCTTCTTTGTTCACCTTATTCATCTTCCACTCAATCAACATATCATCCACAGATACACAAACTTACTTGCTGCCTTTCTTCGCTGTGGTTATCAACTATTCTTCAATTTCATATTCTAATTCAAACTCAAGGCCCTTTATCGATCCTTTTTGATGTAGCTACTACCCTGCCCAAACGCAGTTAAAAATGTGCACACTTGCTACCTTACTTGGCTAGGGTTATCAATTATTCTTGAATTTCATTAACTTGTTTTATATTAGTTATAGGTTTAGTACAATAACAAAATTTGTCTTCAAAGTCCAAAAGAACACTGAATCACAGTCTACACTACAGACAACACAGGTCACAATTTGAACTATTATGTCCCTGAAACATACATATAATTTGGCAATGCATTCCATACATGTTCTATCTTTCATTTCAATCGTGATTACAGATGATACAGTCCACCATTAAATGTACACTGTGGACAGCCGGATTCACAACTTCAATTCACCTTTCCTTCTACATTAAAGACACCATAGGATCTACCCTTGCTTTCCTTAACGTAGAGACAATTGTACTCTGTCCTCAGATTCTGTTAACTGTACAAAATAGCATTCATCAATATTTGTATCAATTAGTACCTTCAATCTACATTACAGACAGCGGGGTTCACAACTTTAATTCAACTTTCAATGTAAATTTCTCTTCACTATGTGTCCTGAGAAGTGCTTTCAATCAATTCTCCGCTCAGTACAGTTCACAACTAGATACCAAGAGAGCTAGCACTACAGAAAACATTCAATACAATCTTGATTTACCTAAAACACAGACAATTGGTGTAGAAAACGTACAGGATGAACATTTAGTTATTCTTGTCAATGGCGTTTCTACTAAGAGTAAGAAAATCTGGCAAGAATTAGTGGATATTAGGAAAGTGAAAAAGGCAACGTTCTATCTGCTATAAAAAAATAATATTACAAAAATGTGTATGTGGGAAAAGAATAAATAACTGTAGAAGATACTGAATTCCCATCTGGACAAATTGAAAAACTAGATGTTTCCATAACTGAAGAAATCTACGAACATTACAGTATTCATCCACTTCATTCTAAAGAAGTGATGGGGAATACTATAGAGTTATTCCAAATGAAAGAAGCAAATGGAAGTCCCATAACTGTATGGGAAAAAAGCTTGCAAGATCCTTGTTTCCCTCAGTTCCTTCCCACATGAAAAAGAGGATGATATGATGACCGACCTGAGCAGATTCCTGCATCTGAATACCGGACATCAATATTATATGCAGAAAATCCAAGATTTCAATAATATATTCCATATTTGTTCCATCTTTTGTTTAAGAGTGATTTGTCTGGACTTCTTATGCAGAAAACCATATATTGAAAACAGGTGTACATCTGCAAAATGTTTCAGCAAACAAATGTATGCATAAAGTACAGCAGAAAGATAATATTTTGTAATCTCACCTCATTAATCTCATGGCATGTCAGTGTTGTAGTAATGAGTACTGGTACCGTCGTCATGGAGAACTAAAATGTATGCTAAGGAACTTGGGGCCCGATGTAGGTAAAAGTCATTTACCGATTTTAAAATACCGATTTTTACCGAATCGGTATTCTTAAATCGGAAAATGAGATGTAGAGAAAAAAAATCGCTAAAATACCGATTCGGTAAAAATCGGTATCGTGTTTCGATACTTACCGAATCGGTAATTACTGAATCGGTAGATACCGAATCGGTAATTACCGAATCGGTAAATACCGAATCGGTAATGGCAATACAACCCTATGGGCCAAAAGGGCTATAGGAATGCATTGGAAAAACCGAATCGGTATTTACCGAGTCGGAAAATACAGAATCAGCAAATACCGATTCGGTAAATACCGAATCGGTAAATACCGAATCGGCAAGCAAGTAAAAGTGAAACCAATGAAAACAGCCATTTAGGTGGAACCACCCTCCCACACCCTAGCAGGGAGTGGCTACCCAGGCAGGTGCAACTCATTAGAACTTTCTGGAGAGGCAGCCAGAGCTGAGCAGTGAGAGGGAGCAGCAGAGAGAGTGGTAGCTGATTTAGCAGACAGTGGAAAAGGCAAGCAGCTCAGAGAGCCAGAAGGCTGAGAGGAAGCGCAAAGTGAAGTTCAGCAGCATGGAGCTGCAAGTACTGGTGCAGGAGGTGGTGAGGGTCCACAGGCAGCTCTTTGGGAGGCTGTCCCTCACAGTCCCAGAGTCTACCAAGAGGAAACTGTGGAGTGCCATAAGTGAGAGGGTCAATGCAGTTGGTGTGACCCCCAGGAGCCTGGAGGACCTCAAGAAGAGGATTTATGACATCCGGAGCCTCACCAAGAGGAAATTGTCAGAGCTCCACAAGCAGGCAGGTCTGACCGGTGGAGGCAGGTTTCCCGCGCCCCCCCCTGACTGACCTGGAGGAACTGGTGGCCACAACCATCGAGACGTAGAGTGTGGTGGGAGTAGGGGACATGGACAGCTCAGCCAGAGCTACAGCAAAAGGTAAGAAGCATGCGAAGCAGGACACACCTAACCAGACACCTCCCCTTTAGCCTCAATGTACAGCCAAACCCCAGTCCAGTACTGCTAGCACCATACCTGAGCAATGCATTATGGGAACATTTGTCAGTGATGAACAAAGATATGTGTGTAACCTGCACACCCCTGTTTTAAACCTTAGTGCTATTTAATTTAAACAAATCAGTGCAGACCCGCTACCTGACTAACCCCTGTCAGTTCCCTCAAAGAACTGCACTCTCAGACACAACTATGTCTAATGCAGGAATGCACTGTTCGAACTTGCACAGGTGCAACGTACATTTTTCTTCTTTTACTTCATTTTTTCAACTATGTTTCAACATTTTTTTCAACATTTAAAGATATCATATAGTACATGCATTAATTGATGCTATGCCACCGTTGTTTATCTAAAAAACAAAAGTAATCAACTCAATTACAGTTCATTAGTTGTTTACTGTTGATTTTCAAAAGTACTTTGTGTTTTCAACTTTTTTCAACTTTTTTACAAACATATTCACAATTCATCTTCATTGAAAATATGGTTTACTTTCTTCTGACAGATGCCAAACTAGTGCAAATATAGCAAAGTAATTTCATCAGAACTCGCGACGACTCCCAATGCATTTCGATGCTTCAGCATCTTCGTCAGGGGAATACTATGTAAAAAAATGTTTTATAATATGAGATCGAATAGTGGTATGTACATATTTTTCAATATCATCTTCGCTTATCAACTTGTGCTCGTGCATTATATGATACGTGAACACACACCCTGAGTAGTCATGCAATTACATTATCTCATTATGTCCAAGCAAGCCAGCAATCCAAATATTAAAAATATTAAAAAGTTGCTTGTATTGTGGTTGCACCCTATACATGCCATCAAGTGTGGTATAGTGCATCCAACGTGTGTTTTACATGTACCAGTGCCAAATGTTAAAAAATGAAAACAACCAGAAAACATACCCTCCATGCGGGTGTATTGTCTCCTAATCAAACCTCGTAACAAAAATGACTGTGTCTGAAAACAAAGCAAGACTTCTATGAGTATGAAACGAGACCGATGCAGTTATATCTAAAAAACAACCTCTGGGAACACATCACTTACTTCCTCTCGTTACTCCTCGAAACTCGAAAATCCTGTATTAAATGTTCGGCCTGTAAAACAAAAGCCGCCCTTACCATCTGCGTTTCTTTAAATCTGTAATACCCAGTCCTCAAGTCTAATCAAGTCCATATTCAAACTGACCCCGATTCATACCTTGTGCTTCTTGCGGACCGCTGACACCGGCTCCCTGTTTCGTTTTCGTGTATGAAAACAAGCGATACCTCGGCGTTACGTGCTGGAACGTGATATAACGTCCAACACTAACAACGGACTAGTGTCCCTACCCCCTTCCTCACATAGAAATTACTAGACATTTGTCAGTGCACATTAATTTTCAAGGCACTTTAAAAAATAATCAGAGTGGAGGAGGAGCTACGCGGGCATCCAAGATGGTCGCGTAAGCAGAGGGCTCCCGTGACCCGCGCCGCCCTTTCGCAAATATCCTTGAAATATCCTGGTTTTTAATATGGGCTTTTGAAGATCTACTCTTGCTGATCCTAATATTCTTTCAAGAACTGAGATCGGACTTTGGGAACCGTCTTTGCACCGACTTCAACTTTCTGGCCTGCCCCCGAACGGGACCGGGGTCTCTGCTGCTTTGACTGGCCGGGGAGTAAGTCAACAACAGCGGCGAAGGGACATCCTTCCCACCGATGACATTGATACTTTCAGTTTCGATTTCTCCTCGACCTCCCAATTGATTGTTCTGAGAGTGATCCGGCTTTCGGGCTGCGTGGCCTTACCCGGCTGTGCTTTCTTTACGTATCCCTATTCTCGCATTCTACGATTTTGGACTGAAATTCCGCTTTGGCAACTCAACAACATTTGCCATTTACACCAGGTCCAGAGGGCCCCTTCGGGGCGCGGCTTCCAATATGGCGACCAAACCTGAAGTCGAGAAGCGCAAGACGAAGATGCCGACCCGTGGGGGACCCATCCAAACCAATGTTATGGATCGATACACGCAACCGAAGGGTTCCCCCGGTGGTGCCGGCCGTAGTCTTGAAGACCCGAGGATGGACCTTATGGCGTCATCAGAGTTTTGCTCCAGGACCTAATGCCTGCCATCACTGGGATGAAGGCTGAGATGGGGCTACAATACGAAGCTATTGTCTCCAAGATCGACACGGTGGCCGTTGATGTCACACTTATTAGAGCGGACTTGGCTAAGACCAATGAAAGGGTCAAGGCCTTGGACCTGAAGGCCTCCAGTCTCGTCACTGATATGGCGGACGCACAGTCGGAGATTGGTAACCTGCGATCATTGCATGATATACTGGCCAAATGTCTGGACGAGTATGAAAATAGGGGTCCGGCGTAACAACATTCGTTTGGTGGGTGGGCCTGAGAACCACGGCGCCGCTACCGTTGACTTGCTAGTGGAGGATCTGATCCGCACCCATCTTGCTCCCGCTGGACTCTTCGCGGTTGAGCGTGCGTATCATTTTTCGGGTGGACAAACTAAACCGGGGGCCCCCCCGAGGCCTATCATCGCTAGGCTCTTCCACTTTTGGGATCGAGACGCTATCCTCCAGGCCTCGCGTAGACATGGCCCATTGAAATATGAGAACAGTTCAGTCTCCAT